>NC_133871.1:21173098-21617428 GCF_044706935.1 Curcuma longa | reverse complement strand
AACAAGTTAATCGATGAACAGTTGAACCAACATTGTTCATTTCATTAAAAAGCATAGAATCTGGCTACTCAATGATTTGTTATAAATCAGAATAGTTAAAAGTGTGATTTATCTTTGTTTTGCTTCCTCTTGTAGGATTAAATTATGTTATCAAAAGAATTACCTTTTTCCATTTCTCTAGTCTGATATGTGATGCTCTGTGAATATTAATACTTAGGTTTCAGACATCAAGCGAATAAATGGACTTGTAACAGACCTTCAGATGTTTGCTCATAAGTCATTACAGATCCCACAGCCAGGGAGGCATCCACCATCACTTCTATCTAATGGTTCAACAGAGAATGGGTAATTCTCTTCTTTATCAATTTGAAACAAATAATTATTTACAGTGGCTATAAAAAAAACTTCTTTTGGAGATGTCTAATATATGGTGTAAGGATACTTCGTAGAAAGTCTAAAAAAATTGGCAATAGAAAGTTTCTTTTGAAAGCTAAATTGTGATTTATCTTAATTCCATCACTACCATTTCCATTAGCAGACTGTTTGGCATTCCAAGTCTCTCCTACTTGTTTTATGATATATAATCAAGTTGTCCAAATGAGGAGTTGTCTCCTTGTTATCTTTAAATCAGAGATATCATCTTAGGATGATGATAATTGGCAACTCTTTTTTTGCAATCAAAATTTTCAAAACCTTAGGAGCATAGGCTTATTACAAATTACTAAATGGTGAATGTGTTGGCCCAGCATTGGAGAAATTTAGTAGCACCTGATTTTGACTTGATTTATATACACAATATATTTGGTTCAGGTTGTTCGGTGACATCAGTCCAAGTAGTAATCTAATGGAACTCTGGTGTGATGATTGTAATCTTCTTTGTCTAGAGTACAAAAACTTGCATGTTAAAACAACTCGTCTATCACAGGTTGCAAGTATAGTTTCTTGATACTTCTGCTATGTTGATCCAGTCTATTCACTTTTCTTACTTTGATAGGTGCAGAGATAATTGGCATACCCCATCATCCTCAGAATGATGTGTTAGAACTGCTCAGTCTTTCAATTCAAAAGCTCCTCCGTGCAATGTTTCTCCAGCCATGAGCAGATTGCAAGGATATTATGGTCTCACTCCCATTAAAAGAAGACCCTGAATTTGAAGATATCTCAACAGAAGGACCACCAACTCCGAGTCAGCATCCAAGCAAGCACAGGAAATCTAGAAGTCTTATGAATTTATCCTCAGAAGGTGCAGAAAATAGTGAGGCTGAGAGATCTTTTAGGCGTCGTCAAAAGTGTGATCGAAGCCCAATTTTCCAAGCATCCTCGAAAGGAGAAGGAAATGTTGGAGTCCCAGAGAGGATAGGAAAAGGTATAGCACCAAGGCCAAAGGCAGGAAACATTGACATGGCCCGTTCAAGTGTCGTCATTCTTGGCAGTGACAGTGCCAAAACTGAACAACATTTGTCTTTCAGGAAATCATCCAGCACATCATGCTTGCTCTTGGAGGATTTTGATAGCAGTTCTTCGATGTGGCCAGCGAGCAGCTGGATTTTGAAAACAGATATCCTTGTTAAGCCGATAATTGATGGGTTCCCCAAATCTATAATCGTGAGGAGGAACAAGGCTGCTCTGGATTAGGCACCCCCTAAGTAATTGTTGTATCAGCAAACCTGATATATACAAGTACGCACGTATTCTTATGGGTATCGACAGCATGGTCTTTATTTTTCTCTCCTCTCTTTCCCCCCTATAGTTTATGTAGGAAGTCTTTTATGTTTATGAATCTGTCGATTAACATCGATTAAGAAAAAAAAAATCTTGTAGTGTAGAGGGTTTCTATGAGAATCCCAATAAATGGTAATATATTTTATGAGGAAGAATCGTATTTGATATATTTTTTTCTATATTGTGCATCATTAAACATAGCTTTGACCTGACGAAGCTGAAGGAGAGGATCTGCACCTAAATTGGTTGACCAGGCTTTATCCCAATAAGTAAGTTGGTCATCCTCCATTGAATTAATGGCGATCGCTCGCTCGCTGTCCGTGTCGTGGTTTCCAACCCGACCAAGCACCCATGCGGGCCCCACATCGCCGCCACGTCCGAGTACTGGAAGCTGGTGGTTGGCTGCCGACTACCATCCAAAGATGACAAATATAAAGTTGAGGCGCGCCGGCGACGCTAGCTGTTGTGTGTGAGGCCGCGAGGGTCCGGTCCCACGGAAGTTTTCCGTTTCCCATCGACCACCTACGGCGGCAACATCTTTTGATTGATTTGAAAGAAAATTCCAAATATACCGCTCGAGCACAACTCAGATGTCCTACCGTTGCACCAAACAAAAACATTTAAGCATGCACATATATGACAATCATATAATTATTATAAATTATTAAATTTATAATATTCAAAATAATTAATTCAATAGTTATAACTTAAGGATTACAAATACGTCTCGTTTGAGTTAAAATTTACTAAATAGTTCATATTTCTAAAATATTTAAGATAAAATGTCTGAAATTGTGAAACTAGTATATAACAAATAAGAAAATCATCAATATAACTTAATCAAGTGTTTTTTTGATAGACCTATTAATTTTAAAAAGTTTATAAACTATTTTCTTTTTCAAAACTTAGTCTCTTGCATTAATCAACATCGAATTGGAACACTTTAACCTCAAATTTCAAAAGGTTGTTAATATATTCTTTTGGCATTCAAAATCACTTTACATCAACATTAGAATTAACGGAATCATTTTATTAATATGTATCCACTGAATTGGAATTCAAAATCACTTTATCCAACCACTACAATTAGAAGCAGATGTGAATTAGATGAGAGTTCATTGAAGTTTTCCATAAATTTTGATATAGTATTTTTTTTAATCTATTTAAAGTTTTATACACAAATATATATATATATATATAGAGAAGTGATCTACTGCGCGAATCCCCGTCCGCGAACCGTGCGCGACACCCGACCCACGTCCACTGCCGCCGCTGCCGTTCCGCCGTCCGGCCACCTCCGGCGACCGGACCGGGCCCGATCGACGCACCACTCGCCGGCGCATCGACCGGCGTCGGTCCGGCGGCCTCCGGTGACCGGACGGCCGCGAATTCGGCCGGAATCCGCAGCTCTGCCACCCACAGCCACTGCCGTTGATTCATCGTCGTCCGGCCATCTCCGGTCGCCGGACCAGGCCCGATCGACGCGCCACTCGTCGGCGCGTCGACCGGCGCGCCGGCGCCGGAGATGGCCGGACGGCGGCGAATTTGGCCGGAAACCGAGACCACAGTCACTGGCGCCGTTTCCGGCCAAATCGCGGCCGGAATCCGGCCAAATTCCGGCCGGAGACCGGCCGGGGAAGGACCGCCGGCGCGGGCGGTCCTTCCCCGGCCGGTCTCGGCCGGAATTCGCGCCGGATTCGGCCGCGATTGGCCGGAGCGTGAATCACGCGGTCTTCGGTTTCCGGCCAAATTCGCCGCCCCGGCCATCTCCGGCCGCCGGACCGACGCCGGTCGACGCGCCGGCCAGTGGCGCGTCGATTGGGTCCGGTCCGGCGGCCGGAGACGGCCCGGACGGCGATGAAATCGCGGCGGCAGTGGGCGTGGGTAGGAGAAGGTGCGGACGGGATCGCGTAGGAAGGTGCGCGGCTGATCAATTTCCTATATATATATATATATATATATATATAATTTATTTGGGTTTCACTTTGGATCAACACTATAAATATACATGAGTTTTAGGAGGGTGATGAGGTTGGTGGCTAGCTCATCAAGCAGGGGCCTTCCTCATGGCGTCTCTCCAACGTTTCTTCTTCCGCTCCTCGCTTATTATCATGACGGCGGCGGCGGTGGCGGCAGGCAGCTGTTTAGCTTCAAGGGCGGCGGCGACCAGGCGCAGTGTGTTGGGCAATGGCCTCGCCAAAACTCCTCCAATGGGGTATAATTCATTTTCATGATCGGATGAGGATGAATCATTTTTCAGTTAATTTCTCAGCTGATGCATGCATGCAATCGATTCTTTCGATTGCAATGAATCAGGTGGAACAGTTGGAACCATTTCCACTGCAACATCACTGAGGAGGTCATCAGAGAAACTGGTATCGATTTCTCGATCTCTTAATCAGTGCTGCCCGTGAATGATATGGACAAAAGCCATCAACTTTTTTTTTTCCTGAGTCAAAAATTCAGCTCATTTTTTCTTGTCTGTGACTGCCTACCAGATCCTAAATAATACGTTTAATATATATTAATTACTGACTCGCATCGAGTCTAGATGAAGAATATTACACAATACTATAGGTGAGATTTTGACAAAGTATGACATGCATCTTTTGTTGGAATTTTGTATGCAGCTGATGCCTTGGAGCATTCAGGCCTTGCCAAGTTGGGTTATCAGTATGTTAATATAGGTGCCTTCCTTTCGCTTAAAACCTTTTACATATGTATAGATTTCGTTTTTATTATGGTTTTATTGTATAAATATTTAGTTAACAAATTCCTCTTTCAGATGATTGCTGGGGAGAGTACAACAGAGACTCTCAGGTAAGAACTAAGACTATTAATTGTTGACAAAAATGAAAAAGTAATAGGTAGATAAATTTGTGTACTCTCCCATGTTTTGACTTACTAAAGAATTAACAAACCTTGTGATTTGCATGGCTCAGCTATTTCTGGCTTGTTCTGATAAATTTCTTGCAGTTTCATCAACTACCTCATGCATCATATTGGAGAAAAGATAGTCTGATAGCTGGTGTTGATCCAACTAACATTATGAACTTAATTCATTTTGAATTTAACAGGGAAATTTAGTTGCAAGGAAGTCGACTTTTCCCTCTGGCATGAAGTCTCTTTCAGATTACGTGCATGGGAAAGGGCTGAAGTTTGGAATCTACAGTGATGCAGGGTATAATTTCTCATATGTCCGGTCTTGCTATGCTAAGTCATTCATACGGATTATGATCTCCTCACTTTTGTTAACTTTCTGAGATCATGAGATCATATCTGACAGCTGATAGTAAATTTCAGGTCAAAAACATGCAGCAACACAATGCCTGGTTCTCTTGGCTTCGAGGAACAAGATGCAAAGACCTTTGCCTCTTGGGTAATGCCATTGTTCTTAGAATGTTCACCAATATTTTCTTACCTTTTGCTAATATTTATCATGGTTTACAATCTCAGGGCATTGATTACTTGAAGTATGACAACTGTAACAATCCTGGTACCAGTCCAAAAGAAAGGTAGAGCTTTATGAACTCGTGCTAAATGTCACAAAATGAATTTGGTTTCCTTGGCAATTTAAGAGACTTCCATCAATTTAGCTTGTGAACAACATCTGATTTGCTGTCATGGCCTCAAAGGTATCCAAAAATGGGAGCTGCTCTTTTGAACAGTGGAAGGAGCATTGTCTTCTCTCTGTGTGAATGGTAAATCTGCCAAACCGCTCAGTTTTCTTAAACACATGCATTCATGAGTAAGAATTGTGTTTCTTGGGTAAAACTATATTCACAGGGGTGTCGAGGACCCAGCAACATGGGCTGGCAGCATAGGCCACAGTTGGAGGACAACAGGAGATATCTTTGATAGTTGGGACAGGTTGTAGTTCCTAGCTACCCAAATGAGTGAGTTGATTGCACTTCTCCAATATCACACAGTAGCTGATGTTTCATATCGTAATAGCATGACATCGATTGCCGATCAGAACGACAAATGGGCATCTTTTGCAGGGCCTGATGGCTGGAATGGTACTCCATTAGATTGGCACAGCTAAATCTACTTGCTAATTTCTTGTTTAGTTGTTCACTACAAGTTATCATGCAGATCCTGACATGCTTGAAGTAGGGAATGGGGGAATGACAAGGGAAGAGTATGTATCCCATTTTAGTATATGGGCCCTGATGAAGGTATTCCTATTCCAGTAAAAATAACACAATGATAGATAGATAGATGAGCTTATAGTTCCATCGGAATTCAGTTATCTCGAGTGAGTGCTTCTTAAATTGCTGCCTTTTAGGCTCCTTTGTTGATCGGATGCGATGTGAGATCAATAACTGAAGATACACTTGAGATATTGAGCAACTCGGAAGTCATAGCTGTTAATCAAGGTAAGATCATGATTCATTGTTCAACTTTTTAGGATCACAAGTTGATTCTCTCAACAGATTCACTTGGAGTTCAAGGGAGGAAGGTGACTTCTAATGATAGTTTACAGGTCTAGAACTCCTTTCTCAACTGTTTCAAGGTTATAAATGAAAGCTAAGTAGTGAGGAGGATCAAGTAACTAATTTAACTGTCTCTGCCTGAAGGTTTGGGCAGGTCCCCTGAGCGGTGGGAGAGTGGCTGTGGTCCTGTGGAACCGAGGAGATTCACAAGCAATGATGACAGCAAATTGGTCTAATTTAGGACTTTCGAGTTCGATTCGAACGAATGTCCGCGATCTTTGGGCAGTAAGTCTCACTCACTAGATCTTTCTTCTTTCCATCAAAAAGCCACAACATTCTCAGTTCTTACTTGATATGTTTGTAGCATTGTGATATTGGAGTAGCTCAAGGGCAGCTCAATGCCACTGTGGATTCTCATGCCTGCAAGATGTTTGTTCTCACACCGCAGTAGAACGTCCTGCTCTGCTCTTCTAGTTTAGATAAGAAGCAAAAGGCAGCCATTGTTGTCATACAGAATAAGTCATTTATGAGACTGAAAAATAGTGAAAACTCTCAAACTAATAAAAAGTAATTTTAACCTAAATTGTTTTGATTGAAATTGAGCATCCTTTTAAATTTTTTTTAATATAAGACGTTTTTTAAATAGTTCAAAAGATGAACTTTTTAATTTAACCTTGTAACATCACAATGAGGACCTTTACCTGCACTACAACTGCACTTCAACAGCAGGAAAGAACAAGTTCTAGCATGCTAAGGTCACATAGTTGCAGTAGGAGCAGCGGTAGCCGAGAGTCCACTGGTCTGGGTAGCCTTGCCACCGCTCTTGTTCTCGCTTAATTCCGGTGGAGGATGGCTGTTGCCGCTGCCGTTGATAGTTGCCCTCGGTCGTCGTCCCTGAATCCCTGAATGATGTTGTTGCTGGCTCAACGAGGACATTTTGGCTTCTTGCTCCACCTCCTCATCGTCGTTTGACCTCCATCTACGTGCGGAGTCCACCGAATCCGTCTCCCACCCGGAGGGAGCCGCGGCCCAGGGGTGGCCGACGAAGCTGTTGCTGCCCGCAGATTCTTGGGGCTCCAACTCAGCCCTGGATTGCCTCACGGTGACGTACCTGTGAATGCTCGGCTCCATGAGATCATCCTTCACGACTATCTCAGTCTCCACGAATGATCCTCTTCTCTCACCCCATTCGTCGAACATGTTGCCGGCGTTGGTGGACTGGCCTCCTGTGGAGTTTAGATCGGCCACGGCTTCGAGGATGGAACAGGCTTTGGACAAGCATGCTGGGAGGGAGAAAGCCGCGTTGTGGATGCCCTCCGGAAGCGAAGAAGAGTAGGAATTGCGACTCGGTATTTGGTCGAGGTCTCTGGAAGGTGTCCTCCGGGAAGACCTGGTCGCTGAAATCGTCTTCCGGTGGTGGTTTTCCACCTCGAGGTTTGTTGACGCAGCTGTAACCTTAGACGATGTCTTTTCCGCTAGTTCAGATTCCATATTGTTGCTTTGTATTTCTTGAGTTGCTTCAGTTCTTTGCAAGGATTTGGTTATTTGAGCACTTCTTTCACTGGATTTCTGCAGGGAATCAAGGCAAGATTGCGATTTACCGAGACCCTACCGAAAGATGAAGCAAATGTTGTTGAATTTTTTTTTCTCACCTTGTGGTCGATGCTCAGGTTTTGGCCTGTTTTGAGTGAATTTTCATCGATCTCTGCCATCGGATTCCGCCAGAAAGGCGATCTCTCTGTCTTCCTCGACGAGCTCCGGCTGAGACACTGCACCTGATTACTAGCGGCGTTCTCATTAGACAGCATCCAGGAAGCACTCGCCGGAGACCTCGACCGAGGCGAGGTGCCGCCTCTCTTGTGGGAGGAGCAAGGTGAGGCTCCCCTACCCTTCTCCCTTGCCGGAACGGCGACCATCTTGGTCGGCTGCTTGGACTTGTCGCAACTATTCGCTCCCGACAGAGCTTCCGAGCGCCTCCCCGGAGACCGGCTCACCCTACGCCCTCCGCCGCCGCTCCGCTCCCTGCTCCCGGACCGCTCCCGGCTAGGCGCTCGCCGGCGTGGGGAGGGCCTCGAAGCCGCCTTCTCCTCGCCGTCCTCCTCGTCCCCCTTCCTCTCGTTGTCAAAGTCATAGCTGCGCTTGGACCCCGAGTGCTTCCGATGATGCCCGAGTCCTCCCTCGTTAGAGGCGTTCCCGGAGGAGCTGCGGCTCAGGCGGCCGCACTGGATCAGGATGGCGTCTACCTCCTCGTTGGTGCAGCTCGAGGTCCGTACCAAGGCAGAAGGCTTGATTTCCTCTACCACGGACACCGGAACCCCTCCCTCAACCTCAACCTCGATTTCTTCGGCTTCATCCTTCACGGGCTTTACTCCTCTCTTCTTCCCCTCGTCTTCAAGAGCGACTAAACACTTGCTGTTCACAAACACCTGATGCTCCTCCGTGGCGGCTTCCACCGCCTTCTGAGGCGGCATCTCTGCTTTCTCTCGCCTTCTGCTTCGTCCTTCTCTTTCTCCTCCTTCCTCTTCTTGCTGAAACAGAGTCCCATTAGGTCGCAATGTGCAATGTAGAGAGAAGAAAGGGAGAGATCTGCCGCGGCTGGCCAGTGATTTGAAACAGTGGAGAGGAAGAAGAAGAAGAAGAGAAGGAGAAGAATTTATTGGGGAATACAAAATAGATAGTTTTTAAATTTGTCGCAGTGGGCGGGATGGAGATGAAGAGTCGGTGGTTGAAGTTACCGTTAGAGAAAAGGTTACTATTTTTTGAAGCAAGTTTGAATTGCAACGGCCATATGACCTGCAACCGGGCAGTTTGTCTCGTTTCTAGATGGGCCCCAGTAAAGTATTCTGATGGGATATCAAACAGTTTGTTATAATTTTTTAAGACAAAAACTAAAAGAGTTTTTTTTTAATTGAAGTAAATGATGATATGTATAGTTGAAATAAATAAAGACATTTAAACTAAAATCGTACATGCAAACTAATGGAGAACTAAATAAATAGAGCACTTATTATAGAATTTATGTACGAGACCTTTTCTTCACGACACCTGTTAAGAGCTCAGCAAATTGCAGAATTGATGATTTACAGTTTGCTTCACATTGACTGAATCATAAAAATAATAATAATAATATTTTTTGAATAATAAAATAAAATTGGCACCGGGGAAATATTTTTTTTTTTCTGTTGGTCTTTCAGAATCTATCATGCTCGCGTTAATTCGGATGGATAGAATGAATTCAGATATGATCAAATTGACATAAGAATATTATAAAAAAATCTTAATTCGAATCTAATTTAAAATTTTAAATCTGAATTCAAACAAATCAACTGACCTAATTAAAAAAGTTTTTTTTACTATTTTTAATAATTTTTTATTTTTATTTTAATATTTTATCATTATTATATTAATTTTTTATTTTATATAAAACATCTTAATTTTTAAAATAAAATTTAATTTAATCTCAAAAATTCTTAAATCATATATTCTAGGTCAATCCGAGTTCACATGAATCCAATCCGAACCCAATCCAAATTCAAAAATCTCAACTCTAATTCAATATTTTTCATATCGACTCATTGAATTGACAGCTCATTTCTATTTTTATACTCCTAGACTTCATGTATGGTATTTCATCGTTATTTATTTGGATATTTAGCAAAAAAATATAAATAATTAAGACTTAGAAATATTTTTTGTTGGCATATTCCACGCTCGTGGAGATATATGTCAGAATATTTAAAATATACAAAAATTTAAAATTAAATTTATTTGTCAAGATCATTTAAATTGATAATCTTAAACTGTTACACTGAACTAATTAGATCAAGTTATTAGATTATTTGAGTCTGAATAAGATATCGCTAGATCCAAACGTCCGAGCGAAACCGTGTGGGCTAAAAAGAGATGTTGAAATTTATGTTTTATGTTATTTCCTTAAAACAGATTCGTCTCCTCTAACATGTCACGATCACCATCAAACACGTTTATAACCAATTGAGCACTATCATGGATAAAATTGCATCAAACGGAGTATAGATATTTAAACATTAATTAATTATGTTAGATAAATTTTACTCTGATTGATTTGACATTTGATGTATGCATATCATGTTCATATATGAGTCATTTTGGTTAATACAATTTGAATGTTAAATTTAATTATACCCCTATAAGATCGTGCATGAGAGAGAATATATATATACTTAAGACTTATATATATTATAAACCCTTGAAACTTCCAACTTAAGATTCACAATGAAATCCTTCTCTTTCACCTATTTTTTTTATTTCCATTCAAATTTTTAATATTATTTTTCTTAAGATGCTTTTCTACGTTACTCTATAATTTTCACAAAAGAAATGTTTATTACTCTATCTGTCCATTATTTGTAGCAACAGGAAGGAGTTAGGATTTCTTTTAAATGAGGAACATAATTAAAGGATCGTTGGATGTCATCATATGCGCTTCTCGATTTATCCTAATAGTCGATAGAAAATTTTTATAAGATCAAAATATCGAATCGATCACTCTTAGGGATTGAGTCCTATGGACTGACGGAGACTTATCAACTTTTTTTAGAAAGAGTTAGGATTACAGAGTTAGTATTTTATCTGTCCATTCTATTTCCTCTATTTTTTCTCTTTCCCCTCCCTCCCAGCGGTTGCTCCGCCGTCCGTCGCGCCTCCATCTGCTACTGCGCCGGCCCCACCTCGCCTCCACCTCCGTCGCCCCGGCAAGCCCTCGGAAGCAGAAGGCAGGTCTCCTCCTCCTCGCCCTCTCCTCTGCCGCTCTCCCTTCCCCGGCCAGGTCAGAGGACATCCCGCTCTTCGGGATCTGGAAGAGGATAAAGAAAATCGAGGAGGAGGCGGAGGAAATCGTGCAGGAAGGGGAGAAGGCCGTGCAGAAGGGCATTGTAGCGGCGGAGAAGGAGATCCAGGCTGCGGAGGAGGGGATCGTGGCATCGGCGAGCCTCGGCCTCGCCGGGGATCTTCTACAGGCCGGCGCGGTCGCTGGAGCTGAGGCCGTGGGGGTGCTTGTCTCCGTCTCCATCGTCAACGGCATTCTTGCACCGGAGAGATAGAAACCCTAATCGATCTCACGTTTGCCTTTCAAGGCATCGGGCCCAGTTTACTTGAGGTGCGGAAAGAGAAACTGCGGAAAGATTTCCTTTGCATGCATGCATCCCTCGTTTACCTCTCAAAATTTTTAGGAAGGAAAGGAAATTTCATCCGTCCGCGGATGAATTTTTGGCCAAAATCAATCTCCTCCAAATCGGACGGAAAGCGAAGGATGGAAAACCAAAAGACACAAATATCCTCTCCTCTTCACTGCTCTCTCTTCTCTCCTCTTCACTGCTCTCTCTTCGTCCTGCTCCAAATCGAACGCCGCGGCGGACTGCGCGAGCAGAGCTCTCACCTGCTCGAATCGGCGAGCAGCGAAGGAGAATCTGTTCTTTTGCGTTGCAGATCTCAAGAACTGCTCTGCAGCAGCAGCAGCATCTACCGGCGATCCACCGCCACGGCCGGACAAGCTTCTCGGCGGCCTCCTTAGGCCTGACTTCGAGGAAGCATCCTGCGTGAGCCGTTACCAGTCTTCCCAATTCTGGCACTCCAATCACACCCCTTCCTCTTACCTCCTCCGGAAGCTCCGGAGCTACGAAGCTCTCCACAAGAAGTGCGGCCCCAACACCGAGCTCTTCAACCGGAGCCTCCAACACCTCAACGCCGGCGCCGGCGGCGGAAACTCCGAGTGCAATTATGTGGTGTGGCTCCAAGCCGGTGGCCTCGGAAATCGACTCATCGCCCTCGTCTCTGCCTTCCTCTACGCCCTCCTCAACGACAAGGTTCTCCTCCTCAGCGTCCCCGGCGACCTTCACGACACCTTCTGCGAGCCATTCCCGGACACCTCATGGGTTCTGCCGTCCAATTTCCCCATCTCCCTGCGGACTGCTGCTCCTGGCAGCGATGTGATTTCTCACGAACAGGTCGACGTCTGTCGACCGAGCATCCTCCGTTTACTCTCCCTGCAACGAGCTGCGGCGAGGGATTTCCTTTCCCTCCCTAGGGATTTATTTTCCCTAGGGATTCCTTTCCTTTCCTCATCCGCACTATCAAGTAAACATAGCATAAAATTACGCTTGAAGCCGCATGAATGAAACCCTAATTGTGCTTTTCATTTTTTTTTTGCAGCAAAAAATTGTGTGTTTATATTTAAATAACAAATTTGATTTTTATATTTCTTCTAATGTAATTACAGGTTTTTATTTTTCGTTTAGAATTTGAATTTTATTTAAAAAGCTATGTAGAATCTGGATTACAGCAAGAGCAAAAAAAATATATAAAAAAACTTTTTTATAATTAAAAATTAAGAAAAACTATTTGATTTTTTCCCATTTTTTAACGATTTAAGTAGATTCGGCATTCGCCAGTGTGGACTGTGGACAGTCGTGCAGATAAGAGTGGTGACGCCTGTTATGATAAATATAACGGGAACTTTATGTCATGTTTTATTTAATTGTTCCCCCGATATCATTATAACGGTTGTTACTGCTTTTATGCCGCAAGAATCTTAAAATCGAGCCACAGGCTTCAACTTCATTACCATTTCCGATCGATTTGGGTCCGCAGGAGAAAGAGGAGAGGATGGGTGGCGGCGGAGGCGGCGTGGTTAAGGACGTTGGTTCAAAGGCGGAGCTCGATGAAGCGCTCCGCGGGGCGTCGGAGGTGGTCGTTCACTTCTGGGCGTTTTGGTGCGAGGCATCGAAGCAGATGGATCAAGTATTCGGCCATCTCGCCACGGACTTCCCTCACGCGCTCTTCCTTAGGGTCGGTAGCCTGCTTTTCTACCATTTTCTCTTTCGGTTTTCTGTGAAAGGATATTTCTTTGATCTGATCCAACTTAGGGTTTGATAGGAGCCCGCGTAACCGTGAGATAGGAAGTAAGAGAAAAGGGAAAAGGAAAAAAGATTATCATTTTGAGGGACCTCCAACATCCAAAGGCTTTTAATTTATTCAAAAAACTTGAGTCTTTTAGTATCTAATTAGTTTCAATGAGAATGCATACTTGTTTTATTTATTTTGTTTCATTAGTTTTGGTATGTTTTTTTCTTGTTCGCATGCATCACAATGTTTGCCTTGGAACTTTGTGTTTGCATTTTTTCCATTGTTATTTGATCTTATAAGCTAGTATCCTTTTAGGTTGAAGCTGAAGAGCACCCAGATATTTCTGAGACTTATGCAATTTCAGCTGTTCCTTATTTTGTATTCTGCAAGGTTAGTTCTTTCCCAGCTATTTCTTGTTTTGAAGGTGCACAAAGATGGATGATTTCTACATTGTGACCTTGACTACTGTAAAGATATTTTGATGGTACCTTAATTTGAAATAAGTTTCCTGTAGTAGGGGTTAGTTGGATAAGAGTTTGCATACTGTTGGAAAGATTATAACAAGATTTTTAGTCAGATCTAACCTATAAAAGTATTGTACTGGAAGGCACTAGTCTGACAATAATGTTCAGATTGTTATTTCATTTAATTGTTACTTCATATTCAAAAGTATCATGGCAAAGATTTTTTTTGTCAAACAGGTAATTGGTTAGTGCTATGATTAAATTCTTGGTGAAAATACTGAACGTTATTGTGCAGTAGAAATAATTCTGGCATTGAGTTAACTTTATTTATAATTTACTCTAAAAGGCTGGAAGGCCGTAATATTCGGTAGATTGCAGTAAGTTTTCTTCACTAGGTTTTTTTACATTTTAGAGTTAATGAGGAATTTAATTACTTATGTTATAGGCTTAAGGCCACATGAGGTATTTACTGATTGGGTGTCTGGTTGTCCCTGAGTCCCATATATATGTAGTGTAGAATTAGGTTATCTTCTTCAATTGTTTTAGGAGTCAGAACTTTGATATGAGGACACAACCTCCCATTTCTTCATTCATCTTACCACTTTCTCCTGTCTATTTCCTCCTCTCTTCTGGTTGAGAATATAAAAAATTGATTGAGGGGTACTGCTGCACTTGACGGCTCCCCTCCCATCTCTTGTAATTAATTCCATGCCCCTAAGCTTCTGCTCAAACATCAATTTTTTCATGATTCACTTATCTTCTGTACATTGTGTAATATGTTGTTAGTTAGTTTGTTTCGTCCAACATGTACTTCCTGTCAGTGTAATGGTTAAATTTTGTTCACTCTTAGTTTCTCCTGACACCATCTTTATATCTCTGTGTAAAATTATCAAAAACTTAATCTTCTCCTGACATTTTCCCATCTCTCAGTGTAGACTTGGACACTCACTCCGTCAGTTGCAACTTCAAAAGATTGATTAGTGTTTGTCTATCTTCTAGTTTCATCTCTTCATCAAGTAGAATTAGAGAGCATTACATACCAGAGGTAAAACCAGATCTTTCAAAAGTAATATCAAATTTCATCAGTATCCCTTCCTATCTACCTTCTCAGATACTGGAAACCTACCTTTCTATCTATTTTCTCTACGGCCCTTTGCATTTTGTCTATTCATAATCACAAACTTTTAGAATCCTACAATTTCTTTGATTTGAGGTTAAGAAAGAAGATTTTACTCATTTGAAAATCAGTTCATATTTCTATTTTGAAGATCATCTTCAATTTCACATTCAAAGTCTCTTTTTAAGATCATCATCAATTTCAGTCCAACTATCAAATCTTTTGAAGATAATTCAACATGATCACTAATATTTTAATCCTTCTGACATTTTCTTTGAGTGTCTTTATATTTTTATTAATCTATGGGTCATTTCTGTTTCAGGTAACAAGTGGACATAGAAAATACTTAAACTCCATTTTGTGGGGGTATTGTGCTATAGGTGCAATCTCACATAAGGCATTAAGTGCTTGGTGTTAGTTTGAGATATTTGTTTGGTTTACAAACTAATCATGCCATAAAATTCGAGTGGAAGATTTGATTGATTAGGACAAAAATTTATTCTTTAGCTTCCATTTTCCGGATATTAATATTTAGTTTTATTTCATTTCGTCAGGATGGTAAAAGTATTGATACACTTGAGGGGGCAAACCCAACTGTTTTAGCTAACAAGGTTGCAAAACTTGTTGGACCTGCTAGCTCTGTAGAATCTGCTTCACCTGCAAGTCTAGGGATCGCTGCTGGCCCTGCAGTTCTGGAAGTTGTGAGAGACATGGCAACACAAAGTGTCTCTTCCAAAAGTGAAGAAATGAACTCTGACCTCAGTGATGAACTGAGAAAGCGTCTACAGCAGCTTGTCGACTCATACCCTGTTTTCTTATTCATGAAAGGAAGTCCAGAGCAACCTAAGTGTGGATTCAGTCGAAAGGTGGTTAATATATTGAAGAATGAGGGAGTTGAATTCGGAAGCTTTGACATTCTTTTGGACAATGAGGTACGTGAAGGAATGAAGAAGTTTTCCAATTGGCCTACTTTCCCTCAGCTCTTTTGCAAGAGTGATCTTCTTGGCGGGTGTGATATTGTAGTTTCCATGCATGAAAGTGGTGAATTGAAAGATGTGTTCAAGGACCATGGAATTCCTATCATTTCAAACGAAACCAAAATTGCAAAAAATCCAGAAAGTCCTATTCTAGAAAAAAGTGGTGACATTTCTGAATCCACAGGCCTTAGTGCCGAAGTTGCTTCTCGGCTTCAAACTCTTGTAAACTCAAGCCCTGTTATATTATTCATGAAAGGGAAACCAGAGGAACCAAAGTGTGGGTTCAGTCACAAGGTTGTCGAAATTCTTCAGCAAGAGAAGGTGGCTTTTGATAGCTTTGATATTTTATCTGACGATGAAGTGAGGCAGGGTCTTAAAGTTTTCTCTAATTGGTCAAGCTATCCACAACTATATATAGGAGGCGAACTGATTGGAGGATCCGATATTGTGTTGGAGATGCAAAAGAGTGGGGAGTTGAAGAGGGTTTTAGCTGAAAAAGGAGTGGTTCCAAAGGTTACCCTTGAGGATAGGCTGAAAAACACCATTACCTCGTCACCAGTGATGCTTTTCATGAAGGGAACGCCTGACGCACCGCGCTGTGGTTTCAGCTCAAAAGTTGTTAATGCCCTTCAGAAAGAAGGAATCAGTTTTGGGTCCTTTGATATCCTTTCTGATGAAGAAGTAAGACAGGGATTGAAGACCTATTCTAACTGGCCAACCTATCCTCAGCTTTACTACAAGGGTGAGTTGATTGGAGGATGTGATATTGTGATGGAATTGCAGAGCAGTGGGGAGCTCAAGTCGACTCTTTCAGAGTGATGTTAATGCTATGGTTGTAGTACCAGTTAATCATGTTTCCCTTTGTGGTCCTAATTCCGATCCACTTGATGTGTATCGTACCCTTGTGTTGTTTGTTACCCCCTTGATACCATATGCTGCCAGTTCATCTGCAATACCTTCAGTTTTCTTGATATTTTCCTCATGGATTTATGATTCTCATTAGTTTAACCTTTTAAGTTAAAGAACTTTTTAGTTGAAACTGATGGTACATCTATATACAAATAGTTTCGATTCTGTGTATCTTGCTTGACAAATCTTGTTTGGTGATGGGGTGCATCTGAGCTTACGGGCTTCAAATGATTATTTGGCAATCAAGTATTTTAATGCCTAGATTAATATCCTCCATTGATTTGTTTGTCCGATTACAATTATCTGTAAGTTGAATTTCTTCTTTATTAAATAGCATGTTTTATCAGTTTTTTTATGATTGATTATAGTTCTGTTTAACAAATGCCAGTTTAGCAAAGATGTTTGCGTCATCTGCTCGACTGTCTTTAGTATTCTCGGTGGCCGGAGTAGCTTGATGAATCTGCAAAGATGTTCATGAATATTTCAAGTAAGAGAAAATCAACTTCACCAATATTATTGACAGCGTAATGTTATCTGCAATAGTAGGGAGTAGTAGCTCACTCACAACCAACAGGGTTTTTCTAAGCCCCTCCTTCCTTTGTCTACATTTGTCTGTAAAATCCACTATCCACCCTCCAAACACCAGTTTTATTAGTTGTAGGTTGCAAGTAGAGAGTGCAAACATGAAGCATTTGTTTCTGTTTCATCTTCAAATGGTTATAGGCAACAAAGTTCTCCACAAAATGTGCAATTTAGCTTAAAGAAACACAACATATGGACATACGATCCACCAAAAGATTAAAGATGTTATGTTGGCAAAGGAGATTTCCACTGTCTACCAATGTTATTAGAATCAAACAACAACAGCAAGATAATTAAGGTTGGAACCTGAAAGTGAAAAGTAAAATAAAAACTGCCAACCGTATAAAAACTGAGTGAATCGAGCAAGTTGAGTGATTCCTTTTCATTCTACAAAATTTTTGACCAACCTGGTAACAGTGATTGGACAAATAAACCTTGGTCCCTTGACCGATTCGATTACAGGTCCATTTTTAAGAACATTGACGAGGTATAGAAAACGGGAAGAAAAAAGGCAGAAAAAAAGAGGAGGGAAGGTGGACACATATTTCCCCCATTTTTCTTAGAAGAGAGGAGATGGAAAATGTAATGATCGATCATTGATCAAGAGTGTTTCTTGAGCAGTCCACATTTGCTGAAGGAGTTTCTTTGTCTTTCCACCCATTTTGGGAGAAACTATGAAGAAAAATAGGATGATTCCACGTACTTTCTTCTCTGATCTGTTTCTTTTTCCTCTAGATAAGCAAGCTTTTTAACCAAGGACTAATTTTCTATAAAATATGGAATCCGTCATCCGAGGTCGGCCCCACGATCATTTATGAAGAGGTAAATCGAAAAATTACAGTTGGTCATGACGAAAGAGGGTATTGTTCGGCTTCGTCAAGATTCGAACTCTTACCCTCTTTTGCAAATATGTTCCATCATAACTTACTTCGCTATGTTCCGGAGGCAACCAAGGACTAATCAAATAGGTAAGCAAGCTTCACAATAATCCCACATCTCTTCGCTCATAGTTTTTATATTCTCAAAAGCTTGCACACCAAGTCAAAATTTCCTTATCTCAACTGAAAGCCAATTTACCACATGTTGGTCGAGTTGATCATGGATCCAAAGTTATGCGATTTGATTGAAGCATTTTTCTTAATCAGTGATTGATGTTTCCTGTAAAATGGCTTTTGCATCCGATCCATCTCGCGCATCACGAGCGGGCGAGACCAGGACCACCTGCGGGATTGTTACGTACGTCGTAGACGCCCACGTCGACACGTTTTTCTTCAACTTGGAGTTTTTTAATATGGCAGAATGGACATGAACAGTACCAACCGAATTTAAATATTATTGCTTGGCCAAGCCCAAAAAAATATCTACTAAATGTTCAACAAAAATGGAAACATATATGACCAAATTTTTATGTCATTCAAATATCGCAGCTGTTAGTCGACAAACAATTTGACGTGTGCAACTTTAAGAAGTAGCTTGTAGAAGTGGGAGAAGAGCACTTGAAATGTGCTGTAATAGAGAGTTAGATTGGCCTCAGTGACTCCGAACAAACTACTTTGATACTCAATTTAAAGTTCTGTGAAAGAAGAAAAAGTTTTTTAAAAAAAGGAAGAATCAAGAATCAATACTATTGGATGGGACGGTATCGTTATGGAAGCATGCGAAAGAATTATCTCTGACAGTCATTTCTTTTTAACTTTATATGTAGAAAAAGAGGATATCTAAGAGATCAAATCTAATAAGCTCGTAACTACCTACTCATTCTCGTACTGTCAAGTGCCTTCAGGGATATCCACATCCTTCTTTAATGGACCCACGGAGGATGGAAACTCACAGAATATGCGAAAATGAGACCCAAATTGAGATGATGTCTGAGATCGAGATGACATCTGAGACTGAAACAACTTTTGAGGATGAGACTGAGATGACTTATGAGGGCAAGACTGAGATGACTTCTGATACCGAGATTGAGATGACTTCTGAAGGCAAGACTAAGATGATTTTTGATAGCAAGACTGAGATGACTTCTGAGATCGAAATTGAGATAGCTCCTGAAGTCGAGACGACGTTGGAGACTGAGATAACTCGTGAGGGCGAGATGATGTTCGAGACTGAGATGCCTTCTGAGGTTGAAACTGAGATGACTTCTAAAGTCGAGACAATATTCAACACTGAGATGACTTTTAAGGCTGAAACTAAGATGACTCCTAAAGTCAATATTAAGATGACTTTTGAGGTTGAAATGATATTTTGAGACTGAAATGACTCTTAAGATTGAGATTCTAAGGCCGAGATAACATTTGAGACTGAGATGATTCTTGATATGGAGACTGAAATGACTTCTGAAATCAAGACTGACATGACATGGGGTTCGCCCCCTACTTTATCTAAATGGGGTTTTCTAAGTGGGATGTTCTTCTCTTAGATCACGTTGACTTGTACTATTAGATTAGTACTAATTTTGACTTTTATCTGATTCTTGACTTTTATACGGAGGAGGCCACATCATCCATCGTACCAGCATCACTGTTCATGAGGTGAATTTCAAGTTGGTGTGTTATACTTCTGAATCTCAAGTTTTACATAAATTTGATGATAATTTAGAAAAATGGTTACATGAATTAATAATCTTAATTTAACAAATATTGTTATAGTTAAATACCTTCGCGCAAGTCCAAAAGTGAGATAGAATTTAACAAATATATATAAAATAATAATTAAGTCTTTATCCAGTTAGTTATATTTATCTTCCCATTTTGACGTGTAGCGATCCTTCACTCTTAAGCGTCCATATATCTATTTAACTTGGACGTGTAGCTTGCGTTGGTCCATCTCTTTCTCGATCTTAAACAATTTAGTGTTTTTTTGTATTGATTTTACGCTCCGTATCCATATAATCTACGCTGAAGAGGTCCTCTCCCTCCTCCTCCCACTGCACCACGGCCAGCAAGCCTTCGCTTAATCTTCTCGCGCTGATCTGCTGTTCTCGATCGGCAAATATGGCCTCATTCATTAATGGCGGCAACGGCGACTTTACCACCATCGACCTCATCCGCCACCACCTCCTCGCCGACCTCCCACCCACTCCCCGGTCCTCCGCCCTTCCACCGCCGCTGCCTGCCGTGACTCCGACCTTCTATAGCACCGATTTCCTCGGCGCCTTCCCCGATCCTTCTGTCCCTATGATCAGCTTCGCCTCCTGCCGCCCCCTCCTCCCCGACGCCAGCGTCGAGCTCCCTGCTGCCACTCTCACGTTAGACTGGCAGGAGCGGCGACCGCCCCCGCGGGACGAAGGACGGCGGTACCGGGGAGTCCGGCAGCGGCCGTGGGGGAAGTTCGCGGCAGAGATCCGCGACCCCAACCGCCGGGGCTCGCGGCTCTGGCTCGGCACCTACGACACCGCGGTCGACGCCGCCCGCGCCTACGACCGCGCCGCTTTCAAGATACGCGGCCGCAAGGCTATCCTCAACTTCCCTAACGAGATAGGGTGCTCTGGCGGCAGCCACGCAGCAACCCCTCCGGTCGCGGTGGCTGCGACGTCGACGGAGAAGAGAAAGAGGGAAGCGGCGCAGGTGTCCGAGGAAGCGAAGAGGAGGGTAATGATCAAGAAGGAGCCCCCGCCGCCTGTCGAGGTCGAAGTCATTGATCCAGTACCGGCTCTGTCAATGACGACGTGGGATTGGGATTTCTGCTTCGAATTGGGAGAGGAAGACGACGAGAAGGCAATACTTGACGCGCCGCCTCTGTCGCCGTTATCTCCTCATCCATCCATAGGCTTTTCGCAGCTGCTCGTGAACTGAGAGCTAGCTGAAATGTACGTCGAGCTCGAAATCAAGTAGCTATAGAAATAATGCAACGACTAAAATACATGTACAATATAAATGTTTCCTTTTTTATGTAAAATATAAATGTTTCATTATCATCTGTGAAAAGGTAAATCGAAAAAGCAATTAATAATGCACGTAAATGGATATAATTTCGGTCCCACTAAAGGTATTACATGTACAATAGAAATGTTTCCTTTCAAGCAGCACGTAACGTAAATGAATGATAGTAATTTGGGCCCCACTAAAGGATTTGATGACATTGTCGTGGCAGAGTGGGTCCCTGCTTGGTACGGTCCAATACCAATCCTTGGACTCTTAGAGCATCTGCAATGCTGCCCCGTTATAACACATAAAAAAAATAATAAAAAAGCATATGGGACCTACTTCTGCTGCATGAACGCATAAAAAAAGAATAAAAACAGTATATCTCCTGCATGAACGCGTTCAAACTATTGAACGCGTTCATGCGTTCACTCCTCCACGTCATGTGGAGAGAGAACAAAAACGTGTTATTAACGCGGTATTAACGAGCGTTGGAGATGCTCTTATAGCGGACGGCCTTTGGACTCTTTCTCCGCTTAAACTCGACCGGCCACGTCGGCAGCTCTGCCTGATCACCCGATACGGTCCCACGAGTTCAGCTGTCTCTCCTGCAACACAAGACTCGGCAATTCGTTGCTCGATCGGCACGTGTCGCGACGGCTGATGGACGCCGGCAGCGTGGACCCTACGCGTCGGATCGAGATTAATTAGTCAGCCCAAAAGCTATTTTTATAAATATATTATTTTAAATAAATATAAAAACTAAAATGCATTCTTATTTTTATTTCAAAACTATTTTTAAATAGATATTGTCATATTGATCACGATATCTTTCACAAATATTAAATGTAAAATTATTCCTCATTTAATAGAAGAGGGAGTAATAAAATGAAATAGAAGTGATTCTGATCCTCGCACGTTGAGACCTGACTCGCTTAGCCATTCCCCTCGAAGCGGCGCAGGCATGGCGAGCAACGACTCGGCGGCGCAGGAACGCAGGCGCCGCCGGCCAACGGTGACGGAGTGCGCCGGGCGAGGAAGTGAAACGCCCTGCACCCAAGACCTTGCCACCCGCCGCTGTGGCCTCTGCGGCGCCGTCGCATACTGCTCCACAACCCACCAAGTCAGTCAAAACCTTCCCTTCTGCCCTATTACCGTGTGTTATTATTACGGCCCTTCGTTTGTCAGGCCTAGGTTTTCCTCCTTCGCTCGCGTATATAAGCTTTGTTGGCATTATTTCTAATTCTTCTCTGTCTCCAATATCTTCGCTTTTGAAGATTTTCGCCAGATGGTCGGGCTGACATTTTCATGAAAGCGTTATACTTCCGCAGTTTGACATCAAATCTCTTTCCATCTTGTTCGGCTAATTCTAACTTTTAAGGTCTGGGTTATGATCAATTGACAGAAAATAGTACCCTGGTGTTGCTCTGCTCAGTGGCAATCTCTAAGAATTGAATTGAAACCATGGTACAAGAGAAATGTTGCGCCTTGAAAGAGATTATATCTATTCTCTTGCACGATTTACTCTGATTTTTTTTCATTTCCTTCTCAATTCTCAACGATACATTGTTGTCAACGTAGTGGCTTAGAGTCTTGATTATATATGCATTCCCTTTATATATCTTTTCTTTGTTGTTACTTTCTTTGTAAAATACTGCACCAAGCTTTATGAGCCAAGTTGATGGAAGAAAAATTTTAAGGAAAAACGGACGCGGGGGGGGGGGGGGGGGGGGGGGGGGGGGGGGGGGGGGGGGGGTGGGCTGAGCCTACCAAGCTTACTGCCACATATTTTGTTAGGATTTGCGCAATGTTGTTGGGCTGCGGCATCTGGGTAGAGATCGTCAATTGTGCTGCTTCCAAGTTCCAACAAAGAAACTAATGTCAACGTAACATCGCCGGTAGATGTTCTTATGTGAAGAAGGTATTCTACAACATCAAGGAATTGCGGCCAACACATGTAGAATATTGCGTTGGATATATAGAAACATAAATCTTTCTTAAGAACCATGGCTGAACATCAAACTCTAGTCCCTGGTTTTACAAATTTGTTTCATATGGTAGGACAAATTCATTTATCTGGTTGCTCCGAAAGTGACTAATTCTTAATCAAGGATATTGAAGAAATATCACTTAAACCATGTTAATTAGTGTGCGCTATGACTCCCTTAATGTATCTCAATGCTAACTGGAAATTTTGACATGTTAATATGGTCTTGTAATTCAAAGAAAGGATCCTCTGTCGACAGCACATACAAGCTTCTAGAGGCTTCTCTCTAGTGGAGGGATTCAGACTGAATGGCACCACGGTTCTGGAAGAATAAAGTACCAGATGCTGACTTGGATCATAGGGAAGCGCAAGTTAGATACTAAGAATTATCAAAATCAAAGTTAGTTACAAAGGAATGCCTACATAAATTGAATACACAAAGGAATACCTACATAAATTAAACATTGTTCAAGATATGTTTTGTGACCACTTTCTTGAATCTAGTGACAATGTCCTCTTTGAGCATGTATTTCCTAAATTTGGATGGCAAAAATAATTCCATTCTTCACTTATTAGCCAACCTACCAACTCTAAGCTTCTCTTTACCAATCAGAAGATGATTAATAGCCTGGCAATAAGATTTCTCCATTCTATTTGGAGTGAATGAAAATATAAGATATTCTTCGAAGATGCCAATCTACTTCTGAAATTCACGTGTGGTTAAAAGAAATGGCTTCATTGTGGTAGATTAATGCTCTACCATGCAAAGTCAGATAGACTGCCTTTCATCACTTATTTCTTCTCAGTTCTATACTTTACAATTTGTGTTTTTGTTACTTGTATTCTCAGTATATCTGATATATCTTTTGCCATCTGTTCCTTTAAAATAACATGATGATTCCATCAACTGGAGGTGGGATCCATTAGGAGTTTATGTAGGCACTTTCTTATGAAAATAATTCCTTACTAAAGTAAAACCACCTACACCTCTAGCATTTTCAAAAAGATAGGACCAGTATAAGAGATAGAGAAGAGATTTGGCGGGTCAATATCATATTTATTTGTGCCGATCTTTCATGCCAACTTGGCATAGTGAATTGTTGATGGGTTGAACCGCCTGTTTGAACATCTTGGATAATTCTGATTTCTTATATATTACTTCAAATTCTCAGAAATCATTTGCAAATGGATTGTTTGCATGAATTATAGGATGCGAGGAGTTCTGTAATATGAATATAGTGCACAAGCATGCATGTTGTTGGAATATCTTTGATTGAGTATTTGAACCTAGCAAATTGTCGCCACCATTGAGATTGGTTAATGATGCCTCTCACAAGTTGTGTCTGATGCCTATAGTACCAGTATAATCATTTCAGAAAAAATGTATTCATAAATCTTATCATCTTGTCATTGTCTGTTTTCTATTTGTGCTTCAAAGCTGAATATCTTTATGCGTCATGTGCCACCGCTTCTTTTAAGTTTCTTATTGGTGGGTATAATATAATACATCATCCTTGCACAATGCATTTTCAGATTTCACATTGGAGTAAGCACAGAAAAGAATGTGCGAGGCTTGAAGAGCAGATGAAGCGCATGGATGTACTGAGTGATTTCCCCTTCACATTCTTTATCCAAGATGGTAATCAGCTTATTCATGTTTATCTTTTTTTATTCTAATATCTTGTTGTAAACTATGGGATTTATGTTTGAATAGTACGAAAATTGATGGTCTTTGTTTTTCTTTTAGAAATTTCTCTCTCTCTGAGTTGCAAATTGCAAAACTTCTAGTGGAAAACATACACCATTATCCAAAATCTTCAATCCATTGCACACATGCTCACACAAGCAACAAAGAAACTCACTCCAAGATGGGAAAAGAAAAAGTTTATATTACATCAGGTTAGGATTTCCAAGTCACCACTACCTTGCCTGCAATATCCCTTCCTTTGTCAAACCCTTGTAGATGATGCACTTACAAAGGAAAGAAAAGAACTTGATGGTTATGCTATCTCCAATGTTAGAGAAATATATTTTTGGCCATGTTTCCTACAAAGAAAGGGGAGGAAAGAAAACTAAAAAAATGTAGGGAAGAGGGAGGGAAAAATCAAATTTCGAAATTTTATATGTAAAAATTTTAATAATTTTTTTTTGGTTTGATTTGAGCTCCATTATACATGAAAGTGAAAGTGACTTTTCCAACTGTATTAGGTGGAAATAATATAGAGGAAAACATGAAAATTTTCCCAGTCTTTTTCTTCCTTTTTTTTTTTTTTTGCCAAAGAAACAAAGGGAAAGTGCCACTGGAGAAATCTTTCTGTCACCTTATTTGCTTAGGGAATTGATTGTAGGAACAAGTGGGGCTTTCATTAGAAGAAAGCGCATGGGTGAGAGAGAGGATGATTAAGGTGCTATATTGTATTTGAAAAAAATGGCATTCATGTGTTATTGTATATTAACCAAGTCCTCAATGACATTAGATTATATTGGATACTAAGACTCACATAGTTCATGTGAAAGTTTGTATGTAGAATATAAACTTTAAATTGTAAGAATATTTACTAATATAATAGAATATATAGTGTGGTAGTCCTGCATTTGGTTTAAGGCTTTTATGCATCATTTTGTTTTAATTTTGTTAGATATTACTTTTTTTAAGCAGGTTAATTCATACTTAGATTAAGCCATCAGTTGTACAATGTTATAGATTTTCCTGAAATTTATTCAACAATATTTTAACCATCTTATTATCTTTTTATTTTTATTTTTTACAATTCATTTATTGAAAATCTTTTTTTGGTGTATGTAAAAGCAAGAGAGTGGATGCTCCATGCTGAGCTCAAAGGGCGTTCATCAGATAGGGCTATGGAAACCTGAATGCAGCTGTGGGCCTACCATTTCAATGGATGAGTTGTGGCCTTTTTACTTGTTTTTCTCTTCAAAAGTGCATTTACCTTGACCATCGTATTCTCTGTGGCGTACCATATCATTCTGACTAGAGAAAGATCATCTCGTTTTAATCTATCAGTCATTATGTTGATAGTTTGTGCAATTTTATTATGCATATGATGAAGTATCTTCATTTATTTCTTAGTCATGGAATCTGTTGTGATGCAGGTTATATGATGATTGGGCTTTGCCAAGTTCTCTATGTCCATGTCTTGGTATCTATCATGCCATATTTCAATAACACTTCTTTGAATATTTTGATAAGCAATTTCACATAACTACTGTCAGAGCCTAGAAGTCAATTATCGTCTTGCTTGAGCTGCTGGGATGACTATTACCAGTGGAGACATCTGCCACTTCATTCACCAGTTGCATTATTGCTTCATTGGGTACTCTAAAACATTTGATATTTGAAAATTGTGTTACTTCCATTCTCCTTGTCTCGTGTACTTGAGCATCTAGAAAAACTTAGTTTCTTTTTGATGCCTTCTACACTTCATATGTCACCAATCTATTACTTTGAGCTCAACTACTCCCATACGTCTGAAGTTCTCACCTTTAAGCAGATTCTGCACCTTGTCATAATGTTCTTGATCCTTTTGATTTGTAAACACATCACATAGAATGCATAGGTTACATTTTCTTGTTAATAATACCCAGCAAACTAATATAAAACATTGAAGTAGCTATTCTTAGAAAGCTCCAGACATTAGTTTACCTGCGGCCTACTTTGTCTCCGAATATGAGAGTGACTGTGAAGAGAAGAGTGGTCTCTTTTCTTGTTGATTCTCTAAAAGAGACTCTGTTCACGACCTCTTCCTTCACATTTTCTATTACTTTGTTTCCTTGACCTCTCTTCTCCTCTACATTCCATCAATAACTAGTTAAGATGTGAATTTTGAGAAACCTTTTTGTTATGAGTTTGCTGCTTCTTGCAAAGGGTTGAGCTATGCATTTATCGCTGGTGGAGACATGAATAGAAAAACTGTCATGCTCTCAGTTTGCTAGTTCCTTACCTCCAGGACCCTCATTTGTTTCCTTTTACCTCAATCTATCATGTGATGTATATGTGCTTATTTAGATGGAAGTCCACTTGAGAGAGTTTTGTTCTTGGGATCTCTCTTCATTATCATTTCACTTCGTCCCTTTTTCTTTATCCTCTCTAGTTGTTGATATGCTGATTTGAGGTCAAAAGACATTATTAACTGTGTTGATCTGAGGTCTAACAGATGAGTGATTGCATGCTCTGTAAGTTTTGTTTCACCTACCTGCGTGCTAATATTATGATTCTGCTTCATCATGTTCATGTAACAAGGTGGACATAGACAGTATCTAAGCTCCAACTTTTGGGGAGTGGTAATAGTGTTAGAGTTAATAAGATTATTAGGTGCAGTGGATTGAGTCCCATATTGGCACTTCTATGTTTAGTTTAGGATTTTATCATGAGTCTATATGCCCATGTAATATCTTTGATCAAGTAATTCAATTATTTTCTTTTCCCCAAACTTAACCACATGATTGTTAGCAGTTAATCTGAAGTGTGTACTCCTTATTGTGAGTGTGACTTCAATAGAAGCATTATTTCATAAGCTATTATATCTTGGAACCACTCGTCGACAAAAGCAAATAAATATGGATGTTTTAAAAGTGATCTTTGATGTATCACCCGTCAATAAAATGTCTCCACAAAGCAATATTCTTGTTCTATTTCTGTTTGTTATCCTTTCCATTATCACTGTTAATATGCTATAGCTTTACTTGTTTTTGCATAGTCTTGGTTTCAGAGAAAAATCACAGTTATTTGCAAGGTGTCGTACTTATTATTTTGCACTGCAGCCGCTGACTGTGTACCACTGCTTTCAAGTCTTGTCTGCCCATAGCTCAATTTCAAAAGTTAAAGCTGAATTAAACATACACTATTTAGGTAAAGAATCTCTTTTTCTACATGTTGATATTTATGTGCTTACATTATATAATTGATTTTAGATTGTCAAGTCCATGTCATATACAATTGATAAACCTGCTTATGTACAATCTGACTGATGTACTGTTTCTTGGTTGTTGATGTAAACAATTACTAACCTACATATAAAATCAACTACTCTAAACTCTCTCACAAGCTGGAAATTTGATATCAATCATGCATAGTCTTGCACATAAAATATATATAAACTATGATGGTTTTGGCATACTATCCTCACAAACTAAAGTAAGCTAGATTCAAAACTCAGCTAGTTTAACAAGCATTATTAGCAGTATTAGATTGCACAAAACTATGTATAGAGTGATCTTCAAGTTGGTTGTTCTGTTGGAACTTGCTGTACTCCTTTAATTTGCATGTTTCATTTTTAATCTATATCATACTATTTGCTTTGGTCATGGTGGGTAATAAATGATATTTGTATTCTCTGTGCTAGTACTAGAATTCACTTTTAAGTTGTTATATGAAGGACCTGAAAAAGAACTTTTGCAACTTGGAGTGTTCAGAGAGTTGTTGGCACTTTTTCCTGGAGTTCAAATATATCTGAATCTTGTTGGTCCATCAATTCCACAATTCAGGTTGGTTTTCTTCTACATTCTTTATTTTGTGATTAGTTAGAATTTAGCAGTCATCATGTATGCTTTAATGTTATGTCTGCTGTGCAAAAATTTACTTACTTGTTCACTTTGCTGAAATTATTATATAATAAATGCAAATTGTCTTTTCTAGCGCATGATACCATTTCAATTTGTTGGGATATTTGTTTCATTTTCTTTTATTTTATGATTTGAATGTTGCAGTCATCATGTTTGCAGCATGCTTTAATTTTCTGCCTGCCGCATAACAATTAATTATTTTTTATTTTATCATTGTGCTGAAATGGTTATATAATCAATACAAACTGTCTTTTGTAGAGCATGGTACCATTTCAGTTCATTGGGCTTCTAAAAATCTGAGTTTGTTTCTTTTTCCTTGAATAACAAATTTAGTAGAATGAGGAAGCATATAGAAGGCTGACTTGTTGTTTTCTGTTATACCGTTCCCGTGGTAAATCAGACATTCCATCTTCCACTCGTATAGGCTACCATGTTTTATTGATATCTCATCCGTCTTATTGTGTAAATTCTCTGTATTTTTTGTGTTGTCAGATTGACTATTGGGCACTTATGTTCATAGTTTCCCTTTTTGATGGTCTTGTCCAATTATTAATGCACAGGGATGGGGAGACAGTAAACCTTTGCAAGTACCTTCCATGTGCTGAAGAGAGTTGTATTTGTAAATCACTATACCCAGACCCTGTGGCAGAGGGATCAAATCACAGAAACACTACAGTAAGAATAAGGCTTCACAAAGGTTTCTACCATGACAGATATAGGACCATAATAAAGGTTAGTTTTAATTGAGGATTAAAACTCTAAAGTATTTATGTAGATATTACATGCTGCTGAATAATCAGGATAATGTGGATTCAGAATGATTGTTAGCCAATGATGTTTGCTCTTAACAATTTTTTTGAATTGATTGTATATATAGTGTTCAGTGCAGGCACTTCTAGAATATTATGTTTAATTTGGGGTAAGAACCTTGTCCCATGTTTGATTTCACCGACGCTTTTTTGGCTCCACCGAATACAAATGCCTTGAACTGGCAGTATAAGTGTTACAAATGAACGAAAGTTGAGAAAAAAAAAGTTTGTCTGTTTCATGAAAGGAGAAAAGCCATGGTTTACTCATGGGAAAATATGCACAGCATGAATGTGCTTACACTGTTGAGCCAGGAAGGAAATGTGATTGAAATTTGTGATTGGTGTGGATAACATTTCAATATAAAAAGCAAAGTGATGCTGGTGAAATTTAGGAATCAATTCAGAAATGTTATTTTAACTTTTAATAGTTTAATAATTCTATGTGTTTTTAATTTTTAAGAGTCGTTAAAAATTTTGTTATAGTTTTAAGAGATAGCTTAGGCCTTTTAAACTTAGGTATAATTTTAGATATAAATTAGCTTTTTTAAGATGATTTGGTCTTATTTTGAGAATAAAATTCAATCATCTTTACATTAATAATATTTTTCCTCCTCGCTAAAGAATTTTAGGTTTAGGCACTCACTGCCACAGGCACATCTTGAGGAGGAATACGTGGTTTGTTGCATTATCTTTAAGCAGATATTGCAGTAGACCTTAAGTTCATGTTTACATTTATCAACTTCTTCATTTGGTATTGACTGTTCACAGGACTCGTATCCTCACCTTATTATTGCTCCAAATGCCGGTGTTGCTGCTTATTCTAGCTGGTTGCCTACTGTTGTAAGTTCTTTTTATCCTAGGACTATGTCCTTTTGACTATGATCATCTGCAATACTGTTTTACTGTGTGGAATTTTATGCATTTGATGTATGCTCCATGTAGTTAGAGATGACGTCGTTAACTTAGAAACACTCTGGTGGCCATTCTTGGAAACTTCAGTGAACCTTGTGGAATCAAACTTCCCACAAGTTGTAACCTCAGGACAGAAGTAACCAGCCTGAGAATATTGGATGACTAGGTTGATCCATCATACCAATACAGTTACTAATAAAGTTACAGATATAATGTTGCTAATGTAATTCAATCTTCTATTATAATCTAACTTCATCATTATTTACTCGCTTATGGACTTGAAAATTGAGACCACCATGAATCCTCAAGAAGTAAAAAATATTCATAGTGGTCTTTTTACCCTATGGTTCTACCATCACTTTGTTTGATCACTGGTCCATCCGAGGGCATGGATGCCTGACTTTTATTAATCCCCAAGAAATTCAAAATATTTGTAGGAGTCATTGGCATTTTACCTTCTCAAACACCTTCCTTGATTAAAAGTTTGAAATGCAATGTTTCATCATCTTAGTTAATTGGTGATAACCCTCTAGCTTCTAGCTTGTTGCATTGGTGCATATGTTGATTAGTTATTGCTCGAAATCTGAACATCATTATAGTGTCTTCTTTGTAAGGTATGAGTAGGCTTATTGGAAGTAAATGAATTTATATGATATACGGGAATCAGAGTAGTGATTTGATGCAATTTTGTACATTTTGAAATGCAGCAAGTTTTAGTTAAGTGTCTACAAATGAAGATAATTTCTTCCTAAACTATAAGTCTGATAATTTCTTGATATTTAGGATACAAATGATTTCAAATCAGCATGAAAATGGTTTTATTGATAAACCATGTATTGTTACCAACTCGTTTGGCTGATGTTTCTCATCCCTACAACTCCTGGTCCAAATTTTGAAATACTAGGACAACCTATTTCATGTCTAATATCGTAACATCAGGATTATTTTTGTAGAGATAGAGACATCAAATCGTCCTGAACAAGTGTATGCTTATGATCTGCTTTCTCCAATAAATAATTTGATACTTAATCCCATTAGCGACGAAATGAGGCAGTAAAGCCGAACCATGTATGGACTATATTGTTTTGTTTGCTGTTGATGTAATAATCCAACGCAATCAGGAAATTACAGGCAAATTCTCAAACTTGGTGGGAGTGTTGGTTGGTGTTGCGATTATGATATATATTAGTTTTCCAGATAACAAAAGTTGAAACCATTAGTTTCCGTAGAACAAAAGTCAAAACTCACTATTCTTTTGAACTATGTTTTGATTTTTCTCCTCTTTGAAACAGCTTCAGAGTTGATGCTTAACCATGTGGCCTATTGACTGATCCTCATGGTTTCAGGAACTGATTAAGGAAATGGGCATTCCAGCAATATTTACAGACTTCTGTGAGGAAGCTGCAAATCTAGCTGCTAGCTGCATTAGCTCTGTCACAGGCCGGCCACTGAGGGTGCCGGTATATTGTTATTCACTTTTTTACGCTCTCGAATCTATAGTTTACAGCCTAGACAAAGCTTCAATAACTTTGTTGTCGTTGCTATTATTGTTTTTTGCAGATCCAAATAAATCCGTTTAGGCAGCCGATGGTGGTGGAAGATAGTGTTTTATATCTCCCTTGCTACTCAAATTGCTTCCTCTTTGGGATGTGATGTGTTCAAGCTCAAATACTCTAATGCGTTTTATATCTCCCTAAAAGTATGAGTTAGTTCAAGGTGAAAAAGAACAATCATATTTGGATGGACATATTTAAGAACTTTGAGATGACACTACTCTCTTCTTTAGGCTTTGACAATACCTCTGTCGTAAGATCGACACGTCTTTGAGATGTGATGATTGCGAATTTACTGAACAAGTGGAAGAACTGCTCAAAAGACAATCCAAGATACCAATGAGAAATCAAGTTGGATGTGACGGTGACACTACTCTCTTCTTTTCTTTGAGATGAATATGATTCATGCTGTAGCAATCTTCACGATCTTCTGGATAAATTTTGTTAAAGCACATATCTCTCTAAAAATATTAATAAACTTGGTCCCATCTTGAAGGTCTTTAGATAAATATATATCTTTGGACATGTCTACGTCGTCTCCAATCTGTCCAACCACCGCCACCACCTCTGCAAAGAGCTAGCGGGAGGTAGATCTCTCGCCATGGCAGAGCAGCCGGGTGCCGACGAACCGCTCGCAGTCCCGGCCGTCGTCTCGGTCCTCTCCACCATCCTCCAGCGGCAGGCGGAGCGGAACGACGCTGCCTCCGACGGCCGCCGAGCTCCGTCGGCCTTCCACGGCGTGCGGAAGCCGTCCATCTCGGTGCGCCGCTACCTGGAGCGCATCTTCCGCTACGCCTGCTGCAGCCCCTCCTGCTACGTCGTCGCGTACATCTACCTCGACCGCTTCGCCGGCAGCCACCCCGCCGTCGCCCTCGACTCCTTCAACGTCCACCGCCTCCTCATCACCAGCGTCCTCACCGCCGTCAAATTCATGGACGACATGTATGCATCTAAATGCCATTCTCCTCGAGAAACAGAGCAATTGGCTCTTGGAATTAACAATTTTGCATTGCTCAATTATGATCCAAGCTCAGTGGTTCCTAATTCCTTTGTTTACATTACAATCTGCTGATTCACTGTGCTTCAACTTGTGATCCCATTAATTGCCTTCTCTCTCGCCCTCTCTCTGCACCTGCCAACTAACAATGAGGTAGACATACTTGCAGCTATTCGGCAGAATGTCCTCCTCATACATTGAAAATTGGCAATTAGTTGGAAGATGGTGGCTTTCATTAGGTCGTATCTTCAAAGAACCAATCATCAGTAACTACATGTAGCAATTTCTATTAAGTAGGCAATTAGTGTAACAGTATGAACTGGTCGTCAATCTACAACAGTTTAGTCGAAAACATGACAAAATTTCTCTTAGTTTGTTTTGTTTTTTTAACTTTAGTCCATTATGTATGCATGTGTGCAGATACTACAACAACGCATACTATGCAAAAGTAGGAGGGCTCAGTCTGATGGAGATGAACTACTTGGAAGTAGATTTCTTGTTCGGCATAGGCTTCGAGTTGAATGTCACTCCTGTCACCTTCAGCTACTACTGTTCTGTTCTTCAGAAGGAATTGTACACGGAATCACTTCCTCCTCCTGCTGCGGCCTCAAGATCGCTCTGTTGCTTGACTGAGGAAGAACCCAGCAGCTGCCGGCAGAAGCAGCTCGCTGTTTGATTGGTGTTGTTTGTATAGACGAGCCTATTGATCAGCCATGATACCATTACCACTCTCTTTAATTTTATCATAGCTAGTTAATTATTCCTTTTCTTTCACTTTTGGCATGTGAACTATGACTCAACTCTTCTTATCTTGCTATTTCTTTTCGCTTTGTTGGGAGCACTGTAGATCTGTTTAATTGGGCATATTCTCCCCTGCAAGCAGCTTCGTTAAATTTGCTGGTTACGTTTGTGATGGGCATGACTTGTGAATCAACAATAGTGGCAACCACTACTGAAGGGAAGTGGTTGCGTTGTGTGATCTGGAATGAATGTGCCAAGGGAAGTGGCGAAGTAGAAGCATGATAGGGCGGGCCGGGGATACCCAAAAAGGTCGTGGCATGGAGAAGACAATATTAATGGTGCCTGACATGGCTACGTTGTTGTGTAGGGGTATGCACGAGGTCAGGTGGCCCTTGTGCAGCTGCCCTACAATTTTGTAGTTAAGTTAAGGGGCATTTAATTTGCACTGCTGAAGTAAGTAATATCAAGAAGACAAGCTGGCCATTTGCAGACCATGTGAGACTCCCCTAAACATATGCATGCAATCCTTATCTGTCTTTAGGGACTTCTTCGCTGGCTTGGTCTAGCTAACATTATTTTGTTTCATTAACAAACAAACCAAGTATGTAAATAACAGATTCATGGAGAAACATGATTTGGATGCGGGGCGGCCGGATTAGAGTAAATAGTTTACCGAATCATGATTCGCTATTTTAGTGACTGAAATATTATTCAGCTGCAATAAGAGTAAATAGTGATACGTTAGTGATGGAAATATTATTCAATCATAATAACTAGCAATAGAAATATGATTTTTTTAATTTAGGCTAATTTAGTGATTGAAAAATTATTTAATTATCAACGATTCAAGCCTGCCGACAATGCTGTCGCCGTCGCCACTGCTGGTGGTGCAGGAGGAAGGCTGCCGACGGCCGTCGCCGTCGCCACCGCTGGTGGTGGAGAATGGCGACAACGGCGTTGGTTTCTTAGAGCGTAAGCGCTGGAGACCTCAAAAGAGGGAAAGGATGATCGACGCTGATGTGACTGACTGTCCGCAGCAACTATGACCACGACCAATTGGTAACGAAGACAAAAGAGGAGCACACAGACAAAAGATTACAGTAGTACGTACTGCATTCTGGCCCTCCCTTCCTAAAGATATCGATAGCTGCCAAGGGCGGCCATGGTGAGGCCCAATGTGTGATGAAGCAGAGCTAGCTTTTACTTGCGTATCCAAGAATCTATGGCTGTCAATGGCGGCTGTTCTTGTTGATCGGCTTCCGGACGCGTCGCCGGACCAGTCAGCATGCAGGGAAAGAGAGGGGGGTGCAACCGCCGCAGAGGGTCTCCACACCGAGGAAGGAGAGAGGATCAACCACCTGGAGACCCTGAAACATCACCGGAGGAGAGAGGTCATCCTGGCGCCGGGGAGACTTCGGACGGCCACTCCGACGCTCAAGTCAGCCCAGTCAGGAGGAAGAAGAAGTACAGTAAAATAGAAATACTGTAATGAAATACTCAGCCCAAAAAAGATAAAGAGTGAGAGAGATCCCGAAGAGAGAGAGAACAAAGAGCGCGGAGTCTCCCCCTCCCCCTTTTTGTTTTCCTTCTTCCTCCCTTTTTATACCTTCGGAGCTCCTCTTGTCCTGATCGAAGAGGAGTCCTTTTTGTTGAAGGATTGACCCTGCCTCGAGAAGACCACCTCCATTAATGACAATTGTTCCTTGGAAAGTATGATAAGATATGGCATGGGGAAGATTATTCTATCATGTCACATTTCCAATTAATGCTTGACAACTCCTCTCACTAATGCTTTGATGAGACTGCTTATCCTTTGTTGATTGCATGTCTATTTATGACAAAAGCATAACTTTGAGAATATCTTGATATGACAAGCCATGGTCTTGAGAAGACTTTGATACGACAAGGCATGGTCTTGAGAAGACCATTTCTGATAAGTCACATTCAAGGATGACTTTAAACAGACTATTATGACGAGTTGCATGGGCTGAGTAGGCTGAGTGCCGAGTGGGCTGAGTGGAGGGCTGCCAAGCTGATCCGAAGGACAGTGCTGGGCTGCCGAGCCGAATGACAATGGAGGGCTGCCGAGCCGAATGACCTAAATGGAGGGCTGCCGAGCCGAATGACCTAAATGGAGGGCTGCCGAGCCGAGCGGCCTGAATGGAGGACTGAGCCGGCTGGGTAGAGTAGACCAAGTCCGAGATGACCGAATCCGTGAGAAGGGGGTTATAACACCCATAACAGCGGCCATGGTGAGGCTGATCAGCGTGATGAAGCAGAGCTAATATATAAATCCAGCACCGATAGCTCCGATGCAATCTTCGCTAAGAGACTTTGTCAGAGTCTCAGAGACGCACGATGACATTCATTCCCGGAATTTCTCCATCGGACGGTCCAAGTTCAATCGTGTTCGAATCCCTGAGTGCCAAACATTACATAATTACCTTTTTACCCTCCTCTCCTATCGATCCAGCAGACGCAGCACCCTTTCTCGTCTTCTCTTCTCTCTTTTGGGAGAACAGAGACTTCTCGTTCACTTCGTCCCAGGAACTCTCGCCTATTTCTCCAAACCGTGAGCCTCTGGAACACAGAGTCTTCGATTTCAGGGTTTCCCTTTATCTTCGTTTGCTATGATCTGGTGAATCGAGATTGAGCTGTTTTTTTTTTGGCTATAAGATTGAGTGGGTTTTGGAGGAGGTAGTTATGCATTGGAATAGGGGAGGGAGCGGGTCGAAGGCGGAAATTGGGGCCGCCGATCGTAAGAGATTCGGCGATTCCCTCGACAAGCATTTGGAGAAGTCTCCGCCGACTGCTTTGAGGGTTATGGATTTAAAGGAAAAGGATAAGTTGTCTGTACCTTCCACCTCCTCCGGGAAGCAGCCGGAGCATCCGTCCTTGTCCAATAATAAGTGCTCAGATGGTAGGGTTTCCTCACTTTTATCTTGCTCGTCATTATTTTTTGGTTTTAAATTGCATTTTTTTTTTAGATTGTCGAACGCAGCGTGTGCATTAAGAGATTACTCCTTTTTCCTGTAGATCTGTTTATGGTCGTATATGTATCGGGAATGAATAACACATACTAGTATCATCATTTGCACCATCAAGCTACCTAAGTCTAATCTATTTAGATCAGCTGCATGGATCTTAACCACTATGGATCTCTATAGTCTATACAATGTTATGTGGCTAGTAAAATTCAGATAATTGAATCACTTTTTACAATATCAACTAGACTTTCTTTTTCTTTTTTAATCTGTTTTTTTTCAAATGATTCAAGTCATTTGACTATAGAAGTGATTAGTTGTCTATCAGTTGCCTTTAAGTGTGTCCATATCATCTCAATCTATTTTTTTTCTCATTTTATCAGTTATTGACACCTAATTGTTCTCAATTTTTTTATTTTATCTTTTATAGTAATCTCACACATCCATCTTAGAAAATTTCATCTATTCTGTATTAAAATTTACATATTATTTCCTAATTGCTTAATATTATGATCTATAAAACATGCTGAGTCTGACTGTGGTTTTATTAGAATTTTTGTTTTTTAACCTAAGGAGCATAAGATAATGACACAAGACTTCAGAAGCTCTTTTCCATTTGAACAGCCCCATCTTTATTTTATTATTGATATTTTCATTGAAATCTCCATTTTTTTTGAATAATATATTCAATATGTAAAAAGGACTTTCATGTCCATCCATATTAATTATTAACTCATATTTTTTTGTTATTCATATTAAATTTCTATGGATTTAGTTTTAGTTCTGCTTAAATTAAACCTTTCTAAAACTTTTTTTTTATAATTCAATTGAGTATTATATGTTAAAGCTCATCAATTAGCATAATACTATATTCATTTAGTACTTTTATAAACAATAAAGACTTCGAACTGACCCTTGATCTAAACCTACAATTCTCACTTCCATTACTACATTATCATATTTGATCGTATAATCCTTTCTTATTTGAAACCCACCACAATAATTTTCTATGGATTCCTATCATAAATTTTTTCTAAGCCAATAAAAAAGCATATGCAAATCCTTCCTTTTTTTCTCTATAATTTTTTATTTATTGTCTTATAAAATAAGTAGAATCCATTGTTGATCTTTAATTATTCATAGTTATGAATTCATGCTTACAAACTTCTTGCTTATTTTTTTCCTTTCATTTTATTCAAAAACAAATTGAAGGAAAGAAGTGAATCATGACAACAATTTCTTTTCCAACCTTCAAATTTGGATTTTGGAATGCAAACATCTCCAATCTCCAATAAAGACTGATACCTTTTCCCCCAAAAAAGTAGTGATATACAGGCGGCTTCAATTATTTTTTCAATCTAAGTATTGTTGCACAAGTAGGTTATTGCTATTTAAAGTGACATAGTGCCTTAAAGATGATTATGGATTTGAGGTGCACTTTTCATGTTTAGTTTCTCCGGTGGTGCCTCAACAGAAAATTTTCTGCCAAATGTGCTGATACCCAAAGTCATCATCCCCAATTGATCACCTGGGACAATCTCCTCAAGGTTGTGGGCATCCCATGGAACTCTACATGTGATACTTGAGTTAGTCAAGGTGTTAAGCATCCAATAGCTCATGAAAAATATTAGTTAATTCAGTGTCTTACTTTATTGTCAGTGCCTATAATGGTTTTATGATTCCATGGCAGTGTAGATGCATTGATATTTCAATTAGGATTTTACTTAACTGAAATTCCATACTCTTAATTCATAGAACTTGGCCTTGATCGGCTTTATGTTCAGAACCTTGGTTGTCAAAGTTCCTCTGCAAGTTAAGTTTAGCTGGATGGACATATAATTCAAAAAAAGGAGGTTAGCTGGTTGTTTTGGCTCTGTGTTGCTTTTTGATTGTCAGATGGGATAGTGGTCTCTACCCCTTGTCATTCCATATGTTTCTTAGCAATCTTATTGCTATTTTTATCTGATAATTGTTGCCATTTCTATTTTTAGTTTTACAATTAAAAGGATGTGCAAGTTAGATGATCTCAACTTAGAGTTCCCATGTTTTATTTGGACACAATGCATTTTAATTTTAAACCTTCCCTACTCTAAGAGACTTTGTTCAGTTCTCATCTAGTTTTATTGATCGTAACATTACATGTAAATGATGGCACCTGCCAGTTAAATACAGTGGTGTCCCATCTAGTGTGTGAACATTCACACACATATGTTGTTTGTTTTGGATAACTCTGATTTTCCTTTTTTTTTTTAGTGAATTTTGTACTTTATTGGTTTTCCACCATTCATTGGTTATAAGCCTTACTTTTTCTGTCTGCGTAGAAGAATCAGAAACAGATAGTGAAGAATCAGATGTTAGTGGATCTGACATGGAAGACTCATCTTGGATTTCATGGTTCTGTAACCTAAGAGGGAATGAGTTCTTCTGTGAAGTTGATGATGACTATATACAAGATGATTTCAATCTATGTGAATTAAGCAGTCAAGTATCATATTATGATTATGCTCTTGATTTGATCTTGGATGTCGAGTCTTCTCATGGTAAGCTCGTTTGGAATTATGTTTATAGAAATTTTCTTAGTTGAGCAGCATTCTTACCTCAATTGCCAAAAGTTTTGGATCTGCATAATTAGTTGATTTCTAGTGGCTATAATTTGTTTCCCCTTTCAAGACAACTTGCAGCACATTGGGTTGATCTTGTTTTGTAATTTGAGCAAAAATTTATAATCAAATTTCTTCCATTTGCTTGGTTCATAATGCTTCTTTTCAATTTCTTTAGCTTTGGTATTTTGGCACAATAAGTTCGTACCAAATTCAGAAAGAACTATCCATCATTTCATAGAACTTTTTCTCTTGTCTGGATTAATTGGATGCTAAAATATATTCTTGGATGCAAACCCTACACACTGTCTTGTATGTATTGCACACTGTCATGACCAGTAAATATTGCACTGTCTTGTACATATTGCACACTGTCTTGACTAGTAAATATTGCATATTGTCTTGTATGTCTAGTCGACCTCAAACCACTTGATCTTCTTTCACAGTCCAGTATCTGGTCAATCTTGACCTACCTAACATAATCAACAAACATCAAACCACAACTCTTCATCAATATAACCATGAGCTGATTATACCAACAAGACACTCACAAATCTTTTTTCTAAAAGATAACCCTAGCTATGTCACCACTAGCATTTGCAACCAAACAGCAACATATGCACACTGACAGAGAACACACATAGAGACAACAAAATATGAAATGTATGTGATCAACTGGTTTTTATGCATTTTATTATATTGCACTTTCTACCTGAGATTGCTATAGCTCTTTAACTTACTTTTAGTTGGTCAATTGCAAGTTTTGTGCTGCAATAAACTCAGTAATTTTAATGGATCTATTGATTGAGCAGGAGACACATTCACTGAGGAAGAAAATGAGATGGTTGAATCAGCAGCAGAAATGCTGTATGGTATGATTCATGTTCGATACATATTAACCAGTAAAGGGATGGCTGCAATGGTAAAATTATACTTTGAATCTCAATATATTCTTTTTACTTATTTATTTTTCATTTATGACATTTTCTAGTGACAATTTGTGTAGCTTGAAAAGTTTAAGAACTATGATTTTGGAAGATGCCCTCAAGTTTACTGTTCAGGTCAGCCTTGTCTTCCTGTTGGACAATCTGACATTCCTCGATCAAGTACTGTGAAAGTATATTGTCCCAAATGTCCTATCCAAGATCCAAGTATCAAGGCAGTATCCTTTTCCCCTCTTGTAAATTTCACAAATGTGACTAGTAGCTTTTCTCCTAATTTGTTTATTGATATTCAACTAAATACAAGTACATCAACTGCAAAATATAGATGGAGCTTACTCCTATTTAAATCCTTGACCCTGCTAGATATTGATGGAGCTTACTTTGGAACTACGTTTCCTCACCTGTTTCTCATGACGTATGGGCACCTGAAGCCACAAACGCCGTCCCAGAGATACATACCTAGGGTATTTGGCTATAAAATCCACAGACCATGATGGTGAAGTCGAGCTGCCACATGCTGAGAATTGTGTTGGCCGGAGGGCTTCCATCGCTGTTAGTGTTGATTTGCCCTACATAATGATGAGAAACTGTCTATATTGGGCGGTTCTATTCTTCAATTTTTTTTATCCTAATCTTGTAACTACTGAGCAAGTTTAACTTTACAGAATCCATTCATTTTCCCAGCTTCAGTTTGCAGGGTTATTGGTTTGGCATGCTGGTTTAGCCATTTTTCTTTTTGAAAGTGATTTGATACTGGTTCATTTTATTTTCTGAAGAAAAACTGCATTAAAAAACGCTGTTCCTGAAATATCAAATTGGAAGAAGTTGTTTTATAGCAATTTTTTCTTTCAAAGCATGCATGAACATTTCAACTATTACAAAAGAATATTTCAGTCAATATAACCTATTCATCACTCATGTCGACGTGCCTTTTAGGAATCTCAACCTCATGAATCACGACAGTACTTAGCCTTTTGGCAGTGAATAATCCTGTATTATTAAATTACATATACATTTGCTTCTTCTTTTTAACTCATAATATACTAAATCTAAAGTTAAAATCAGTTAAGCGTGTATTTTTTTTATTATTTAAAGACACAAAAAGACTATCAATATTTAATTGTAGAGAGACAAGATAAAAACTCAATTAGAAATATATATTTTTAAAGATTCATCTAATAATTACACTTGACGTTGAAAATTCTCCTCTCTTAGATCTACAGCCACCACTTCTACCAGGCCTCAGAGACCAGTTCAACCTTAGTTATCACCAACCTCATCCAACAAATGCTGTTGGATGTGCGTTAAATCAACAGTTTCAACATCTGGAATCAATGCTCATCAATGGTGAATGAAGGAGCAGGGATACAGGACTGTGACCAATAGCTCTAGCTACGAACGTAGTGCATGCACCATCAGCACCCAGCCATTCTGAGATGTGACACGATATATCTCAGTTTACACGAATGTGATTGATCGATCATAAAGAATTTCACGTGAACATTTATCTTTTTTCTGGTTGTTCTTTCAAGAAATTAAACTTGACGGACAACAAAAATAAGAGAATCCAATCCACTGAAAGTGATCGTGAGAGAGAGAGGAGAGGCCTTGTGTTTTGAGATTGCGAGCACAAGATCACCGGGCAATCGAATTAACAACAATCACGGCGAAGTGTTCACCTGAACTTGCCGATATCTACCAGTTTGCGCGAACGGTCGTGCCCCAGCGCAGTCGCAGTCGCGGTCGCGGTCGCGCGCCCCAGCTGCGGGCGAGGACGCCATGGGACCTCCGCCGCGGCCCTCGGCGGTTCTCCGGAGAAGCTGAACTCCGACACCCGGGAGCGTCGGTTGTTGTTTTGGTGGTTCGCCGTCGCCAGCGGGCTGAAGCATATGGCGAAACCGGCGAGGCCGCCGGAGTGGCAGTGCCGGTGGTCCTCGGACATCGCCGACCTCGTCGGCGAGATGTAACTCTGTCGCGGCAGGGGGGGTTCGCGCCGATTCTCAGGGGACATGCCCCGGTTCGAGGTCGACGAGAACGGACGGGAGGTATTCTTGATCTTCTCCGGCCGACCGCCGTGGAGAAGCCCCGAGAGCCAAGAGCTCGACCGTCGGGGCTTCCTCTCGGGGCCTCCGGCTCCGCGACGGCCGAACAGGCTGGTGAGGATGGAGGGCTTAGCGGATTTTAATTTCTCGGAGGCCGCGGCCGGGACGCGCGGGGAGGCAGAGCGGCGGAAGGAGAGGGACGCCGGGGAAGGGGACGCGGAGGGTGACGTCCCCCCGGCTACGGAGGCGCGGAGGACGAGGAGGCGCTCGCGGAGGCAGGCGGCGCAGACGCCGATGCCGTCCTCGAACGGATGCCGCGCGCACTTCATCTCCACCTCGTCTCCGCCATCAAAGAAGAAACTCAAGCACAGATTTTAAAGGAGACGCCTTTCTATCCTTCTTCTTCGCTTCTCAATTCCACGCTACGAAGAAGATGATGATGCTGACGAACGAAAAAGGAAAAAAGAATGAAACTATTTTCTAAGCGATTATTCGGCAACTAATTCATACTTTGAATCGCTCTCAGAACAGAGGACGAATCGGAACGGAACATCGAAACAGAAGAAGACAGAAAAAATAACAATAAAAAAAGAGGACGATCTGGAGGTTCGCGATCTTGACCAGTTCAAATTTGGAGGCATCGGCGAGGGAGAGGAACATCCGGCGGTCCGGTGGCCTGGATATTACCACGAATGCGTTGGAATCGTCGACCTTGACTGCTTCAACTGATCAGCTCAATTTGTTTGCATGGGCAACGATGAAAGGAAGGGACGAGCGTGAGGGTTCGGTAATTCAAGAATATTGTTCAGTAACAAAAATGGGAAAAAAAAATTTGTTTTACTTTAAATTGCCAATAAAAATAGATTTCTTTGGTGGGAGAATATAATAATAGAATGCCTTGAATCAATAGCGAAAACAATAGTTTGTTCAAATCTTCTTCTTTCTATGGGAGTAAGCATCATGGAATTAATCAAGGTAATTGATTGATTGAGAAGATGTCATACTCGAGAAATTTTCAATAATCGTAAGCAAACAAAGATAACTAGGAGCTATTAATGACTAAGTGTAGAGAAAAAATTGACAATATTTTCTTTTGATGATAAATATTTCCTTCTTCCCTATTCTTGCTTCTTCTTCTTCTGATTGATTTGATATTTTCCTAAGAAATGGTCGTCTAAATCCAATCGAACTAATCCAGAAAAATCAAAGTACGTACGTATACATTACTTATGCGATCTAGTCAAAACTGTGAAAAAATTTCTCGTCATCATTTTCTTCTTCTTTTGATAATATTCAGTATTGATTTTCATTTTCTTTTTCCCCGGTATAATCCTTATTAAATTCATAATTTATAATTTTTATAATTCAAATATTTAAATCGCCCAATTAATCTTGAATACCTTGCTTTAGTCGTTCACCGATCCATCCACATGACTTTTCTACACGGACAGAAGGTTAACGCGTTCCAGTTCTTTACTGCGGCGCCGAGTCGACTAGAACGTGCGAGATCCGAAGTTTCATTCAAAAGGAAGACGTTGGATAAATCTGTGGGTCAAATTTTATAATATTTAAATTTATTTAAAATAAATTTAAAATGAATTAAGTTTTTAAATTTTTTAGAATTAAATTTTTAAAATGATTATTTAAAATTGAATTTATTTATATATTTAACAAGTTAATAAGAGTTTTATTGATAATATTTAAATTTATTTGAAAAAGAATCTAAAATGAATTAAGATTTAAAAATTTTTAAAATTAAAATTTTGGAATGTTTATTTAAATTTAAACTTAATTAGATTTAAGTTTAAACATTCAATTTAAATTAATTTGATTATTTAAAATTTTTACATTTTAAATTTATTTGATGATTCTTGATAATATAAATTTATATATTCATTTTAAAATTTTATTTTTTTTATTTAACACGTTGATAAGAGTTTTATTGATGAACATGATTCATAAATATTATTCATGAAAATTATTTAATTAGATGTTATCGAACTTCCAATTCAAATTTATTTGATTGTTTGAAATTTTTATATTTAAATTTATTTGATGGTTCTTGAGTTTAATAATATAAATTTATTTATTTATTTTAAATTTTTATTTTTTTATTTAACATGTTGATAAAATTTTTATTGATGAATATAATTAATAAATATTATTTTTGAATATTAGAATGTTAATAAGTAGAATACTTCTGTATATATTTAAATTTATTAATTTAATTTAATAAATTATTAAATATATTTATTTAACTGATTTTATATGTATAAATATAAATAAATTCTTATCCAATTAATTTATCACGTTATTTAAAAGCATTATGACACCAAGTCTACCTAGAATTTCATTTGATGAATAAGTGGCCCCAACTTAGGTCAGGTGCGTAGTATTCGTGCCGATGGTATTTATCGTAATTGTCTGCTAGACCGGAGGGCAGATTGCGACGCTGGCGGTGGCAGAGATGAGGTGCGATGGAGTCTATAAAGAACCACCATATCGAGGAAGACAAGAAAAGATAGAAAGGGGGCGGAGAAGAGGAGAGGGACAGGGAGGGATCGCTGCAAGAAATAGCCTACGGAACGGAAGAGGTTCTGGATCACGTGGAGGATAAGGAACTGCTTTCTTTTTATCTCTTGGGGAGGATCCAAGGAAGGAATCGATCCGCGATCGATATATCCGGGGTTGAGATCATAGCGAAGACGGGAAATTAGAGCAGGGAAAGAGCAGGGAAAAGGAACGAGGCTCAAGGAGAGGATGGAGACTGGTACACCTCTCTAGATCCAGGTACAGCAACCTTAGTTCCTCATATCTGTATGCTTTCTTTTGGTTCTCTTGCAACTCGAGTTTGCGCGAGGAAAAAGGGATTTGGGTGCCAGAAGCTGCTATGATCTGCCGGATTTGGCCTCGATGATCAGTTTCCTTGCGTGTCGGAACAGGTTTTTGGCTTCTTGGTCACAGGGAGGGGGGAAAACGTGGTCTTTGACTGTGGGTCATAGATATGCACAGATCGGAATCTGCAATCTATCTCTTGTATTTACTGCTGATCATGGGCTTGGATCTGCTTTCGGCGACGTCTTCGCCTCCTTCGCGATGTGCTTGTCATGGGACTCGGTTAAGGGCTGCGCGGTTGGATGATCAGTTGTTCTTGGCGTTATCATTTCTTCTCTCGGCATGCATCTTTAGCAAGGCTGTAGAAGATTTAGGTTTCCATGCCACGAGGATCCTGAGATTGTTTTTACCAGGCTCCTGCTTCTTGTAGATCTTACCATTTACCACAGCATAGCCAAGATCTACCTTTGATCAATCAGTTTTAGGCATTGACTTGGGTCTGGATCTGCTGCCTTTGTGATCATCTGCTATCTTGGCCTAACAGGGCTGATTGGTTTTGTTATTTTTCAACAGATGGGATTGGCATTGTTTCTGGTGCAAGGCATTGTTTCTTGTCCTCAAACAGCCTACTTACTGGTTACCTAGATCATGTTAGGGTTCACAGGATTGAAGAATAATTATCAGGATGCTTTGATTCTTGTTGCCCTTTTCAAACAAACTACATAATATTTTATTTCTGCTCCATGATCCAGAACATCTCTGATACTCATGGACTTTTTGTCCATATCACTCTGGAATTTGTGATCATTCTCTCAGTAGGTGGACCGAGTATTCAGCACTTTGCATCCTTCTTTTGGATACTGGCCTTGCTAATTAGGGAGCATTTTATTTAATTACTGGTGGAGGTGTTTGTTTTATTAAGAAGGCATAAACTTGGTATGCAATTTATTCTATAGAGCAGATAATTATCGTGTAGGATAGTAAATTATACAGAACTTCAAAAAATGAAGGATCCCATCTCTTCTCTTTTCTCATCTCCTCTATATCCAACTCTTTTGCAGGAGCATTGTTGAACTCATATATTATTGATTTTGAGGAAGATATTAGATTGTTGCACAACCTTCTCTGGAAGATAGTTAATACTATCCTTGAACTGGAAGATTAGATTCAGAGCACTTATGCACGATTAGCCTAATCTCACAAGAAGACTTGTTATCAGCCGTTTGTCTTTTTCACCATTGATTGGTCAGCTTTTGAATGGAAATGTACACATTTACATGATGCCAGAGGTTGTCAAAATACAAGATTTGCTGTGTAGTTTTGCTCTTCTGAGTCCCTTTGCAATTGGTTGGACCTGGGATCTGGAATTTGAGCATTCAATCTGTACACTTTTGACTAGGAATAGTTTGAGCGACCTGAGTTCATTTGTTGTTTTATCATGTCTACTGTTCAAGTTGGCATCTTGTTCTTATAAATCATTTAGTGTTTTTGAATATAGTTGGGATGAGAGTTCTCTTTGTTATTGAATATATATTGTCCTGAAATGCGTACACTAGTATAAGAGTCATGGCAATGCTTATCAGTACTGTTCATACTAAACGAGTGGTATTTACCTTGCAGATTCATTTATATCCTTGTGCTGTATAGCATATCTCCAAAGTTGAAACCAAGAATCAGCATCTGCAAGACTTTTTTTTGCCACATCCGCTCGAGGATTTTGTATCACTGGGAGATATGCTGAATAACGTTGGAATTGAATTTCCAGGAGCTCTAGATTCTAACTTGAATTGGGCGATAGCTGAGAGTGGCAAGCAATGGGCTGTTAAACGAGCTAGAACTTCATTTTCTGGGGGGAGAAAGAAAAAGTCGATTAGCAGAATTTCCAAAGGGACTCAAGTGATCCTGGATAAGCAATCCAATGGAACAGGAGAAATGCCTCTCTCTGATTCTGAGAAGGTTCTGTCTTTTGAAGATGCTCCAGATTGTCCCCCTTTCAACTCTTAATAATTGAGTTTACAATAATTTCCTTTTGCAGGTTGGTGTAAGTATTCTTGGGCAACACTTCAGTGATTCCCTCAAGATTGTTCCTATTAAGAAAAGAAAACTCCTGTTTGTTCGATCTCCGTCATCTCCATTGCAATCATCATATTCAGATTATTCTGATCATTTATTAGAGGGCCAGTCTTCTTCTGAGCCATTAGCATATGACAATGACCATGATAAGAGATTTGTTGACAACAGAGAACCCATTTCAAAACATGTGATTGAGCTTAGTGATGCTGCTGATTTCTCAGGCATCTCTATATTGGCTGCTGCTGCCTGCAATTGTGAAATGGTGGGTCAAGGCTTAAATTCAGGTTACTTAGTCACGACAGAAAATTCTTTCAAGGAAATCCATTTAGAATCAACCAGTGACGAAAAAGCACTTTCCTTATGTCAAAAGGAGCTGCAATTACAGCCATTTGAAGATTTACAGGACAATAGGCTGGATATGGTAACTCATTCAACTGCAGTTTCTGTAGAAGATGAAGACAACTTTCATGAATCACGGAACAAAAAAAGCTCCTTGTTGCAAAATGTTCATGATAACATAAAATCTTCCTATGTTTCTAGGCTTCACTGGGACCTTAACACTGATATGGATGCATGGAATAACAATTGTGTTGATCTTGCAATCTCTGAGTCAATTATTACTTATCCCTCATGTGAAAATGGGGAACTTGATGAGAAGTTGGAAGGTAGTGAAATTCATCAACAAGAACAGGAGGATGGGGAAAACAGATGTCCTTCACCAAAACCTGATATAGGTAATTGTTTGGTTGTTGATCATGAGAATGCCCACTCTTTTGCTAATTCTGATAATTTGGTTGAAAAGATGCATTCCTTGGACGATATGACGGTTTCTTTAGCTAGCTCTACTGAGGAAGCAAAACTCATGCATGGTACTCCAGGGATCAACATTTGTGGTGCTGAAGTTATTTCTTCAGAAGTTGGTAGTGCTCTTGGCTCATTGAGGGATGGTTCATTGGCAATTGAGGCTACCCAAAAAGAAAAGGATAAGATGGGTTCTGGCTTGGAGGTGAAAGTTGAACCAGTGCTTTCTCATTCTTCTTTAAATGAGAATGTGACTTGTGACAATGTTGCTAAGTCTCTTTCAAGCATGGTCCAGTTGATCTGCAAGCCAATCTGTAATGAAAATGTAAATGTTATAGCATCAAGTTCTGAGAAACTCCCTGATGATCATTGCCTGACTAATAATGTAGGAGAGATTCCTACATGCAGCTCTCTGATCAAGGAGCTTGGAGTTCTAAATACTTCTGTAGAGAGTAGTGATCGATACCTTCTGGTTGCAGGATGTGGCACCTGTGGTGTAACAATACATTCTGATGGATCAGATGACTCCAATGGCATTTGCGTTGATAAGTCTTCTGGAGCAATGTGTACAAGACCATCGTTAGTTAGTCATGAACAGAATAGCCCTGGGACATGTGACCCTGATGAGCAGAAGTTTGGAGTGGCATTTGCTGCTAAGTGTGAAAATATAAGAGAAGCTATGATGGTTGATGATGATAATTTTGTTTGCTCCAAACCCCTTATCTATGCTACTGTTACGGCGGTGCCAAAATCTGTTGAATATGTAGCTGATGCTAAGGAAACAGACGAGTCATGCAAAAGCATCAAGGACAATTGTCAAAATTTCCATGGTGACCAGGACTCAGATAAGTTTCAAGCTGGTGATGTTGTCGCTGAACCTGAAAAAAGCAACTTTGTTGGAGATGATGATTCTCAATTTGAGGATGGCGAATTTAGGGAATCTATTCTACACAGTTGGGGTGAAGATGTTGATGAAGTGGAATTTGAACATGTGGATTATGGGTCTGACAATGGGGAGAATGATATCTCTCAAGCTGTTTCTGTCTTACCTTCTCCTACCACTTTCTCTGTGGAGAACATGACATTCAAAGCCAGGAGCATAGCCAATGCTGATGAAGTGTGTGCTGGAAAGGATAGGCAGGTCATTTTTTCTCAGCAGCCCTCCTCTAGATGCAAATCCAAGCCAGATGGTCCAGATGCAGAAGTGAAGAGAATTCCTGCTGATATTGATCAGAAAAATTATTCTACAAATAATAATAACAAAATGGAAAGAGATCATACTGGATGTAATAATGAATGTGACAATGGTAGGGAACCTTTGGCGAATGCGAAGATGAAGTCATCAGGATGGGATCAGCTGCCAGAGGGTGGTAGGCATACTGGAGATAACCTTTTGGATCATGGGATTGCTTCTACTAGGCATGGTGTTCCTTCTGGTGCTTTACATTTGTTTGTTGAAGATGAATCATTGAGAAGATCTGGCTCATCTTTTAAGGAAGCTTTTTCATCTAGAGTTGAGGTGCCAAATTCCCCAGATGAGACATGCAGAAAAGATAAATTATATGTCAGATTAAGCAGGTAACTCTTCTGCTTGCTTTTCTTCGTTGTTTCAATATTCCTTGCAAAGTTTGTATGTGCGATATTTAATGATTCTGCTCTAATATTCTAGGTACGGTGAACGCAATAATCTTGAAGGACAAGTTAAAAGGAATGCTACTCATAACTCATCAGGGTGGGGTGGATCATCTGGACATGCTCAAGACAGAGTCAGGGATGACCATTGGTTTGATTCTCCACATTCTCGTGGTTCCAGATATCATGATTCACCAGGTTACTATGATGCACAAAGCTTTGTGCGACCTTCTTCAAGGAATGCAGCAGCTGCTGCTGTTGCTAAGGTAGAGAGTAATGGGTTTGTTGTTGCACCTGATGGAACCTTAGTGAAGTCTGGTAGTGCTACATCTGTTAGCCGTGTACCCAAAAAACCTGTGAATGGGTCTTTGCCAAGCACCCATCCATCTTGGTGGGGGTCACAAGCTGAGAGAGATCATCCATGTGGGCTACAAAGAAGACTCCAAAATTCAAGGGATATAAGCCCTGATAGGCACTTCAATGCTGGTAGGGGGCAGGGTGGTAGATATGCTCACGAACTAGACAGTAATCAATATGGAAGATCTATTCCTCATGACAGAACAGAATCATCCCTATCAGGGCACCGTTTGTCCACAAGAGATCAAAGTTACTCTCCTGACAGAAGGCCTCTTCGTCTTCCTCATTCTCACATCATCTCTCATTCTAGATCTAGAACTCGTTCACCTATTCGTTGCACATCTCCTAGGGCAAGAAATGATATGGGGGTGAATGATGTTCCCAGTTTTCGCAGGCACAGAAGATCTCCAGTAGCCAGAATGGAGAGAATGAGATCACCCAACTCCAGGGATAGTTTTGAGGAGCAGATGTTTTTTTATGACTCAGCATCTGCAGCTCTTACATCTCCTTCACATTCTACAAGATGGATTGTTGAAAGGAAGGAATCACCCAATCATCTAAAGGAGCATGGCTACAGGCGAAGTTCTGGTAGAAGCCCATCAAGAGTGTATAATGATCATAGGTTTCGTTCCATTGAGTCCCATGGAAGATCAAAGCCCAATGATTACTTTCGCTCTCCTCAGTCAAACAGAAAAACAGCATATGCTGACTTCAGCAAGGGATACAAGTACGATAGTAGTAACGATAGAAGGGGACATGATGGCAGAGACAACTATCTCCGTTCTGTGAGACAGTATGATGACAATAAGAAGCACATAAGGTAGGTTGTTAAGGGGTTTTTCAAGATTGTGACTTCGTGGAAATTCAAGAGGTTTCAGCAACTAGGCAGCCTACAGAGTTCTAAGGAGAGCATAAATCATTTAAGTACGACAGTTGAGCATATCCTACAATGTGTATTTTGCTTCTGCTTGTCTGGACAACAGAGGTGCACAACCCATTAATACTTTTTTTCTTTCAAGGTAAAGGCACCTCAAAGTTGCTTCTTCACCTGTCCACCTTGTAAAACCATTGCAATTGTTAGTCTAAATTTCCAATTTTGGGATTTAGGTGCTGACCTTCATTTTCTATTTTTTATAAATTATGTTGGACCATTTTGGGTGGGTTGTACTCTCTTTATTATCTCACCAAAATATGACTAATTACTGAAATATAAGTTTGTCTTTGGTAGTTCATATGCATTTGTATTTAACATCAAGTACCATTTGAACACTCTTGATTCATATGGCATTGCTGCTCCGTTTCATTTTTTTTTTCTTGCACTTCATGGTTCTCCTTACAGAAAGTCACATGAGTGGCAGCTAACTAACTACTCGAATAACTTTGTGATTAATTCTGCAGACCTCTAACAAGGTAATATCTTCCATCAAAACAATGTTATTGACAATGTGGAGCAATATTCATCCCAGACTGAACATCTATTGCCTTTTGCAATTATCTCAGGAACACAGCTTTGGATTTTCTTTTCTGAAGATATTCCTTGGTGAAAGTGGCTACAAAAACTTCCTTGGTAATGCTTCTTTCGTTGAGACATTGCCTGGGCAACCTAGGTGAAAGTGGCTAAAAACTTCCTTGGTAATGCTTCTTCGGTTGATACATTGCCTGGGTAACTTGGAGGCATTAATGATTACCCCTCTGTATCCAGCTTAATATCTTTGTGAACATTTACTGAACGTGTTTTCTGAACATAATGCTTGGTGAGAAACTACGAGTTTTCAGAGCCTGAAAAGTGAGGTTTGTAATCTTGAACGGGGGCATTCAGAAGCCTTTAGTAGGAGATACTCTTTCTTGTCAATATGAAAAAAGTCTTCAGTGACTGGAGCTGTGGAAAGTACAATGGTTCTTGTTTTTGCGGACTTGAGATACTTAAGAATGTAACTTTCGACGTCTTTGATGATTAATTGTCTCTGCACCTATTTTAGTGACTGTCTTGATCTTTGTATATTTTCTACTTCAAGGTCATGGTGTACAATCATCTTCCACTTTTGCTTGATTCCTCAGAGATTAAGTAGAAATTTATCTAAAGCCTTTGAATTTCCTCATGCACTCTTAAATATGATTTTTGTTTTTTTGCTAGGAATTAAATCTGTTCTTTTCGCAAATGAGTTTTACTCATGCCCTAATCATCACATGATCATTGATAGGTTTAAATTTTATGTTGGATATTTGCAAATGTTTGTAGAATTCGAACCACTAGTGATGGAGTGTCATGTTAGGATTTACTCTCGCTTTTCGGATTTAATCAATGTGGTAGTTCAACACTAGTTTTGGGCAGTGCAAACATGCACAAGCACAGAATAGAAGAGGTTAAATGCCAATCAATGCGGTGACAAGAATCCAAATGGCACAAGTTTGGATTCACCTTGTAAATATAAATTGGAACGAAATTATCAATTTCAACAGAGAATTCATTCTATTCAGACCAAACAAGCCTTGGGAGGTTTTATCACAGACCAACTTCAGTTTTTTTTTTTTTTTATCTTTGTTTAAGTTTATTCGAAATATAAACAAATTAACTAAAGAAATGTTGCCCCTTCAATTAATTGAAACAGAGGAAGAGCAACGGCACAAGAGGGGCTCCCGGCACATAGGACAGCTGGCGTGGCCAGCGTCCAGCCACCGGTCGATGCAATCCACGTGGAAGCCGTGTCTGCAGTTGCGCAGGTCCCGCACTTTCTCCGCCGCCTCCACCTCCCCCAAGCAGATCGCGCAGGTGTCGCCGCCGCCGCCGCCGCCCCACCGCTTCGCCCACAGTGAGTACTCCACCACCCTGAGCTGTCCCTTGATGGACGCGGCGTTGACTCGTCTTCCTATGCCGTCGCCGTGGTCGTCGCCGTCGTACCATTCGGGGACCGCCACGTCCGGTGCCGGCGGCGAGGAGATGCCGAGGCAGCGGAGGAGGAGCCTGGCCGCGAAGTCGACGTGCTGGAGCAGGTAGATGAGGAGGAGGACGGGCTTGGGAACGAGAATCAGGTCGAGTCGCCGGCCGACCAGGTTCATGGTCGATCGATCCAGGAACAAACAACTGACCGGGAATTGCTGCTATATTATTCACTATGCTTCTTAATCGAGGCCTTAAATAAATATAACTAGGCATGTGAAATCTTATGACCGATTCATATTCGTCGTCATGTTTGACCTTGAGTGTTCAATAGATAACGGTCAAACTCAAACTGCTTGAATCAAATATTCTATTAGGAACTATAGACAGCATATCTGACGAATTCATTAACAACCGGGTCAACTGGAGACGAAAAGTCAGCAAAGTTATCCATTAAAAGAACTGGAAATTGTCAAAGCCTTGGAATATTAGAACCTTCATGGAAACCGTCTGGCGATGGCTAGAAATCATTCATTGGATCGGACGATAAAAAAGAAGAAAATATGTGGAAAAAAGGGTAAGGATTGTAGCTGATCTGTGAATGACATGGTGATAGATTATATATACAAGTAAGTTTATGAAAAAGAAGACGAGAGAGAAGACGTAGTTTGGTAGTTCTATTGAATATATAACTTTAGATTGAGCTAATCGAGTTTTTATATGCTTAATTAAATTCGTGGTCCTGTGCGTACATTGCACGTAATCTAAATAGTTGGTACATAATTAGATTTAGATTTGACCTTTAAAATTTAAAAGGTAGCGGACTGCCACCGCCGCCGAGCATCCATAAATGTTTCCTATGTTTGACTGACTAAGCGTTGCACCATCGTCCTTGTCATTGAAGGTGGACATCGTTCACTTCTAGGAAGAAAGCACAGGTCTGAACAGCAAGCATCTTCCCTTATCAATGACCAAAGCCTACAAACTGAATCTTTGCTCCACTAAAGAATGGTTATGTTATCGATCATCTTTCCAGAAATTTATACGACAGCAAATTACTGACTTGCTAGTGGAGACTTTCTTGTCTTGCAGGTATTTTTCAAATGGAATTTTCATTCCACGTAATTGATTTGCTCACACCCATTTGCAGATAATTAAAGCACTTCAAGTTCCAAGCAATGCAGTTTTTTGTATCAGTGACGTTGATATTTGCAGCCTGTCCAGAGATGAAAGTTCATCTCCTCTTTAGAAATTTGCTTCCCAAACCATGTTTGTATTCGGAAATCAAACAGAGGACTCCTACCGACTTAAGCTTGTCTTCTCGAGATGGTCATTTATCTTCCATACGACCAACTTTGAGAAGAGGCTCATTTGTTTGACAGATTGACATGCTTGATGTTTGACAAAGGCGAGAGGATTTCTTAGGTATCATGCACCAAGCGAAGTCTTTTTTTGTGGTAATGCTGTTTGACTTCTTTTTTTTCCTGATTCCACTCCCTTTCTGTGTGTCAAATATGGAAGAACTTGTAAACAATGGCCAATGAATCTGAGCTCCACCATGAAAAAGTGAAGCTGATTAGCTCCAAACCTTCTCAAACAAGGTTTCGGGGGACTTTTTTCGTTTATAAAAAACTGAGGATGATAAAATTGTTACAAACGATTCAGGGCGGCGATCATGGCTTCCGTGAAAGCATGTGCTCCTTACATCTGCATGGTTGTGTGCCAGTTCGCATATGCTGGATCCAGCATTCTGAACAAACTTGCATTGGAACAAGGACTAAGCATGCTAGTCTTTGTTGTTTACAGGCACCTCATCGCCATGATCATCTTGGCTCCTCTTGCCTATGCGTTTGAAAGGTTCGAGGATCACGCTTCACTGGAATTGTTGAGAATAAATGATTACAAAATGAATTAATGCTTCTGAATTCATCTCATTGTTGTAGGAACCAAAGGCCCTGCTTCTCATTTGCTATCATGCTAAAAATATTCATTCTTGCTATGGTGGGAATAACAATTCAGCAAAACGTATACTATGTTGGACTCCATTTCACTTCTCCAACTGTTGCCATTGCCTTGAGCAATGTCGTTCCTGCTTTTACTTTCATATTGGCAATTGTACTGAGGTTAAATCAGATACTAGTTTCATGTGATTCCATCAAAACATGTTCAACAAATTTTACTCATCGACATTCATGCTACATTTGGTCTTTTTGCTCAGGATGGAAAAGCTCAGCTTGAAGACCGCAAGAGGGAGGACCAAGCTTGGAGGAACCATCTGTTGCGTCGCTGGTGCTCTGGTCTTCATAATTTGGAAAGGTCATCTGTTGGGAGTCATTGTTAGAAGACCTCTGGTCCAGCTCCATTTCAAAAGTTCTAAGAAAAGGGATGATTGGCTTAAAGGCTCTGCTCTTATCTTAACCAGTTGTTTTGCAGGCAGTGCAAAGCTTGTTCTTCAGGTCCTGGATTACTTTAACTTTTTTTTTTGTTAGATCAAATTCATGAGTGAGTATTCTTCATGATCAGGCATTCATCTGCCAGATCTACCCAGCCAGACTCACCATGAACACCTTGGTGTGCTTCTTCGCATCACTGCAATCTTCTGCACTTGCTCTCGTCTTCGAAAGGAATGCTTCATCATGGAGAATGAATTGGAACATACAGCTCATGGCTATCATATATGGCGTACGTATCTTTTGGTTCAGTAATTAGTTTCTATCATAGGAGAGTTTTGAGAATTCTATGATGTCGATATACATATATATGAAGGGAACTGTCATATCTTGCCTCATCTACTACTTGCAAATATATTGCATTAGCGAGAAGGGACCAGTATTTTGTTCCATCTTCGCACCTCTTGCAATGTTGATTGTGGCTTTTGTCTCGGCCTTCATCTTTGCAGAACGACTTCGTGTCGGCAGGTACGTAGCTATTTTGATTCATCAACTGTGTTCTCAGATAAGAAGAAACGTTTAAACTCATTTATCCTTTGCTGGGGTTTGTTTATAGCTTGATAGGTGCATCGATCATAATTCTGGGACTCTATTGCTTCCTCTGGGGAAAAAGTGGAGATTCCAACGAGGAAGGTGACAAGGATTGTGGAGCGCAGAGGGATTCAGAAGCTGAAAAGAGCCCGTGCCATGATTAGTTTTTTTTTTCTTGTAAAGAAAAAAGGATTTCTAGCAGTTTGATGAATGTATGACTCCCCAGTTAAAGTGAATGAAAAATACAGACAATATCTTTCTGTCAATAGAGAAGGATCAAATGAAAAAGGAAAAATAGTTACTGAAATTATTTTGATGCCATTGTATGATCCTCATTCCTATCAATACTAGAACTTGTAATACAAATAACTGCAATAAAAACTCAACCAAAACCACGTTATCAAATTAAGTTGTCTTGTTGAGATTTAAGTTGTTGGATCCCGTGTCAATCTCTGGAAGCACTTCTTTCCAAACCTCTTTAAGAAGAGGCTCATTGTTAAAAGAACTCGATGACTTTTTTGTCCAACAGGAGCAAAGGTAAAGAGATTTTACTTACGATCGTGAAATGCGGAGTCTGACTAATTCTTCGGCATCATTTCCCTTGTTTGGGGAAACTTTCTTTTAAGAGAGGTGCAAGAAATTTGCAAAGTGAGCAATATCATAAGCACTATCTTACGCATTGATCATCTCGGTTCTTGACAGATTATGGTGAGGCTCGATGCTTTTTCAAAATTTATAGAATGCGACATCCTCAACGTTTGGTTGGATGGGGATTAACTGTGTTGTCCACAAAAGAAATAGTGAATTTTCAGTAAATCACTTGGATTATTAATTGGCATGATGAATGAATGAAAGAAACTGGAGGATTCCTGAGGATAATTTTGTATCAAATGCATCTTCTTCTTTTTTATCAGATATATTCATCTGCAGAACAATCAAACTGCTGGTATTAGTTTTACCCTTCAACTTTGCGAGCACTCAGTGAATTGTCCTTGGCTCTGATTGGTAAGAAACTGCAACAAAATTTACAGATCTAATTGACACAGTTTCTACCAAGAAGAATGAAATGCAGCAAGTTGCGGCTGAGTTACTATAGATCGATCTGCGTGATAGGTGACAAAGATGAGAAGATTTCTCAGGTATCATGCACAAAGGGGAGTCTTTTATGTGGCCAAGCTATTTGACTTTGTATGCTAAGTGCCCCATTATCTCATCCTGAGTTGACCCCTCTTCAAATTCAGCAAAAGGAACGCAACTCTCTTCCTGATTATAGTCCCTTTAGGTGTATCTAATATAGAAGAACTCAAAAATAATGACCTGTGAATCCGAACATGCACCACCATGAAAAGTGATGCTGATAAGCTCCCAACCTGCGCAAGCAAAGTGTTGGGGCTTTCTTCCTTTATAAAGAACCAAGGACAATAAAACTTGTCACAAACAATTCAGTGAGGAGATCATGGCCTCTGCGAAAGCATGTGCTCCATACATCTATATGATTGTGTCCCAGTTCGCGTATTCTGGATCCAGCATCCTCTGCAAGCTTGCATTGGAACAAGGACTAAGTGAGCTTGTCTTTGTAGTGTACAGGCACCTCATTGCCATGCTCATCTTGGCTCCTTTTGCTTATGTGCTCGAAAGGTTCAAGGATTCATGACTCATTCGAATTGTTGAGAATAAAATATATAAACTCATCTCATTGTTGTAGGAATCAAAGACCCAGCTTCTCATTTGCTATCATGCTAAAAATATTCATTCTTGCTATGTTGGGGATAACAATTCAGCAAAATGTATACTACGTCGGACTCCATTTCATTTCTCCAACTGTTGCCAGTTCCTTGGGCAATGTCATTCCTGCTTTTACTTTCTTATTGGCAATTGTACTGAGGTTGATTCAGATATTAATTCCAAGTAATTTCATCAAAATGTTTACAGTGAATTTAGTTCATTCATATATCATGCTTTTTTGCTCAGGATGGAAAAGCTCAGCTTGAAGACTGCGAGAGGGAGGGCCAGGCTTGCAGGGACCATCTTCTGCATCACTGGCGCCCTGATCTTCACATTTTGGAAAGGTCATTTGTTGGGAGCCTTGGTTACTTCACCTCTGATCCAGCTTCATTTCGCAAGTCCTGAGAGAGGCGATGCCTGGCTTAAAGGCTCTGCTCTTCTCCTAACCAGCTATGTTGCATGCAGTGTATCGTTTGTTCTTCAGGTATTGCGTTAATGGCGTCCCTTGTGTTGTCACAATTCCCTTTTACTACGTTATATTAATCATGAGTATATATTCTCAGGCATCCATCTGTCAGATCTACCCAGCCAAACTCACCATGAACGCCGTGACGTGCTTCTTCGCAGCACTGCAATCTTCTGCACTTTCCCTCATCTTTGAAAGGAATGCCTCGTCATGGAGAATGAACTGGAACGTGCAGCTCATAACCATCATTTACAGCGTATGTCGATCACTAATCCTTGTGATTATTCCACCGATTTAGTCGCTAAAGTCAATAGATATAAATGTACGCAGGGAACTGTCATATCTGGCCTCGTATACTACATGCAAATCTACTGTATTAGCGAGAAGGGACCTGTATTCTGTGCCATCTTCGCACCTCTTGGAATGTTGGTCGTGGCTCTTGTCTCGGCCTTCGTCTTTGCTGAACAACTTCATGTCGGCAGGTATATATATATATATAAAGATATCCTCAAACATTTAAAAAACTTATTTTGAACTTCTTCAATATGAACAAAATCTTTCTTATTGACGTCATTTATCCCACTGTTGTGCTTGCTTATAGCTTGATCGGAGCAGTGATCATAATCCTGGGACTCTACTGCGTCCTCTGGGGAAAAAGTGGAGATTCCAGTGAGAATGGTGACGAGGATTGTGGAGCAGAGAAGGATCCAGGAGCTGAAAAGAGTCCATGCGATGTTTAGATTGTAAAAATATATTCGATTTGATGTTGGATTTGTCTTGCTGAACAAGGAGGGTGCACTGTTCATTTTAGGGAGAACGACGAGTCGTTGACTCCCTAATTAAAATGATATATACCACAAAAAAGATTTACTAGCTACAAAAGTCAAAGTATTTTCCCATCTAGAAGTTTGTGGCAGCTCTATCACAAGTTCTGTCAAATAATTAATCGATCAGACAATGGTGAACGACAAGTCGTCGACTTGTTTGCTAAATTTTGGATTGATGAAACATAGTAAACGACATTAGAGGGTGAAGGGCAACGACTGACTTCAATTTTTGAAAGGCAAAGTGGAATTGCTTTATGACGTTTGAAAGAATAAACAAGCGAAGCAGTCTCGACCTCAACTAGAAAGTGAAGGAAAATGCAGATTTGCTATCTTCCTATATCAACGACGACGAGAAGGAGAAGAGTTGAACAGAGTTCGATAGTTCCACCGCGACATTGCTATCAGATACTCAGCAATTCAAGTCAAACATTGTTCAACACTGAACTAGTTACTCTATTCTAATGGAATGTCTGGCACCACAAAATGATTAAATTACACTACGAGATACAGCAGGGGCTGGTCTTGAAACAAGGCGAAATTTCCCTAAGTCCTGGGAAGAACCTAATGAAGCTTGTCATCGTCCCTTCTTTTGGTGTCGGAGCATTTAATAATCCCTTTCTTGAACTCGTTGAGGATATCCAGTTCCCCTTGCCTGACTAATATGGTCCCTATCACTGCCTTCTCGCCTGATACCTCGACCAGAAGTCCGACCGCCAAGGCATCCTCTGGAGAACTCAGACGGGTAACCTCTGCTTCTGCCCCTTCCTGAAGAAGAACACTAACAGTTATCTTGAAGAAAAATGGCTAATGACTAGTGTTCCAGGTGTATGTAATCAAGCTCATAGTGGATAATCAGAGGGAGAAAAAAGTGTCTCAGTTGTCCAGTAAACTTTGTTTGCTAAAATCTATAAGCTGAGCTCTTTGGCCAGTTTCTGGGCTCTTATCTACTCTGTTCATTCATCAAGAAGTTCCATTTTAACATATGCAAGAGTACTATGAACTCTCTACACTTCAAGATACGCACATTTAACAAGTTTGTTGACATACATAGATAAGAAGATTAAGAAACAATTACGACATGATCTATTACTTCTATGGTAGATTTAGCAAGCAATGAATACGCCTTTAAATTATGTCAAAGGCCCCACTGGATATCAAACTTGATATGATGAATATACTTCGCATATTGCTTTTCATTATAATTTTTAACAGGTTTTCTTCTTTTTATTTTAAATTTTAATAGCTACATCAGGCAGCAACACAAATGTATACTCCCACTAGGGGCAGAGAGGATCACATTAACAGCAGACTCATACTATTGCATAATTCTGAAACATTAAAAAAAACATCCTTCCATTTACCTTTAGTTCATTTGAAAACTTAAAATATAGAGACCATAAAAACATTAATATTCATGTGTTTTTTTTTTTTTTTAAAAACTGATGTATATATTTAATTCGTTCTCAAATTTGGATATTTAAGTGATTTCAAAAGAGAGGTCCATAACATGAAATTGGGACTTACTTCCTCGTGATACACCACTGTTAGGTCTTCTCCCCTCAACGTGAATCAATCTCCCATTCAACTGTATTGGAGATGCCTGCAAATGAAAAACCAATATGTAAATTATGTAATTTTAGAGACAACACATAATAAGATAGCTGAATATTATCCTAAGCAAAATCTAGTTGTACAGAATATAAAATTTTTAAAATTAAAATTTTAAAAAAAAGTTACAAAAAGTGCCAGCAAGATACAAGGACATGAATCTAGAAGTAGTTAACACAAACAAAATCACCAGATAAATAATAATGAAGATCAAACAAATATGGTAGAGATTACAGAGCTGGAACACAAGTAGATTTGAAACCCTACACTGGAAATTTTTCTGCCGGTATCATCAGTCAAATAGGTCAAAACTGAAAACTGGATTTATAAACAAGATGAAACAATAAAAGCATATAGTTTACACTGATTTCAACACTTGGTCAGACTGGTACAGACTAGACTTGAAATGGACCAGGGCCGTGCAAATACTACAAAATACAGTCGGATATTTTGATCCCTGTGAGAATAAACTAGAGTAAGAAAACATACCTTAAGTGCATTTTGTACACCAATGGCATCTTGATATTCAATGAAAGCATAAAAAACATCAGATTCCTGTAAATTTCACGTAGAATACTAGTGAGTTAAAAATTAATCTAGATAAATAGAAGACAAAATAATACAACAAGTTACATGGACTCAACCTTTCGGCTTCTAATAAAAACACCATCTGGTCTTAATCTACCGAAGTTCTTAAAGATTTGCTCAAGGTCTGAAGTTGAAACAGAAGGAAGATTTCCAACATAGACAGATCTGGCATCACCTGCGACCAAACAACCATGATCCTCAAACAGGCTTAAATAAAGATCAATAGATTTTTCAGTGTAACAGATAAAATCCCAGTGAAAACATTAAAAAAAATACAAGCAATTGAACTGGTACCCACACTGAATTTTCAATAAAGCTAAAAGCTACTCAACTATTAAGTAAAAAAAAACCTATAATGATGCCCAAGATCATGTAATCATTGTATATAAGTTACTAAAAATTGAACAATAATAAGCAGTCTGGCTTCAGAAGATGAGAGACTAGAAGGCCTGAATATAAACAGGAGGGCCAACCTTTTCATGTGCAAAGTAGAAATTGAGAATTGCTCAAATAACTTTCACAAAGAAAATACAGGAATTAGGGGAGAAACCTTCATCCTCAACTACCAGAGCCTCCTCAGTTGCCACAGAGCCAAAATTCTCAGGAACAACAACAGGATGTGATTGTTGGGAAAAAGCATGAGCCTGTTCCGTCTTGACTACAGATGCTGAATGCATAGATGGACCAGACTGCCCTTTAGATCGAAGCTGAGACATAAAGAACATCAGTCTCCTTGGGAATAACTTGTAAGAAAATATGATAGAAATAAACGTTGCATACAATGGACGCATATGTATGCTTAGTTGGCTCCCCAACAGGCTCCTCAGGAGTAGCAGGAGGTGGGTCTCTTGTAGTCTCCAAGGCAATCGGAAATGAAGCAGTCTCTTCAGCAGGAGATTCGTCTAATCTTTCATCAGAAACTGAAAGTTGTGGTGCTTCAAAGTTGCTATAATTCTCGACTGTATCATTTTCTTCCACGTGCACTGAAGGCAACAAATCCTGAGCCTGAATTTCATCTCGCAGCATATAGTCAGAAACTGTCAAAATCAAACAAGCTTACATTCAGTAAAAGAAAGAAACTAGTAGATGTCTAGGCAAGGAGTTAATATTTTTGTGACCTATAAAGGCTGTAGCCCTTCATTGTACAAAAGAAAAACATAAAGACGTAGTAGGAATATGACGCCGGACAGGATAGTGATTATCCTGCAGACAATATTGATTCCGTCGATCGACTACGAACATCGAAAATCAATCTTCTAAACCTATTAATTCGGAAGAATACCAGAAAATAAGGAAATAAACGGCACTGCCGAAAATATTATTAAACTAAAACCTTTTTTTTAAATATCAACTAACAAGATACTTATATAAATCCAAAACCCTAACTTGTAAAGAAATGAAAGAAATCCTAATAGAAAGGAAATTTTTTTAACAAATTCGAAATCTTAAAAATCCTAAACGGACTTAAAATCCTCAAATATAAAAAGTAAAAAATTCATAAATTACTCTAAATACTAAAAATAAAAATTATCAAAAATAATAATAAAAATCTTCAGATCCTCCTGCATCAGTCGCCCAGGTTGAAAAAAACTCATCCTCGATTTTAAAGTAGTGTCAAGTGGTCACCCAAGAGGAAGATTCATAAGTTCGTCTTGGAACTTAGGTATGTCCTTGTAACCGTTAACAAGTAGAACCACTTCATTTTTCAACTTAATTAGTCTTTGCCCTGACTTTCTTGAAAGTTTTTCCACTGCTATCAACTCTTCATTGAGATAGGTCAACATATAAACCTCCTCGGTATGATTTCTAGTTGATCAGTCCTCAATAATCCTTGCACTTGCTTTTGAATCAAAAAAATAGTACTTTCAGAAAAGGTTGTAAATCTACAAAAGAGAGTGACCCTGTGCCAACATTTTCCATGCAATAACCACTAGAACACCAAGATTTTGAACTTAAGAAAATCGACAGTAGCATTTGAGTCCTTGAATTTTCAGCGAATTTGAACATAATAAACAGTAACTTCTGTCTGTTGGGCTCACCGGTCACCATAAAGCACAGCAGTAGAAGGCAATCTGGATCGGTAGCCTTGGGTAGGCTGACCACCCTTGACACCTCCTCAGGATCTGAAACTTTCAGACCTAAAAGGCGCTTGATCTATGAGATTGAGTTCTTAGGATTCATCATTGAGAACGCAACAATAGCAGTCACAAAAAAACACTGCTTCTCACCAAAGCAGACAACAGCAGAAATTTCACGCTTCGATTCATCATTCGGAACCACATCAATGCCACGCTGCCTTGTTATTGTACACATACATCCATAAATAGGTGCATATACAAATTGGATAGATGATAACATGACACAATTGCAATTATGAGTAATTTTCTTCATCATAAAGTTCGTGGTTTGTGTATGCATATGTGTTTTTTATTTTTCCACATGCTCCAAAGGAAGTAATAACATTGACATGTGGAAGCAACTATAAGTTCTAAGCAAAAAAATAGATACAATCTTTGCTAATAATAATGTTTCACTGAGAAACAGAAATCCCTTACAGTTATGTCATATATCAATATAGCATATTTTCATTCATGTACAGAGTTTTACATCCATAATAAGTACTTGTGGTTTTCAACCTGAAAGAAAAAAGAAAAGAAATGGAATCCATGCAAATTTGATCCCAAGCAAATGGGAAATCTAGTCGGGTCTATTAAACATTGCGTCCATGAAGAATGAAAATGACATATTTTCACAAACAGAATACTACCTGCTTCTGGTACAGGATTGGACATGTTTAACTTGGATTCAAAGTCAGTCTGAGACACGAGGGCTGCTGGGTGCTCATAAATTTGTTCCTCAAGGAAGTGAAAAATGTCATTGAGAATATAGTATCCTTTCTCTTGAGGAGCAAGGAAAAAGGTTTGCACAAATTTCCTCCTAACACTATAGTCATCCAACTGCACATAACCAGAAACCATCACCAAAACTGCACTATTCAAAGACTCCAAAGAGTGGGCAGACTTAATCTCGATTCCCTTAAAATTCAGGCGCATCACAAGATCATGAATTTGCTGCAAAATTTTACCGCATGAGGAAGTCAGTAGTACATATTTACACCTTGTCTATCCGAAGAAGTCAAAAAAAAAAAAAAAAAAGAATGGAGCAATATACAATTACTTAAAACATAATAACCAGATAACTGCTGCTGTAAAAGATGTACAATTAGATTACATTTCCAAATGAAGATTACACATCAAAGAAGCAATTAATTAATCAATGTTATTTTTTGAGCACCGAAAAATTTGCGCTGTGGGCAACAGAAGTTGGTGCTTAGGCAGCAAAAAATGTTGGTGCTGTGAGTGTGCATACAATGTCAGTGCAAACAGCAATGCACGAAGGAACACTTCATGAATATGTGGTGGTGGTGTTCAAGGGAATTCCACGAGAAGACGACAAACATATGGTTAATTTGTTTGTGTAAGGACTGCAGCTTTAGTTTAGTAATTAGTTAATTATTCCTTTCTGCCCCTCCCTTGGTTAGCCCAATTTAGCAGGCCTAAAACAAGGTCAAATTGGAATCTTTATCCTCCTTCAAACATATCCAAACTAATTGATTCATCCTTTAAATCAAATAACCAAACAAATAGACATATAGATTCATCCCTTCATTCATCCATCCTTCAACTTATTCATCCAAATATACTATAAATCGTAAGGTTATGTATTAATATTTATTTATAAACATGAGTATAACATTATTAAATTAAAAAATATTAGATAGCAATATAATATATTAAATTAAAAATACTACGCACTTGAGTTTTAGGCTTGATCATAAGAAACCAAAGTAAGATTTTTGGAGACCAGTCATTCAAAAAGTTGACAACAGATAGACTACCTTGCAACATAGACACTTAGGAGGTCGGCTCACCTTAATCAATTCACTTTTAACTCATCTTATCCTTTATCAAGTAACAGTTTAGCGAATACCCAAATGGGTTATAAGGTGGATAAGCTGAGAAGTTATTTATGGGATGGAGATAAGTTAGTAGAGATTGCTTATTAGCTAGTTGGAGCTCAGTTATCAGGCCAAAACACTATTAGCTGATATTAACAATAGCTTTAATGCTCAATACGTTAGATGAAGCTTTATGTTTTTGTTTAACCTTAGACCTTAGTCTAAGTTAGATGGACTAATCCTTCTTGTTCCGGAATTCTTGGGTAATTGATATTGTATCCTTACTGATGAGTTATCATATCTCTATACTCTATGTCTGTATTAGGATAGGAGAGTTTCCAATGATTAATTAATGATTTCATCCAATGAATCAAAAGGGAAAAAACTCAGATTTGCTGAATAGTACCACCATCCCAGTCGCCGATTCGGTTGCAGTTCCATCGACACGCACCATGGAACTCCCTTCCGTGTAGAACTGGTGCACTAGTTCCGGCTGCTTCTGAAGAATAAGATAGTAATGCTCCAAAAAATACGAGCCAACCTACATCAATAAAGAAAAATCAAGCGGAAACTCGAAAAAAAGTAAGGCCCTCGTTACTCCATGCTCTCGATTGGAGTACCTGAACTGCACTAAAGTGACCCGGGTAGAGAGAAGCCATCGCTCCGCATGCAAAAAGGATCGATCCTGCAACCCTAGACGACAGAACACAGCGATCGATTCACAAAACCACTTTCTGGATTCGATCGGATAACTCCAGGGAAAGAAATGACGGGCGAGAAATCTGGAGGGAAAAATGAGATTCCTTCTGCGCTTTGATCCGCTCTAGATTTCCACCGCTTCCACTGAGAACAGTTGATGGGGGATGTCCTGCCCCCTCGATTCTCTCTCCCTTCCATCTCCGCTTCGGCTTCAGCACAAGTACAAAGAGAGATCTCGAGGTAGCCCGGAGTGGATCGGTGACGAGATCGGCCGGAGATAGGGCGACGGTAGCCGTTGGATTGATGGTGCCCGCTCAAGCACCAACGGAACGCACTCGCTTGCACGTGCTACGCAAGTCGTTCATATTCCATTTTAAAATCAAGCGGCCGATTTGACGTTCTTTATGGGCCGAGATGGCCCAATAACAAGCCTCTGCGTCCATGGTTGACCGCTCTATAAATTGCTTCACATCGAGAACCCTAGCTTCTTCTGCTGTTCCTCTCTCCGTCCTCGAGGCCGCAGCTGGCGGTACATCGCGAAGGGAAAGACGAAGGCCGAAGAGGATGCCGGCTGGTCATGGACTTCGTTCCCGCACTAGGGACCTCTTTTCCCGTCCTTTCCGGAAGAAGGGGTACATCCCCCTGACCACCTACCTCCGTACCTACAAGATCGGAGATTATGTTGACGTCAAGGTGAATGGTGCCGTTCACAAAGGCATGCCGCATAAGTTCTACCACGGTCGTACCGGTAGGGTATGGAACGTCACTAAGCGCGCCATCGGCGTCGAAATAAACAAGCAGGTCTCTATTCATTCTTCCGCTATCCGTGTTTCGTTTATTGTTATTTATGCTTCCAAAGAGACTTTTTTCTGTGAATAATAATATTTCTCTACTGTGTTCTTTACAATATAAGTAAACACGAAATTTTCATTTCCTAAGACGTAGAAGATGTTTTTTTTTGCTGGAAAAACACAGAAATGGGAAATGCCTGGATGTAGGACGGATCTAAGTTGGGCAAACTGCTAATTCTCATTTATTTTAGGAATTCATTTGAAAATGGCACCACTATCTAAAGGAGGAATTTGATATTTCATCGATTCTCACCCATGAACTTGAATCCGATTTGGATCAACAACGCCATATTGTTTGGTGCAAATAACAATATGTATTGGAATTTCAAGTCCCTTTATTAAAAATCTTAGTGAATTCCTTCATTGTGCACCATACAAATTCGGTAAGTAGAATCCTAATTGTCAAAGTTTTCTAAAATTTCAATTTATTTTCTATTAATTATTTGTTCTTCTTTAACCAAGTAAATTGTGTACTCTTGAGAAGGGGAACTTTTTTGGTGAAAATCTTCTTTACTTGTTGGAGCAACTATGTTTCATTTGTATGTTCCAAGAAAATTATGGTGCATAATGATTATATATTATTAAGTTAATGCCAAATAGACGGTCATCTCTTTGTGAGCTCTTTCATATACCATCACCCAGAAGTGCAAAATGACTCCCCTCGCCTCTTGGGACTGGGCTGGAGACATACAACGTAAACAAGAAATTACATTTTCCTGAATATTTTAGTCAAGTATCTTTAGAATGAAATGCTCATTTCCAGCCCATGTTATTCTGAACACAAGATATGAATCACAGTCAGTTGTCCCTTTCTATTATGGAACTGAATTCTGTTCTTTCAGTAGTTGGGTCCAAAACAAAGTGTTTGAATTCTTCATTTTTGTCTTATTGCCACATTGTTGAAGATGCCCTTTTTTGTCACTCGTAATTAGGTTGTCACGGAAGCCTTTAAAGAAGTTTTTTACATGAAACAGAATCTAGGCAATGCCTTTGTCAAAAAGCTGTGTTTTTTATGATGCTAACTGAAAATGTGGACATTTAGGTGTTACCTTGGACTGTTAGACGAGTTTATGTCATTAAGGCACTAAATTTCCAGTGTTTTCTAAACCCTCCCTGCTTGTACACTTCTACTATTTATTTTAATTTTATATATCAGTCAATCATATTTTTTGATGCTTATGTCATCATCTAACATTTTTAAGACAAAAAAAATGCAAAGATGATTTAGTTGGTTCTGTTAATTTTTTCAATCAGCTCATAGCTGTTTAGTAAGTCTGTCTTGGTTTTGATCAATGCTGTTTTGAGGTCTTATCGTGTTACTATTAGATAGGTTAGTTTAATCTGGTCATCAAGATATTCGTTTCCATGATCCAAGTCTGTCCTTGGACTCCCTTTTCTTTAGCCTAATGCTGTTGCAGTTAATTAATACTCTGCCCTTTGACCAGTGTTGTTTCTCATAACTTTCTGAAGCTAGGTTCTTTTGATGCTGTACTGCGTTAGCTTAGCTGCAGCCGTCTGTTGTTTTGAATTTAGGGTGGAAAATGCTATATTCAACAACATATAACATGCAAGTAAATTGATGATTCTAAATAAGTTCTGTGGTGAGGTTACTTTACATATGAGGTGCATAGTATCCCTTTCTGCAAAGTAGGTGGCTTAACTAGTTTGTGCTCGCCTCTCGGTAGTAAGGTAGGATTTGCTGGATTCGCAATTACCTGTGCAATGTTACATACTGACGATGAAACAACTCTCTTGTCTTTGTAGGTTGGAAATCGGATTATCAGGAAGAGAATTCACGTCCGCGTGGAGCATGTGCTGCCTTCCAGGTGCCAAGAAGACTTTCGTGCGAGGGTGAAGAAGAACGACCAGTTGAAGACCGAGGCAAAGGCACGAGGTGAAATCATCAGCACTAAGCGCCAGCCAGAAGGCCCTAAGCCTGGCTTCATGGTGGAAGGTGCTACACTTGAGACTGTCACACCTATTCCATATGATGTGGTCAACGACCTCAAGGGTGGCTATTAGTATCGAATCCTCCTTGTTCCGATCCAAAGACCTGGTTTTCAGTCTTGTTAATTTTAGAGATTAATTAATAATATCGAACCTCATGTATCAGAATGCTTGATTTCGTTCTTATTTTTGTTGATGGGAATACTAGGGTTATTTGTTCTTCTTATGCTAATTGCTTAACCAAACATGCTCTTGAATCTCTGATAGTGTATGATACGATTTTCCATACATCAAGATGTTTTTAACAAAATATTTTGATGATTATTTCAATTAAAAAATTGTTAATTAAAATGTTTATATATATAAAAGGCGAGATTGCTATTTTGCGCGATAAATCTGTGCATGACCCGTGTGCGACTCCTTGATCCACTATCGCTGTCATCGCTCTTGCCGTCCTGTTCGACTATGTCGTTGCCTTGATCGCGATCGATGTGCCACTCACTAACGCTCTTTTTGGTGGTGGATTCGTTGGTCGCCATTTGTTCTGCGACTCGTGCCCACTCACTGCCACTGCGGGCAAATCGTGGTCGGATTCCGACCAGATAGTGGCGCTCTTTCTGTGCCCGCTCACTGGCCAATGCCGGCCAAATCGTGGTCGGATTCCGATTAAATCACGGTCGGAAACCGGTCGAGGAAGGACCGGAGCGCCAACGAGCGGCACGTCGAATCGCGCCCGGGGCGGCGGCTGACGGGCGGCCGAGGGTGGCGACGAGGACGGCGGCACGGCGATGGATCGGAGGTGTCGCGTATGGGTGTGCGGATAAGTCACACGGCATAGCATTTCTCATATAAAAGGAGCCACAATTTTTATATAACACGATAACCTTAGCCACGGAACCGGATTGGCAAAGCTTGTGGCCGAGCCATTCCGGTAATTTTGGTCGCTAGACGTACCGTACGTCAGCTGCCGCGGTGCGTGGCCGTGGAAGGAGGAGCGGGCCGAGAGATCGGCCATGGCTGCTGCGGCGCTCGTCTCTTTCCTCGCCTCAAATGCTGTTCCTCATCGCCTTCGCCACCTTACCCTCTCCCCGCCTCCAACATCTCAATCTATCGGAAGAGGGAGGTGCTCTTCCTCTTCTGTTTTGCCCTCTTCCCTGGGGCTGCGGTTTCGCTTGATCAGGAAACGGCGGCCCTGCTACATCCGCCTCTCAGCTGCCAACAAACCCTCTCCTTCAACTGAGAAGATCAGGTAATTCTTAGATCCTTGTCTCTGTTTCGAGCGCGTTGTATCTGTTTCCTCTGGAACGAGAAAATTTAATAGGGTTTTTTACCCGTGTTTCATGAAATTTGTTTAGAAGATTCATTAAGTAATTGTGAACTTTTGTAGTTCTACTTTCCGTCAGATTCTCATTCACGAATCTTAGTTGCGGCATATGAATTTCGCTGTGTGTGCATACGAATTTCTACTCTGCAAAGTGTGCAAAGAATAATGGCTATTAAATTTCATCGATCTTTCTCTAATACAGTTCGACAGCAAGGATCAGAAGTGAAGTCCTCTCGCCTTTTCGTACGGTGCGGATGTTCTTCTATCTTGCGTTCATTGCGAGCGGTTCCCTAGGAGGACTGATCTCACTCGCGCAATTGGTTCCTGCTCTAGTCAATACATCAAGAGCAGCAAATCTCCCTGAGATGCTGAAGAGTTTTGGGATAGATCTTGGAGCTGTTCTATTCTTTGCATTCCTTTATACAAGAGAAAACAGCGCTAAAAATGCTCAGATCGCAAAGTTATCTAGAGAGGAGAGCCTCTCAAAACTGAAGCTGCGGGTGGATGACAAGAAAACCATTTCAGTTGGTGATCTAAGGGGAATTGCACGTCTGGTCATTCTTGCTGGTCCTGCCTCATACATTACCGACTCATTTTTGCGTAGTAAACCCTACGTCGAAGGACTGGTGGAACGAGGAGTTCTCGTCGTTCCATTCCCTACAGATGGAAATGCACCCAGATTAGAGTTTGAAGAGATTGGTGATGAGGATCAGAAGGTTGTCGACAGAAAGAAGAGGCTTTGGCAGCTTGCTCCTCTCTACACTTCTGAGTGGGCCAAGTAAGGGACAGTAATTGGAAGCAGAAGTTTTGTTTTTTCCAGAAAATTCGGCCTTAAGAAAGTTTGTGGATCCTAGGATTTGATTCTTCAGAAAATGAAACATGTTTGTTGTGCTGCACCTTCACTTTTGAGTTCGAGGAACTAACCCTTGTTGTGCTTATCATGGCAGATGGGTGGAGGAACAAAAGAAGCTGGCAAATGTCGAACTGGACTCCCCAGTGTAAGTTTTCTGGTTTGTTTCATCTCTAACCAGTCTCTAGGAAATTGAGGAACATCTATTTATGTGCCTTTATTGTTTGTCTAATCTTACAAAGTTTTGTTAACTACCATCATGAGTAAGCTTAATTGTTCTTAGTACTGTTTGTGCTACTTAAACTTGGCCGAGTTCTGTCCCCTTAATCATTCAATTTGCAGTTATCTCTCTTTGCGAATGGATGGACGAGTTCGGGGTAGTGGCGTTGGCTTCCCTCCTTGGAATGCTTTAGTTGCACAGTTGCCACCAGTGCAAGGGCTTTGGACAGGTCTTCTTGATGGCATGGATGGAAGAGTCCTTTAGATCTCATTCTCTCCTCACTGATGGTTAGTTAACCTGCATCAATTTTCTTTTTCTTTCTTCTGGAGATTTGCCTCCTTCTTGTCAGTGGAGTTCCATGTTTAGAATCTGATTATAACCGGTGACTGTTAAGTATTCTCTCCATCTTATGAATATGAAAGCTCACAGTAAGAAACACAAATCTGAACCGAAAATTAATATGAATCATGAAACAAGAAACTTGGTATAGCAGCTTCACTAAACGAACTACATCAATACCAATTCTGAACCTACTCTTCTTACTGTTGTTTCGTTTTCTATTGCCCAACCCAGGAGTCAGGACGAAGGGTAACGAGCCTGATGACAACGTCGTGCGGCATATGGCGCTCAAAGTCGTTGCATTTGTTCATCTTGATATAATGCCTAGTTGCAGGAAAAACACTGAACACTGCTTGATTTTTTTATTTGCTGTACGTACTTACTAAACTCATGCGAAACTATTTCTATTGCATGAGAGAAGATTGAAAACAATGAACACGTTTCCACAGAATCAAGAAGAAAAGCCACACGCAATTAAAACTAAGAAAGAAGAAGAAAATTAAAGTTGAGCATCTCCCTAGACACCGTTTACGACATTTCACGATCAAGTTAAACTGTGACCTTGCTCTTTTAATAGAGAAAAGATTTAATCATGTTTGTTGATTGATTGCAGAAATGATGACCCCGTGATGCATCAAATATTCAATGATCGTTAGATCCATTAATCCAACAGCCATAAACAACTTGATGATTAGTATTGCTTATTTACAATAGCAGCGCATGAAATGAAGAGTTTGATATTTCCAGTAGCTGGTACAGAGACAATGTACAATCAACAGACAATGTTCATCAAGGATCAGGTTTCCCGACCACTTGTTCATCACTAGAATCGTATTCATCTTCACTCAGCTCTTCATCACTTGATTTCTCTCCCGGGGAAGCCTCTACATCTTCAGGCTTGGCGTATTTTTGACAGTATTCTGGATGATATTAAAAAGGGGAATCAGAAACTAAAGATGTAAAAGAACAAGTCAGCATCATCACAGATTTAACTTTTTCTACTGAAGATTAAATGCATCACCTTCGATTTAGCCAGTCATTCCATCACAGCATAGTAAAGGATGAGAATTAGATTAACAATAGTTCTCTACGTCCCTTTCTCAAGTTTTATTATTCAGGTAGAATGACATTTTAATTAATTCTAAGTAATTAAAACAAAGAAAGGAACTTTGAGTTTGAAATTTAATAATTGTAATGAAACACCAGCCGTGCCATCAATGATTGAATTTTTAAAAAAAATGATTGAATTATTTGTCGATTGAATTTGTTCCTGAGAGTCTAAGGGATTTGGATGTTTTAGTGGTCCATGCGATAATTCGCAAGGAAAATGATAGACTGAAAGCAAACTGACCATGTGTGATTGCCATGTGTCCTTTAAACTAAAAGAAAACGGATAAGAGTAAGACTATTGACCATCTGTATTTTGCCAAGTAATGGAAACATGCACAATAGTATAACAGAGACAACAATGGATTTTTAGAGTTACTAAAGAAGTTATAATTAAAAAAAACTATTAGGTGTCACCCTTAGGTGTTGCTCTAATGCATGATTAATTGATAGAAAATATATGTCAAAGATGACTCGTAAATTCTTTACTACAAGTCAATAAATAGATTATAGTAGAATATGTGAAGTGTAAAGAGAGAAATTAAACAAAGTTCTAGTAAACATAATGAAAAATGATTTTAAAAATTCAGATACCACTAATGGAGTAATAAGATTCATGTACCTGATCTCAAATATTCGGGAGACACAAGTTGATGTTGACAATGAGTTAAAAACTAAATAGATTAGAGTTGACGGCATGAAGGGTAAAAGGCCTTAAAGGGAGACCAAAGAAAAAAAATCTATTTAGATCTGGATAAAATTACTTAGTGTTTAATTGAAGCATAAGATCAATGTAGCCGACCCCAAATAATTGAGACACATAGCTTGTTGATTGTATTTTCCTACTCTATAGCCATTCTATTACTTAGTTTCTGTATGTATTTTTGAAGGTTTCTATATTATAATATTTGGACAGGTGATTCATTTTCACTTTTCTCAAAAAGCAAGCATTCCCTCTAGGCAAAAAGGTAAGATCATAGTACAAACTACATGATCAATTAGGAAACCAATTAGCACTCCATCTTGTTTACTTGCTAAACAATTCTATGAAGCATCACAGCACCAAGTGTTGAAACATTGGTTTCACCTTTATGGTTGGATCTCTAACCATATTTTATTGATGATTTTGCAATGCACTTTAAATTAGGTGCTTTTGTCTTTGATAATCTCCTTGAATGTGCAGGTTTAAGATTTTGGAGATTGAGGTGATCTACCATAGACAACGAACTCAATGAACAGAGCATGGAGTTGTGTGGAGCTTCAGGCTCAAGGATGTTTTGTCAATCTTGGAGATGTACCCAAACACCCATGTCCATGCGTTTGGATTGTGATCTTTTGCATTTATTTTTTTAGAAGGTAGGAATTGTTATCTAGGAAGCCTCATCCTAATACTAGGCGATCTAAGACTTAGGTAGCCTCGATCAAATGCAACCTTTAGGATGAAGGTGGGTAGCACAACCTGAACTTTTTGATTGGTCAGCCTAAAAAACGTGGTCGGTAGGTAGACAAGCTTGGATGCCTAAGCCTAAAAAACAGGGTCTTGTTTGTGGATTGACTGTAGGTTGGATTTTTGTAGGTCGACCTAAAATTCCTGTTGGGTTCCAACAGTTGAGCTTCAATATAAAAGCATATATTCTTTTAGCATCAAAATTTGCATGAAATTTCTGTTCATTCTCCAACTTTACTGAAGTTCTAAAAGGTCAAGCAAATCTAAACCTACGGGATCCTATATAAGTTACAAACTTTGATTTTCAGTTTTGTAGCTGATTCCATTGAAATTCATTTACAGGTTTGTCTCATTCAAGGAAAAGTAACTGAGATATTCCCAAATTAGTATCCAATTTTCAAAGCAGTTCATATACTCTTGCCTGCATGTTTAAATGAATAAACACTGCATTGAGAAGGTCATGGACGTCACATAATGCGTTTTCTCTGTTTCAAAACAATCCAAAACTCATTCCAACTGCAACTTCATAGGAAACTAAGCAAAAGGAGATTGATATCGAAGAGATTACAAACAAGCAACTAGCATCCAAAGTCTATGATAGAATATTTTAAAGCACAAAATTACCTTTCACTTTCTGCTCATAAGCAGGTCGATCACGCATCATTAATGCTGCAGCCTCCCCATTTAATGGGTCTGAAGGATTTGGATATAAAAGGAGTTGTGGAAGAAAAACCTCAAATACATTAACAAGATCTGGCAGATATTGCAGATTAGTACACATAAATGGGGAGTTATATTAACAAGATCAGCTATTTTTCTATTATGCACACTACATATGAACCAACCATAAAGTAGGATGATAAAAGTAAGGGGAATGTTATATTACCAAACATGGGACTCCAAGTTTGGTTGATTACATCCAAACAAACTGAACCAGACCTGAAAATTGGCAGGACAAAACCAGTCAATTGCCTAAACTCCAGTGCTAAAAGTCTGTTTAATAAAAATATGTTGCTAACACAAATAAAGTTGGCTACATTGAGACATTCTTTTGGGAAAATGATTAATTAACACGAAATAACACTCACATCTCATCTACATTAGGATGATATAACTTATTGACAAATCCAATGGACGGAGATTTGTAAGGATAAGCATCTGGTAATTCCACCCTTACCCTCCAAACACCTCCTTGATAAAGGCCTGTCATGAGCAACAATCCACTTACCTGATCAACAGTGCAGTACGCCAAAAAGTAATCGTAGTAATCAAAGAGTGTTGATAGAAAACTAAATAAAGCACCCAATTGAAGATTAATTACAAGTGTTGCATACCTGAACTAAAGAATTTTAGTTAATCAAGAAACCACAACTATTAACACTATTACCAAAGGGATTTTTGTCCCCCTTTTGAGAAGGAGGAATTAAAACTTAGAAATGAAGAAGTTCGTTCTCTGAATGTTTTGAACAAACAAGACATAAGAGCAAAGAAATCAAAAATAGTAGGCGGAGGCAGTTCCTAGTCCATCTTTCACACGATTTCCGACGTCTGCTATCAGAACCTCTCAGTTAACTCAGATCCACAGGCGAAAATGATCTCCCAAAAAAATCAGAAGATCCTGAAGAACCGAAAAAAGACGAAAGATTCACAAGTAACAGAAAACATACTTTCGTTGGGGCCATGGAAATCCACGAAGAATTCCTGCATCCCATCGTTCAACATCTCCACCTTATAGTCACTCATCATCCTACAAAAACCCCAGAAACAACCCAAAATCAAAATAGGTAAACCCAAAGAAATTCGATATTTTCAGATTAAACCGATCTCTTATTCTAAAGATCTACAGTTTCATCAGGTCCATCTCGCGGCGCTTGCTGGGGGACGACATGTTGATCCAGCTGCCTCGAGCAATCGCGAGACGAAGGGGACGAGATCGGCGAAGCGGTCTAGAATTTCTTCCTTTTAGGGCCTTCTCCTCTTCTTTTAAGGCGAGCAAATCAGAAAATGGGTTTGCAAGACGACAAAGGAAACCAAAACACGCTACAAAAGAAAAACAGAGATACGTTTTTAAAGCCAAATCCAAGCGATTCCACCACGCCAAACTAACAGCAAATGCAGTTTTACAATTTATCTCCGTCGGTTCACAATTTCCACATGTGTCCAAAACTTTTTTTTTATTTTTATATTCCTTTTCGGAAATTAACCCAAAAAGGAACGTAATCCGATTTTCCAAAATTTAATGGCTAATTTTAGCGCACCGCATACTTTTTCTCTCAAAGTTGAATACTTTCTTCCACCAATAATTAAAATCAGCTTGATTTATATTCTTTTTATTGAAAATTGTTTTTCTCACACCACAATAATTAAAACTATAAGTTTTAGATCAATCAAATATACTCTAGAACAAAAGAATTGGGTACAATAAAAGGTTGAATTGATTCTGCACTTGAATGATTGAGAGGGCTGTATGACCTACCACTACCACAATTTTAAATGAAGGAAAAGAAGAACAAGTCTAGTTGATTGACTAGACCGAAACAGAGTAGAGCAGAGTAGACAATCTGAAAGACAGCAAAATGAATGAGAAGTCAACTTGTGTTCTTCATAATTTTTCACTTAAAAAACGTTCGTTCTACCAGCGAGGAAACTTCCTCACAATGTGGTTATTAGATTTCGAATGTTCTCCAGAATGAGGCGTCGAGGACTAGGATATCGTTTGAATGCTCTCCAGAATGGAACATAGGGATTGTTTGAAGTTGATTCATTGCACTGCAAGAAATCCAGTTCAGGGATCGTCTAAAGAAGCACTCCACTAAAGCGAATCATTGAAGAAGAAGAAAAAACAAACTTTTATAGTTAAATTTTTGGAAGAAGATTGGCTTTGCTTAGCTTATCGACATTGTTCCTGTTTTCTGCCTGGCAAAGCTCGCGAGCGAGTGTAGAAGAAGATGGTCCAAGAACTGCAGAAGGAAAGGAACTTGTGTCTGACGTGGCGGCTGTTGGGGATGCAGTGGCGTGCTCCCTTCCGTCACCCCCGAATCCTGTAGCGGAGCCACGTCAGACTCGCCCCCACCTCCCCATTTCCCCGCCGTTTCCTTTCCTGTCGTTTGTATAAAAATAGGCGCGAGCCGCCAACGCCGAATCAAGCGCTCAGTCGCAGCACGAGAGCTCGGACGAGCACGTACAGCGATATGGATTCCTCCCTCGGCTTGGCGCTGCATCTACCGTTCGACGAGAACGACCCCGAGGAGATGCTCCTGTTCAGCATGCTCGGCGCCTGCTCCTCCTCCGCCACCTCGTCGGCGGGCGCTCTCTCGGCGTCGCGCAAGGACTCCGAGGAAGTCGACTCGGTCGAGAAGGCGAAGCCGTACCGCGGCGTGCGGCGTCGGCCGTGGGGCAAGTTCGCGGCGGAAATCAGGGACTCCACCCGGCGGGGTGCGCGCGTGTGGCTGGGGACGTTCGACACCGCCGAGGCCGCGGCGATGGCCTACGACCAGGCCGCGTTCGCGCTGCGGGGGCCGAACGCGGTGCTCAACTTTCCTGTGGAGAGGGTGCGGGAGTCGCTGAGCGGCGGGCAGTGTGGCGGCGCGGAGGCGTTGGAGGAGGGCGTGTCGCCGGTGGTGGCGCTGAAGCGGAGGAACTCATTCAGGAGGCCGAAGAGATCGGGAAGCAAGAAGGTGAAAGAGAGGAGGGGGGAAGAGCTAGTGGAGTTGGAGGATCTCGGAGCAGAGTACTTGGAGGAGCTCTTGCGAACTGCAGATTGCGCTACCACCACCATGGAACGCTCCATTTAAGCTCATAATTAAGACAAAGAAGCTGGAGATTCTGTGACCTGCTTCAAACTTTTGCTCTATAATGGAAGTTTTGATCCTTTCTCGCAGAGCATTCCTATTCATTTACACGAATCCTCAATGTTTTACAATCTCGCCATCGATCGCGTGCAAATATTTGATATATATTCCTATTAATCATGTGGAAGTCTTCCCATATGGTTCTTCTCATGGTACTGCCGATTTCAGTAAGGCCGGCGTTTTGACAGAACTTTCATTAATTTTAATAACTAGATTTCACCAAAGCTATTGAAAATCGCTTTCGCTTTGTGTCGATGGATTTGGTTACATTTTATTTATGATGTCGATTGTATGTCCAAGGGGGATGAACCCCACGTTGTTAGCTTGGTTAGTAGAGAATCTCAACTATATTTCCACAACTGATGCTTCGTGGAAGCGTCGCGTCGCCAGCATCCAATCGACTGTTGGATGTTGATTAGAGAGCTTCTCCTCGAATTAATGAGAAGGCAGAGAAATTTTCCAACAAGAGTTGTCAGCTGCTCAGATGGACAAGTCAATTCAGGAACTTATGTGAACAATCAAAGAGTTCTGCCATTGTTTTGTAGATTTTTTGTTTTTTCGTTGGCCATTTTAAGTAATTAATTCTTGTTCTCTTCAGAGCAGTAAGGTTTGACTTATCTACTTTAATGAATTGTGATAGTCTAACCTGAAGAAAAACTTGCGACTTCAATTATCAATTGCAGTTTTCATCAGATTTATTAATCATGCATCATTCTTTTATTAATGTTTACTTTAAAATCAGAATCAAACTAAAATATTAATGGATTGGTGAGACGATGTACTATATTTGAATTCTAAGTATGTTTACTAGTAAATGGATTTAAAAATTCTCTTTTGACTTTTTACAGTTTGATGCGGTGGGTGGTGGCCTCCATGTGGCCACTTGAAGTCAAAAATTAACATTAGGTGAGTCAAAGGCAAGTGTGATGCGGCGGGTAATCAGCTTCCACGTGGTCAGATTAAGTCAAAAATCAAATTGAACCGCAAATCAAAGATAAACTTTCTCTTTACTCTTCTCTCCTTCTCTAATCGATAAACTTCCTCTTTACTCTTCTCTCCTTCTCTAATCGAAAAAGTCCGACTTGAATGTCAAAATGACTATATCAAAGTCTACTTTAGCCTCAATTTTAACTCTCGTTGACTTTTACAGAAGTCCTCCAGAGATCATTCATTCCCCCATCAACCTCGGCCCACCCCCGATGGCTTACGCATCCTCGATCTCAAACTAGAACACAATCGATAAAAATAATATCATTAGAGATTTAATTGTTAAATAATCTTATATTTTTGAACCAGTTGTTACTGAAGTTGTGAATTGCATAGAACTTGCTACTTGATGCAGATTTTGTGGGCGTGAAAAAATAACTTGTTTAATTGGAGAACAGGTCTGGACAGGTAGCTAATAAGTCTTTCTTTGTTTCTTGTTGACTCGTGATCGATTAGTTTGCGAATTCATAACTACTTTTAAACCAAATTATCTAACTGATTAGAGTGCATTTCAGAACTTTTGGTTCTTCAATCGTACGTCAAGAACAAATTTCTACAATCTCATTATGTTCTAGGATGCTTACTGCTCTCGAACATGTACTTTGCTGGAGCTTATGGTTGACCTATTGACTAGAGGTTCATCGTCATCATTAAGCTCCTGTAGATGGCAATCGCTGGTAGCTGTATCTTCTTCACTCAGGCAGGCACTGTTTGTGATGCCTTGGTAGCTGCATCTTGCCTGTTCATGTCCGAACAGGTCTGCTTCACCATGCAAGTTCCTGAGGGGAGCGAGCTGCAGTTTCTTATTACGGCAAGCCAGTCCCTGTAGCTTAACTGAAAGAATGGAATTACGATATCAAGCTGGTAAAACTTTTAGAAATTATCGCCGGAAAATGCCGTGGTTCACTGTTCACAGATGGCGACAATGTTGCTTTTCGTTTTCCTTTGTCAGAATTGCAGCCTTGCCGGCAGCACGTCACGTGATCGGAGCAACCCTCATTTATTCCGGTTAGGAGACTTTTCAGATCAACCACGATTATAAAAATCTAAAGCTTGTTTCAAGATTTTAACTTTTGCGTGATCGATTCTGGATTAAGCCTAAATGGGAATTTTGCGAGGAACTTTTTGAAATACTGGTGAATTAGTTTAGAGTTTAAATTAAAGAAAGTAGGGGAGATTGGCCGTCTAATTTGGGGAAAATTTGTCACCAAAAGAGAGAAAATATGGGAAAGTTATTACTTTCTTATTGAAGATGACAGAAGAGTTTTAAGAACATAATTTACTAAATTTAGAGATAAAAAGGGGAGGTACCGCCGCCGGCGCCGGCAGCTCAGCAGACACCATAGTCATCACTTTATAGAAGCTCGGACCGCGCTCCGGAGGAAGGGTCGCTCTGCTGGTGGTGGAGGAGGAGCTCCTTCTGGCGGCGGAGCTCCATGACCTTGCGGTGGGAGTTGGAGTGCTGCGTGAGAACGAAGGTGGGGCTTGCCGCCGGGCGGTACTCCGGTACGAGTCTCCCCGATTTGTACCTCACCCCGCACGCGTTGCACAGAGTCTTCGGACCCAGCGGCCCAGTCCGCCACTGCGGCGTCTTCTCGGAGGCGCAGTGCGTGCACCGCCGCGCCGGGCCGTCCTCGGCCGCTCCGCCCTTCTTCCCCCTCCCGTTTCTACCGGCTCCGGTGGAGGAACTCGGCTCGGATGGAGAAAATTCATAGGATGAAGAGGTGGAGGAGGACGGCGAGTTCAGCGGCTGTAGGTGCCAGGCGGTGACCTTTGACCGCTTGCTTCGAGCTCCGCGAGTAGCGGCCGGAGGCTCCGCGTGGACTTGCGCAACGCAGGCGGCGGGCAGCGAGATTGAGCTCCAACCGGAATCGGTGAGCGCGTCCGAGAAGGAGTCCTCCATGAACTGGGACAGCCACTCTAGCTCCGCTGCGTCCTCGCATTGCTGCGCCAGTGGGCACAAGTAACTACCTTAATCAACTACCAATTCTCTATCCAAAGCTATATATAATTTAATCTCTACTAACTGGCACATAAAGGTCGAGCGGGCTCTGTTGCTGCGATTGCAAACCAGAGTAGAAGGAGCTGCTTCCGGCGACGACGGACGACGGTGGCTCCGTCGGCGTTTCGTAGTAGAAATTGGTGCCCGACGCAGCAGAGGAGAACAATTTCTTGCTGGAAAAGTAAGACACGTCGCCGGCGGCAGGCGGAACAAAGGCACTATAAACGGGTGCAGTATTCGTTGGTGGAACCGAGCGTGAGCTGGTTGAATAATAAGCCGCCATTCCCGCCCCTGCATCTACCGCCACTGCCATCTCCCTCTCCGGCGCCATGACTGAACAACACAACGCAGTCGTACGCAAGGTTCCTAGTCTTTAATTCCTTTCTTCTTCTTCTTCTTCCTTTTTGTTGTCCTTGTTAGTGGGGATGAGAGTGGGCGTAGTTGATCGAAAGCTGCAACAAGTGATGGTGAATTTGTGACTTTGGTACATATAATCGAGGGACTGATGATGAAGACAATAATGGCAGTAATGATGAGGAGCGTGGCTCATGCACTTCCTTCATGCTCTTCGCCCATGTCGCACCTCCTCCTCCTCGCTCCTCTTTAAAGTCCCGTTGCTTTCCTCCCTCTCTCCTTGCCTGCTTCGGCATCCCCACTCCACTCCCATTTCCATTAATCTGCCTTTAATCATGTGACTTCGACACACATCTTCATTATTGTCTGAAATCGCCAAAGTAAAAAATAAGCTGGTGATGAGCTGGGACTGCCATTACAGTTCATCACCTGCATGCAGAGGAACGCAAGCATATATTCATACTGTATAGTACTGCTTGCAGCACATCATCATATTCTATGTTCGATCACAATCGTTAAATCAATTTATACTTTTAGTTCCTGATAAAATCAATGGTCCTAACAGCGTACACCTGCAGTAGACCCTCTCCTGCTCTGCTTTTTTGTTAACTCAATATGCTCTTGCACTTAAACAATTTGGTACTTTTAGTTCATTATGAATGATAGGATCTCCTGCTCGATCGATCAGAATTTTAGGATTAGATAAATCTTCCTTGCTATCCGCGTGTTTACTGCTAGGAAATCAAATCATTCATTCGTAATTTAGTAATATGTTCACAACGGCGACACTAGGACACAGCTATGCAGCGAGATATACGTATATCTGGTCAGTCATGCGGCTCCAGTTGTTCCCTTCCGTCGCAGGCCACATCGGCAGGGACGACGACGACACAGAGAGTCACATTCACTCCGTACGCCTGTCGCCGGTCCACCAGGGCCCGAGTGTGGCCGACGCGTCGACTGCTAGCTGTACGCCGCCGGGACCATGACCACCCCGGGCCGCCGTTAATGATTTCCTTCGCCAAAAGGGGAGGGGAGAGGAGATGGCACCATGTGGAGAGGATGAAGGGAGGGGATCCTCACACGTGACCCTGCGTGCCCTACGCTGACCCCTGCACGTGATCCAGATAGTTAGCGGTCGGGTTTAGTTAATCATATTTTTGGGGATTAATGGTGGGTAATTAATTAAATGTAAAAAGTTAATCCAGGAGGATCGTTAGGTCACCGGCGGGTTGGTTGGGGTGTCGGCGAGAAGGTTCGCGCGGTGAGGAAGGGAGCAGTGTCAGTCTCCCGTGGGGGCGCCGCACGTGGCTGTCGCTGTTTGCGCCGACGGGGCTCCTCGTGGAGCTCCCACCACCGAACGCGAGTGGCTGTCGCCGGAGCCACACCGGCGCATGTGTAGTGACAGCTAGGAGATTCCACACGCCATGTTTTTTCATGGCGTATGATCTTCTTACGTAGAAATACAAGCAATTACGAAAGTGCAGTACATTAATCTTCTTACATGGCGTATAATTTTATAAATGTCCAATATTATCAAAGTGGTATATGGATATGGCCAACCTTCTTTGCCTCCTCCTTCTTCTTCCTCGTCGACGAAGGCGGAGACGGGGAAGGCCCTGCCGATGCCGACGGCGGGCTTAAAGTATATCTTCTCCCCCTCGGGCTCCACCAAGCTCGCTCATCTCGGCGACTTTTTTATGGCGCGCCCTGGTCATGCGCGCGCTTCATCCGCCGGCGCTCCACATAGGCGGTGACCTCCCTGTAGTGTTGGTGCCCTTGAAGAAGTGCTCGTACCGGCTGCCGCTGCTTCATCCACACGAATTCCGTCTCCTTCACCCACCAGCACTCCTCCAGGTTCTTCACCGGCAGCTCCTCCAGCATCTTCAGTACCGAGTGTTTCCTCTTCCGGCACCACAGACCATATCTTCGTCTGCTCTGTTTTCACACTGTGAGTTAGATCATCCAGAACGGCGCCAAACTCTGTAGCAATGAGCCGCCTGATAATTTAATTAGACTTGTTAATTTAAAGATTGTTTGGTCAAAATGGTGTGAAAAAACAGGATCGGAGATAATTGAATCGGAAAAAATTGTCAGTGTGAAGGTTGATCTGGTCACCCGTACCGATTTACAAAGCGTGGTTTGTTCATGAAAGCTTCCTGAAGACGAGAATTAGGAGTTAATTAACAAGATGGATGATTCTTTTGGGCACTGTCACTATAAGATTAAATTAAGTCGCCACCTTTTGTCTTTTATTTTAGATTTTGTGGCAATATAATGCACATGCGGTGACGAGTTGCAATCACGATGATTGTTAGGGGAGATCTGGTTTATCGTTCTCCATTCTATTTTCGTGAAGAAATATTTTCGCAGTCGTACCAAAGTACGATCTGGTTATCCTACGATGATTTGTAGGATACGATCTGGAACAATCCTTATCTTGCAGAGATAAAGTTTAGTAGCATTTATTTCACTGCAAAGAACTAGTAGACGAACACTTCGACCGCAAGACTTGTAAATTTCATTCTAGCAATGTTTCATAGTTTTGAAAGGAACAGAAAGTTTAGATTGCACAAAGCCTAATCTAATTTGGTGAACTTTCGGACAGCAAGTGCCAGGCCCAAGATCAATATGGGCACAAGGAACTGCAATATTTTGATCAAGAACTCGGATGATGGGGGCGATGCCAATCTGCGATTAAGAAAAAACGAGGGTTTCATTTGGAAATAGTCTTTGTCGCACCTCTCGTGACCGGCGGGGCTGCAAGTTTGAGTTCCAACTTGTTAAGCCCAAATAAGGCCCGTATCGAACCATTTCAATCGTCGGCCCATTAGCTTCCATGCATACAAACGCAAACAGGAGACCTTGGCACACATGTATTTCTTAGTATAAAGTGAGTATATATTGGTTCTGAAGATACAATAAACCTATTTTGGACAAATTGTTCTTTAGTATATGTATGAACTAAATGATGAAACTTGTAAAAAATAAATAAATAAACTTCTTAGACAAAATTAACATTTTAAAAAGGTCATTATGATTTAACTAAGAGTTGAAAAGGATATATATTCTTCATATAAATTAAATGGCACTGAAGTATTACAAACTCTCAGAATTCTTGACAAATGCCACAAAATTATATATACACATAAAGAGTATTAAGCATATATAGATTAATTTCTTATCGTTGCTCTTTACATCCCTTAGAATATGCAAATGAACAATTCTAGTTAAAAGATACTAAATTTCTTTTACAAAATTAAAGAAAAGCATGCATGCTATATATAACGTATTTTGCCAACAACCAGGCAAACATATAAAGTGCCATCTATAAGCTTATCAAGTGCTATAAGCCAAATATCTTCGATTCTTACCTACATTCCTTCCCCTTTCCCTTCTTTTTGGGGTGAAATATTGTCCTCTTTCCTTTAACCTATCTACTCATCAATCTGTGCCAGATCACCTGCAACTTACATCACAAAGGAAAGTGAAAAATACCACGTTAAATAATTGAAAGATACATAATAGATGGAACTCATGGTGCCATGCATGCACCCTCAGACATCACAAACTCCTATCAGTCTCTTGATATAGTCAAACAACAAATTTTCTTACAAAGTTCTTAATGAACCACAGTTCATCTTACAATTCCCCCACATCCACACAACATGATCAACTAGTCCTGGCTAAATTTGTTTGTTTAAAAAAAGAGAGTGAATAATCATATCATATCATATAATGTATTACTGTAAATAATCAAAACGCATAACATAGTTAACAAACTGTTCTTCTTCCTGTTTCTACCATGACCCTCCTGCATGGTTGTTCATGACGGCACTCCAAAACCCTGCAGGTGGAGGAAGCACATCACGTTGCCTATTGCTGTTATTTTCGTCAAACAACTGGTGTGCCGCATGAATACCACTTGAAGGCGCCACCGCCGGCTTCATTTCCTCCGCCATTGGGAACAACAACTTACCGCTGCCGCCGCCGTAGCCACCTACGGTAACGTCACCGTCCATTGGAAAAGTAATGGCCGGCGCCGGCCTGATCAACTCTTGCGCTCCGAATCCCGAAAGGAACTCCGCCGAGGCCGATGAAGCGGACATCATGGGCAAGAAGGGAGTGAAATTTGAGCAGTGACTGTTGATATTGTAGTCGTACTCGACCGGCAGCATGTATTGCTGGGGGATTCCGGAGGTCGTCGCGGAGAGGTTGACATACCCAACAGAAGATTTCTTGGGAGTATTGATCGCGGAGGCGGCGGCGGCGGAGGAGGAGGTGGAAGAAGAAGAAGAAGAAGAAAAGGATTTCCTGTACTTTCTCGATCCGCCGCCAACCGGGACGTTGCGGAGAGATCCGCCCTCGGTCCAGTAGCGACGGCAAGCCTTGCAGAAGTAGCGCGGCTGGGTGAGGCTGTAGTTGTTGTAGTAGCAGAACTTGGTGTTGCCGGAGTTGCACCGGGGGCACTTAAGCGGCGGCTGCTCCTTCCGCGGCGGCCGGGCAGCCCTATCAGTCTTCATCTCAGCCGTCTCCAGCCTCAGCGTGGCGGCGGAGGATCCAAACTCTTCCATGGCCTTCCCCAACGCTAGCCCCTGCCATGAGGAACGATCTCGAAACGATCAGAAACTAATTCACCACCTCGAATCATTATTTATCACCAAAGCACTAATTACCAGAAGCTTTGCACAAGAAAGAAGCAAACAGATGCTTTTTTCCATGCCAGCGTAGTGCATACGATAAAGGTGATTAAAGCAAACAGAGAGAAGACAGACACAGAGATGAAAGGAGATGAAAAAAAGCAGAAAAAGAAAAGCAAAAGAAAGTGAGCTACTACTGCATAATTCGAAGAACTAACTACGACGTGGATCGATCCGGAGCCAATAAATCAATGAAAAACAGTAAAAAACCTGAGGCCACTGCGTTGTTGTGTCCATGCCGAGCTCCTCCTGATGATCCAAAGAGGTGGAAGGTGCAGAAGGAAGATGAAGAAACCCTAGCCGAGAGAATGATGATATGGCATGGTGGTCTTGAATTGCACTCATATGGTAGGAGATGGCGGTGCTGGTGGACGACGAATCCACTATCATACGTTATTTTTGTTTAATGCCGAGTCTAGCTATTTAATCAATCCGGCTATTTTGTCCATTTGCTGTCGCAGGCAGTTGAATGTGTGCATGTGAAGGAAGGGGCCGGGAAGATGAGCTGCAGCGCACGTGTGAGGGAGGGGAACGGCACGTGCGAGGGACAGCATTATGGAGGACGTACGCGCTGGGGAAGGACCCACTTTGTGCGCGTGGAGGGAACAACGATAGTGGCCGATGAAGACTTCGAACGAAGCTGCCTTAATTGTTTGAAAACAAAACAAAAAACAAAAAAAAAAAAAAAAACAGGTGGAATTATGTCTGTTTAATTTATCGTATGAATCGATTCCTGTTGCATTTGAGTTAGAACAGTTTGTTTGACTCAGATTTGAAGCTTATGGATTTGGCTTGGATATATATAACTTTGAATAATAATGATATATAGCTAGGAACTGGTGCGTGTGTTTAATTAAAATGGTTAGCTTTTTCATGATATCTAATCATAATATTTTCATCTATGATTACATTTTAATACTCACGTGTATATAAATGTTATAAATTATTATTTATGTTATTTGATCATTGTTAATTATTCTATCTAATCATAATTAGGAGTAGAGAAGGTGATATATATAGTTAATCATCTTAACTTTTATTTAGAGCCAAAAGAGCTTGCTTTAATGGTTTCCTCATGCTCGATTGGGAGCCATGGAGCACATGCATTTGCTTAAAGTGTGTCATAATGTGGATCACATGCGAGAAAGGATTAATTACTGGCTTTAGTTTGCAAGTGCATGCTTATGATAGTCTTTCTTTCAGCGTGAAAAAGAGATTGATGTATATAATCGTCATACTGTTGAAATCAAATTAATGTGAATTAAAAGCACTAAGTAGATGATCGATGTGAGAAAAGAATGAAAGGAATTGTACGTATATCTATTACATATCCTTAACTAAAGCCAAGCCAAATCAAACCAATACAAGTTAGGAGGTGTTTGGTAGGCGGGTTTAGGAGAGGGGGATGAGAATGAAATCTATTTCATTCCCATTCTTAATGCTTGGTAGACGGGAATGAAAATCAAAATAAGGATTTGATATCCCTGATTTCATAATCTACCCCTCCCCCGATTATCGCTAAATCCATTCCCATCGCGACGCAATTTTTTTCCCTGCGATTTCTTCCCCGCCGCGATTTTTTCCTTTCTTCTTCCCCACCCATGAGCCGGCCGCCCCCTTTTCTTCTCCCCCGTTCATCTATAAGCTCTCCCCATCTTCCTCCTCTTCTTCTTTTCTCTGCCGGCCGAGCTCCTTCCTCCTCCTCTTCTTCTTCCTTTCTCCTCATTTCTCCTAGTCTACTTGTAATCAATTGCTTGATTGATTATGGACAAGTGTAATCGATTCCTTGATCGATTACATGGCTTTCTGAGAAAAACATTCGCGATATTTAATCGAGCACGCGGTCGATTATATGGAGCCAGTCGACTGGAGTTAAATCCAATCGACTGGAGTTAAATCCAGTCGCCATTCCAGTATCTATACCAAGCACTAAAAATCCGATAATCATTCCCATTGCCATTAACCCCTCAATCATTTCCATTACCATTCTCATTACCGAATGTATACCAAGCGCCCTCTAAGTGTTCTCACATATATATATATATAGGAACGGTTCATCATATCACTTTGTAAAGGAGACTGAATCGTACTTAAAAGTCTGCTGTTCTTTTTTCTAGAGGGCCCTCAATTCAAAATGAGGGCTCAAATGGAATTAAAATATGGACAGAATCATACACTTGGCATGCTTATTGACTTGTGCAGTAACGTCAAGGTTTTGTAATTTGCTGCAGTCAATATTCTTGTTGTTCACCTGATGACTTTATAGTTTTTTAAAGCTAAAGGAAACAGAGAATAAATAATAAATAAAAAAGTCGAAGACTACAGAAACTTGCACCATGCAATCTTTTGAAAGAAATGTTGTTTTGAGTTTCTTGGCACCTCTGATCTTTAATTGCCACCTCTGCCCCATCTTTAATTGTGATTTGTTAACTGACCACCTTCAATTCCCATCCACACCTCACCTAACTAGCCTTTCACTATTAGCATATATACACTAATTATACAATAATTAACATGGTTGGTGTTGTCAAAACCCAAAAGGGAATAATGTAATTATAACTTAAACTGCTACTAAAAAGTCATATTAAGATCAAGACAAGAAAATGTTTGAGATTGTGTGAAGAAATAGACTGCAAAGTCAAGCCTTTCTCTTTCGAAGAATATATTCTCAAAGAAAAAAAAAATCCATGTTCTCTTTGCCAGATAACACCAGTCGCCAGGTTAGGCATGAAAAAAAAATTAAAAATGCATGTTCTTTACCAGATAACCCCATTGAAACTTTAATTTATTAAATAAAAAAAGGTGGAAGAGATGAACATTTTTATTTGGAATAATGAGATAACATGAATTGCTGCTACATAAGCATCTTTTAATTCATCAAATACAACGAACAGTCAAATTTGTGAAAAAAATTTGACTTGTATATTAGCATTGTACAACGAAGCTAGTTACGTACAACACAATGGTCAACGGTAAGATGCTCCACGGTGTTGTCAGATCAAGATTGACTGCTGATTGAGGAATTTTTCGCTTGCATGCGCCCTACCGCTTCCAGTCTCCGCGAAATCTGGCACTTCACGCGCACAATATTTTGGCACCTCTGATGGCTTCAACCAAAATCATTGTCAATTCACCAAAATTGTTCGTCTTGTTAATCGCCTTGAAGTCCAACCATTAACCACGTCAGGAGAACTGGAAAAAGAAGTTATCTACCAGACTCATCAGCCTAAACTTCTTGTCCCTAATTGTAGTTCAACGTCAAGGTAGGAGACGTTCAACTAGTTCAGGAGAAGCACTTTCAAGCTCTGCAAACATGTTCAAATTAAATCTCATGTAGAGAACCGTCGACGATAACAAGACAGGAAGGAGAACAGGACCTTACCCTTAGATGTGAAGTTGAACAAAGGAGGAAGAGGTTTGCCATCAAGCAAACATGTGTTAGGGTCTCTTAATTCATCAAAGAATGGATGAGCGCAGGCCTCCAACTGTATTAATGATGACAAACACCTTTATTGTTATTTGGAATAGGTTCCCGTGGCAAACAATTGATGATCAAATAGGGAATGATAGCAAGATGCAAGAAAATAATAAGGGATAACTAAAAGAAGATATTGAATTAGTACAATGGCATGCAGTGCAAAAAAAGAAAACCGTTCTTTTTGTTTGAATGTGTTATATACTCACAGCCGTAGGACGCAAATAAGGTGAGTATTGAAGTAGCATTGACACAAGATCAATTGCCTCAGTCGGTACTGACTTTGAGAAAAGCTGCATATTGTTGGCGTGGTATGTTAGTCACTTGGATCACTAGGAATCTCATCATAATAATACAGAATCAATTAACCTTGTGCCAAGGGTGACCTTTCATGTGTGGAAATTTGAATTCTGAATAATTTGGGTTCATACACTTGATTTCTTCATTTGTTGGAGTCCCTAAAACCTGAGAAACAACAAGAATAAGGGAGATCAGATAGCAGATGAAGTTTCTTGTAGAAAAGATGTAAATGCCATCAATGTCAATTAACCTTAATGATTTCCACGAGCTGATCAACACCACTTTCCCCTCGAAGTAGAGGCTGCAAGAGGAATTTATGTAGTACTAGTTTTAGGCTTCAATTTTCTCATGGAGGCCAAAAGTCCAAAACCAAGAAGATACAACGATAAAATGACCATGCAACAACCAAGGATGTGAAATTATTTCATGAAGCATCATGAGTTCTATACATTTTACCAATTTGCAAAAAGAATGCAGAAAGTTTACATATAGTAACAGAGGAACTCAACTGAAACATACATATATAAGTATAAACATTTTTTGATGGGGTTAGTTAAATCTGGCTCACTACTCTATGGCTACGATATGAGCAATGTCAATTGTAGAAATCTAGTCACTCCCACCACTACTAGTAGCACAAACATAAATACTCTGTAACTTAAACTCTTTGCATAACATCCTCCCCCACACATGTTGACAAGATATGACTTTTAAGCGTATGTCTTGTCAAACACCTAAATTCTCTTGGCTTACTCAAAAATTTTTTCAAAAAGCAACTTTTATTCATTTTGTACATTTTCAAGTAACAAATTCCTTGAGAGTTGGATATAGTACTTGAGATTTTGTTGTGCGACATTATTAAAAGCAAAGCCATTTGTTTCACACTAACAGTTATTCAATATCCTCTGCATAACAATTATGTCGTAGGCATGAAGCAATATAATTTATGCTCTTGTCCTATGAAGATAAACTTGTTTTGAAAAGATAACATAAACGAGTATATAATCAAAATAAAAGAACTAATGCAAGAACAGTCTCACCTGTCCTATGAGAAGCTCTGCCAACACACAACCAGCTGACCACATGTCAATAGCAGTTGTGTATTCTGTAGCTCCAAACATGAGTTCAGGTGCTCTATAGTATCGCGAACAAATGTAAGATATATTAGGCTCTCCTGGAACCTGAAATGAGATCATGAGATGTCAAACGAAAACATTATACAATAATCAAGCACACAGCTGACTTACCAACATTTTGGCACTGCCAAAATCACAAAGTTTTACTTGATGTGTGTGTGGATTAACCTGCACATTGAAAAATAGATCAGTAACATAGTATAATTTTACATTCTCATAATTTATCTAGAGACAAATACCTATGCAATCAACACTTCAATTACAATATGCCAGAACACATCATTGTAGGTTAGCAAAACCTCTATTATATGACCATCATGCCCTAGGAAAAATTTTATGTAAAGAATCTAGTAGGCTAGAAAATTTCCCCCCATTCTTCCCTTGTTATATTGTGTCATTACCATAATGGTGGTCTGATTTAGCCATATCATTTGCACAAAATGAGCAATTTATACTAGAATGCATAGTAATTCTACCATGTTTTACCCCCAAATGACTCTGATATAATCTTACCAATATATTCTGTGGTTTGATATCCCGATGGCACACCCTTACAACCTGATGGATGTAAGAAAGTGCATGCAAAATCTGCACCCATAAATAAGAAAAAATAATCTAGTCACGAGAAAAGTTAGAAAGAGAGGAAATCTTTGGACAAGCATGTAATGTTGAAGAACAAAATGTTCACCTGGAATGTATACAATTTTACATAAATGAGTGGCATATGTTGGTTCATGCGATTATAATACTTCAAAGTTCGAGAAAGAGTGTCAGGGATGTATTCGAGTACGAGGTTGAGGTAGAGATCATCATTGTCAGCCGTTGAGAAGAAATAATGTTTTAGTTGGACTACATTTGGATGGTCAAGTAAGCGCATACTTTGTAGTTCCCTATTCTTGTATCTCTTATCCTGTAAAACCTTCTTGATTGCAACTGCTTCTCCTGTTTCTAAACATTTAGCCTGCACTAGCAAGGAACCATGAGATATGACAATTCAATGTTTGTAATTTTAGAAAAAAAAAAATAATAGTCTATCAGAAATAGATGTACCTGGAAGACTACACCAAATGAACCAGTTCCAACAATGCGCTCAGCTTTATATGACATCAACTGCAATCCAATTAATAATTAAGTCACTAAGTTGATTTAACAAAATTCTGTTGCCAACTAAGTCATAAGAAGGCACAATGAGATATGATTAAGATTTATAAAAATTGAATTGGTTGCATTTCTTTGTTAAAGAATTTCAACTGTTGCTTACAATAAAACAAGTCACATACAAAAATGTTAATTATAAAAAATTTTGCATCTAAAAGTGAAGTCACCGTAACATTTAGGAAACTTTATGTTAAAGCAACATAATAGTATTACATCAGCTAATCAGTTTGAGTTAATAGAGAAAACAATAAAACAAACAAAACATCAGCATGAACAAGCTGTGGTTTGAGTCGATACCAAAAGCACATAACTGGATTTATTAACACTTGACAAAGTAAGCAAATATAACTTAACTATCATGTTTACTATACATCTAAAACATCACACTAATGTTAAAAACATCACAATTATAGATTAACAAAATAATGGGACCTTTTTAGGCCTGCCATCTCGGCCACCTATTGTCGTTGTAATTACTTGACCAGGCATAGTTCCATTTCCATTTATCATTATATTTTGTTCCTGAAAAAAGAGTTATAAATAATGTCAGAAGGAACATTAACACTAATCAAACTTCACTTTGAGGTAATAGTCCGAACGAAAGCACAGTATAAACCTTCTCATCCATTATATCAACTTTATCATCTCTGATTGTCATATCATGCATTTTTTTTGGTAGTTGATCAACCTTCGTTACTTCAGACATCAGCATTCTTCCATCAACATTTTCATCTGACAGAGCCATATGTTGATCTACAGTAGCTATTTTGTTCGTGTCCATTGATTTTTCTGTAAAATTTTCCTCTCCTTCCTCGTCAAAATATTTTGTTTTCTTGCCTACCTTCGCATCCTTGTGTGAACATGTATTTTTCAGAATAATTGAACACAATAAAGCTTTTAAAAAGAGAAAATATAATGAAAAGAACACATTCAATGATTCACTTTTCCATTTTTGCTTTAGACTTGGTTGTGTTTTAGCAAAAAGAATAGGAGTTTATTCATCATTGTTTATATATATATATATATGATGAAGAAAACTTAATTGTTTACTTGGTAACAGATCTAACACTAAATCTAGCATCCCAGTTCCCAGAATCAAAATAAAGAATGCAGTGACTAGTGAATTCACAAGAAAGAACTACCAAACAAAATGAGTATTTTATACATTTCTAAATTCTTGAACAAACAAATCACAAGATTGACTACCAAATAAATGAGTATGTTATACATTTCTAAATTCTTGAACAAACAAATCCCACGGTTCACTTCATCTAATGCAAACCAATCACTACAACCATCTTAGCTCCAACACCCGTCGAGCCCTTTGTATAGCCCACTTAGGTAATTGTTGGTCATAGACAGACCCGTAACTTCAGTCAAATTCTAATGCTGTTGCAATCTTAATCCAAATGAGCTATTTTTCAAGTGTAAACTCAAAGCTACTAAAAATAGCATGCATAATAAGAAGAGAAATGCTTAGTCAGCTCTGAGGAACATGGAAGAAAAAACATATGTTAAAATGTTCGAAGATGGCGAGTTGATTTGGATGCAATAACCACATATAAGATCTGGCATATACATATATATATATATATAGAAAACCTATTTTGACAACCTGGTTATCAAGATCTGGCATATATGTTAAATGTCGGAAGATCATGATCATATTATGGTACAATTTTTCAATCCAAATACAAAAAAAAAAAAAAAAATCCTATTTTAATAGAAAACACCGACAGACAGATAACTCAGATTGGTTTATGAAGCAAGAAATTCATCAAGTTGACAAGATTTCCCAAGCGCATTAGATGAGAAATAATCCATATCGGTAGCTCACCGGATCGGGGACGGAAGGGTGGCCGGAGGCGATGTTCTTGATTCGCCTCATCATATGTATTTTGTCGCCTCGAAGTTGAACTGTTGAAGATCCTTAATCTCCCGTCCCCTCTACTCTTTTCTTCTTCACGCGCAATGAATTGGAAGAAGAAGAGAGAAGAGAGAACGCGATTAGCTCTCTCTTCCTTTCCCGATCTCCCGCTTCTGCGCATTCTCCCTCCCTTTGTACCCCTGCCTTCGCCGTGCACTGTCATTTTTAGAAATTAGAAGAAGCTGTTTGTGTGACAAGGAATGAGTTGCGGTCCGCCACTGCTACCTATTCCAATACCTATCATCCTGTGATTTTTTTTTTTTAAAATGTTGCATATTTTTTATGATATACATTTAATGCTTTCTTACTTTTTTTTAAAAATAATAATATTTAAAATTATTTTCTATAAAAGATTAGTTGAAATTAAAATTAAATAAAAAGGTAACATTTTAAGAACATTAAACCAAAAAATGTATTGGGGTGAGAGAGGCTCGCTAATGGGCTCTCTTGACCTCAGGATTGCTCAAAGCTATGAGACCTACGCGCTAGCCAACTGCGCCACCACCCTAGTTGAAGATCTGTTTAACATATCAATATAATTTTAAAATATAACATGTTGCAAAAAGTGAAAATGGCGAAATATATTTTTTAGTAATCTTAAATTTGGATAATATTCTACCCAGTTTTGGGCCGGGTTGGATTCCTTAAACAACCCGCCCGACCCAACTCGCGAACAAACAGGAAACTAACCACGTCATTTGTAAAAAATTAATTAACTGTTTACTATTTAAAGTATCGAAATTAATCTCCCAGTCACAGTTCGTGGCCTAACCGCGTAGCATCGTTTCCTTCGGTAGCAGAGGATATTAACACATTTCCCCACAATTTTTTGTACCTTTTTTCTCTGTATGGTTTTGCGGTGCGGCGAGGGTTGGGTGCCAGTCAGCCGCGATCTCTGCGAGGAAAAGAAAAAGCGATCCTTTTTTGCATTTCAACTCTCACGGCCATCCTCTACCCAAATCCGTCACTTGTCGTCTCCTTTCTGCCAGACGAAGCTCATCGATCTCTGCCCGTAGTATGTGTCCTTTGTCTTCCCTTCTCTCCGATCGTTTGCGTTCGATCTCTGAACGGTTTAGGGCAAAATGTGTTTTTTTTCGTCTTCCCGTGCGAAAAGTAGTTCCTTGTTTCAGCTTTGTAAAATGTAGGATGTGTTCTGTTTGTTATGAAGTGAATCGAGTTTTTCCTATCAAAAAGCTGCGTCCTTTGATAGAAGGTCGTGAAAGTGTTGTACTTTTTACGCATTTCGTTGTGTTTCTTTTTCCCATTTTATTTGGTTTTCACGAAGAAGGCAAGTGATCGTTTGACTAACGACGGAGTTTTTGTTGATTCAGCGAGTCTAGGATTTAGTGGCAGCGCAGGGAGTAAGGTTTGGTGTTAGGGTTTCAGAATGGATGGGAGAGAGCCTCAGCGACTGAGTGCGTCTCAACCTCCGAATGTGGCGGTGGGTCCTAGTTCATATGGAGCTGGAGCGACGACGAACAGTTCGATTGTGACGCCGGATTCGGGTGGAATGTTTCAGGACATGCGACTTTCTTTTCGCCCCATGATTTCATCGGAGCCAAAACAACTGGATGTGACTGGTTCGTTGTATCAGGGGGATGATCTCTCTGCAGTGAGGCACGGTGGTGTTTTTAACTTGGATGAGCCAATGAAGAAAAAGAGAGGAAGACCTAGAAAATACGGACCTGATGGTTCCATGTCGTTGGGTCTAACTCCATCTTCCGCCTCAGGATACTCTAATAGTCCCGGATCTGATCCAACAGCTAAGCGCCGTGGGCGCCCTCCAGGGTCAGGAAAGAAACAACAACTAGATGCATTGGGTAATTATTTTTATTTTCATTTTTTAAATGTGAACATGCAGTCCATATACCTTCTGTTTGTGTATAATTGCTACATCTAGGTGCCTTAAAAGTGAAAAACTTTGAATAGGTGCTTTCAATGGGAGATTTCCAGGCTTCCTTTCTTTTCTCATTTGCTACTTTTCTTATTTGTTTGTTTTTCCTAAGCTGCATTTCTAAATCATAGGCTATTATTATGTTCATCTAATAATGGCGACATAATTTGAGAGCAGGATTTTGTTTCTGCATTGTCTTGACTTTCCCTTTTAATTGTTTCTCCCTAGGACTGTAAATGAACCATACGTGAGCAAGCTTGGTGTTCGGTGAGCAAGTTTGGTGTTCGGCTTGGTAATAACTTATTAATGTTTGTTCAACATGCAAGGTCAATTAAATTAACAAGCTTGAATAACTCATTAAACTAAATGAGCAACTTTGAATATATATGTGTTCAGTCTGGTAATGTTCATAAATAGAGTATGAATTTTTTGTGAGCAATGTTCATGAATAATGTATATGTACAATGCTTGTGAACCATGTACATCAACAAAACTCTGATCAAGCTTGCAAATAAACGTAAAAATAAACAAAAAAGCTCTTAACACAAACATGTAATATCAAGCTCACTAACCATCCAAACATACAAATGTATACTTACAAATGTAAAAGCTTTAGACAATCAAAGAAGCTTAAATTAAGAAATCAATAACATTTAATAAACTAATAACTAAAAAAATGAGAGCTTGAATAACCATTTTAATAGCATAGTTAATTTTAGGCGGTTTGGTTACCTTATAAACAAGCTTCAAGTACATAAAGCTTGATTCGGCTTGGCTTATTTACAGCCTTATTTATCCCACAAATCTTACTTTAAAAAAATAATGAAAAGTGAAACTTTAAGTTGTGCTATTTTTCACATATATTAGTTTTGAGCCTCTATTTTTCTATGGTATCTTAGCCCAACCAGTTGAAGTTGACTATATGATCTTATTTCTCCATTGAACTCTACGTAAGTTATATTATTAATAATATTCATCTCAGTTAAGGTGTTTTTTTTCTTTTGTGTGTGTGAACACTAAATGTCAAGTAGGATCTCATTTAAGGTTTTTTTTTCTTTTGTGTGCGTGAACACTAAATGTTAAGTAGGTAAGGTCTATCATTAATAATATTCATCTCAGTTAATTTTTTGGTCTATCACTAATAATATTCATCTCAATTAAATTTTTTTTCTTTTTCTTTTTGTTTGTGTGTGTTCTACACCAACTAAGAAATTGTTTGTTTGCCCTCTACACCCTACAGCTTTACTCTAATTGGCTGGTCATAAACAAAATTAGAAAAAAATTATTTGTTTGGTCAGTCTTTCATTGTTTTTTTGGCTGATGTGATTTTGGACATCATTTTGGATTTTGGCTAAGGATCTACTAGTTGAATAAATTGTAGCTTTTCCTTGTCCAACCATTGATTTTTGGCCAAGCTTTAGGAAACCAACTTCATCACAAGGAATCCTTCAACTGTACACTAATCACTGAATTAATTTATAAGTGCACAAGCAGCATTTCTTGAATTTCTGACCTCTTCTATTTCATTTTTCTTTTATTCATCTTCTTCCTTCATTTTAAATTGCTAATGGTTTAGATTTATTTTGTGAAAATGCTTAACATCAGTGTTTATGATTACACAGGCACCCCTGGGATTGGCTTCACTCCTCATGTTATTAGTGTTAAAGTTGGAGAGGCAAGTACTTGTGCTTTAAATATGGTGTATATTTCTCTTTTTTCTCCAAGAGCATAATTGTTCACACATTTTAACTTCATGTTTTTGGACATGGGTCATAAATAGTAGAGTTAATGAAGGAATTCTTTCATATTCACTTTGTCATGATTCATAATTTCATATGATTATGTATTTTTGTTGAGAAAATTAGTAGTTGAGTGAACTCCTATTAGACTACATTTTTTGCTTTGGTTAGATATTAGACTGGATTTTTGTTCATCCAAAAGTTTACAGTCTTTGCCTTTAGAAACCAATTTGATGTTCTGGCCCAGATGATTTTGTGTGTGTGTGTGTGTGTGTGTGTGCGTGCGTGTGAATTTCAGTGAACTGTTCTGTAGAATTTATAATAATCATGGTTGTAAAATTCCCCCACTTGAGCCACATAACTGCCACCTAAGTGGATTTTGAAGGGGATCAAATTCCGTCTACATATGGCAAGATGCAGTCTACATTTCCATATTTGTTTAATTTAAATTGATTTAAACTAAACCAAATTGACTAAAAAAAACTCTAAACTACTTCATTCAGTAGATTGTAACTTGTAGGTGCTTAACTTATATAGTTATTTTGCAAGGGATAAATACTTTAGATGTCAATATAAATATTTCCTAATATTTTGATATTACACATAGGCTCATGCATACCACATATGTGCTATGTAGTTGGTTGACTATATGTTGCGTTCATATGCTTTTTTAAAATCTTTATAACAATATAATTTACTCTTGACACATATGTTATTGGTGAGACTAAGGCCTTGTTATGCTAGAAAGTGTGGGACACGGAAAGGAGAGGTGTGTTACGAGAGCACAGATATCAAAACCCTCCTCAATTTACTTCCCAAATTTCGGATAAATGGGGCTCCTCCATGACTCCTTGGAGACAATGAGCCAAATCGTGTCGCAAAGACCAAGTGGACAGGGGTGGTTTGCACAGAATCCTGTGGAAAAGACCTTTTCGCCTTGTTTCGGTGAGCAATGCAATGTGGATGGAGTCTTGGATGGGCTTGTGCAATTCAGGCAGGGTCAAGGCCCTGTCTGACAAGGGTTAGATTGAGCGCGAATGATAGTTAGACAAGTGAGAGTGAGGGTGAGCGGCTGGCTTGGGTCCCATGTGAGGGAGCAATGGTGGTGGGTGAGGTGCATTGACGAGCAAGAGTGAAGCGACCAACGGTAAGTTCATTATTTTTTCCCTTTTTCTCTTCCCAGGGTAAACAACTTTGGTGGATTGTGCTTCCCTCTCCTCACATGTCCTCTCCTGTACTCTCCTTGAAAGTAAATTGATCCTAAATTACAGCTAGTTTGTGCTCATGGATTAGCATATGGTGATGTACTGTGCATTTGCCTGATGCCATTCCTAAGCCTTGTATAATGTATTTACAAAGAGCATGCATGACATATTGGCTTATCCTAAAATTTTAGAGTGGAAAAAATGTATCATATCAAAGAATCCCTTGTATACTTTGTGGCATCCAGATTCTAGAATATTTGGTGCTTTGAAATTTTAATATTCATTCGTTGCTTTTAATAGAGGAATTTATGGAATTGTTGGAGAGGTAAATCAATGTTCAATTAAGATTATTGTTTTGGATCGGCAGGATATTGCTTCAAAAATCATGTCATTTTCACAGCAAGGACCTCGGAGTGTCTGTATTCTGTCAGCAAATGGTGACATATCTGATGTAACACTTCGGCAGCCAGCAATATCTGGTGGGACAGTAACTTATCAGGTTTGATACTACAAAACTATTTGATTGCTTTGCTTGACATCAATATAATTTTCTTGAATGCTGTACTGTATAAATTCTGAAAATGCTTGAGTTGCTAATCGTTTCTGAATCCTTTAGTAGGACAACTTATATATATGGATGTTCTTCTATATTTCTAATGTGTTAGGCTAGTGGATCCTATGATGGGAATGGACTATTAAGGTCAAACACTGTGTCTTGCTAATCGTTTCTGAATCCTTAAGAGGACAACTTGTATATATGGATGTTCTTCTATATTTCTAATGTGTTAGGCTAGTGAATCCTATGATGGGAATGGATTATTAAGGTCAAAACACTGTGTCTGACTGAAGAAATTATCTTTCTACGTTTTTTCCTTTGCAAGTCAATTAAATATCTCCATGTTGTGGGATTTCTGTAGTTCATATGATTTATGCAACTACATATTGATTGAATTGGAATGTTACAGATGAACACCTATAATTCTTTCATATTTACACCGGCACAGACTGTTCTCAACTGGGTCATAGAGTTAGCTGCCTTTGTATCTTGTTTTTCATTGAAGAAGTTGATTTTCTTGTTATGAAGATGTTAGATAGAATGAGAAGAAGAATAAGAAAAATTAGGAGAGGCCAAATAATATGAATAATATAGGATCACTTGATGAGTACATTTCACATACCATCAAGTCATTCAAGGGAAAGAAATAACTTGTAACTGCTAATTATTAATGAATGAATATAGGGAAAAAATGAAAAAAAATAATAAAATAGGAGATTTAACATGCAAATACTATGACCGTGTTGTTTCTTATTTATCCTGTGACCTGTTTAATGTGATCCTATATAATTAAACGAGTTAAAATAGTAACTTGAACATGAAAAGAATTCCCCATGGGCGACAAGTTATGCCTCATTTAATTAAACTGGTCATGTGAGTGGTGTCGTGTTACACAATTCGAAGTGTTCCAAGCATAAGTGCATATACAGAAGATTACAACAAATTCTTGCTCATTTGTAAAAAAAGAAAGTGGAAATAAACTTCAAATAGTTCCATACAAACAAGAATTTCCCTTGGCCATAAGTTCTTTCTCATATTCAATTCATTCTTGTTGATCTGAGATCCAAGATTGTCTGTTGAATAACTTAAAAGAAAATAGGAAATGCAAAAATTGACAAGGAAAGAAACATAGTTAAATGATAACGCACAAAGAAGAAAAAAAATTCAAGATTTTGAGATGTCTCTGGATTTTTTAAGAGATTGTTGCTATAGATCTGTTTCTTGACTATTTATGTTTGTTACAATAAATCAACTTATGAGCTTTGTAAAATCTTTGCGATTTGTTCTTTTTAGCTATCAATTAGTCAAACATCCTTAGTGCAAGAAGAAAAGGCAAAGCTATATCAATTCCTTTCTATACAAGAAGCTGCTGTATTTTAGAATTGAAAAAGAAATGCTTTTATCCTTCTGGAAGCAGAGGCATAGCATTGTTGACAGAAATCAGGGCTGGACAGAGATGTAGCATTTCCTGTGGTAGCCATGGGTGGAGAATGATGCATTGAGGTGCCTGAGTGACTCCTTGCCTTATTTGAATGCTATCTGATGAAATTAAAATCAGATAGAATAAGCATTTCATGAGTTTCAAACCTATAAGACCAACCTCATGTTACCAATTGTGCATGTCAGCATGCTTCTCAACTTAGTAGGAAGCCTTCAATCCGTTCATAGGTGGATTGGTATTAAAGAACCAAGTTATTCTGGAATAATTTTTATAATGGAAACAACTTAAATTTGTTGCAGTTGATATGTAAATTGGACATAGTTAAGTGAAAAGTTTTAGATTATTATTAAATTGGTGTAATTAGCCACTACTTGCTTCTTTCATTGAAAGATCAAAGCCTATATACAGTGAGACTTTGCTTGTCTAGTTAGCTAGCACTAAAGGTTGAACATGTATCCATGCACTTTTAGTTCAATTCTTGAGAAAGAGGGTTGGTCTAGAAAAACACCTTTGCCTGGTGCTTCGCTATTGATCCGATATGGTTCTCCTTGGAGAAGTATGATCACATAGAATTTTGGAATCCTTTCTCATATGTGAACATGTTAAGCTGATCGCAAAAGTATGTTTTGATGATACTCTTTGCTCAAAAGTATTATACCATCTTAGTGTTCTGATGACATTTTTACAGGCCACTCAACGTGTCCAAACTGAAAATTTAAAAAGTTGTTTCTCAGTATCGTGTACTTGTCTAAGTACATTGCGATGAACTTGTTGCCATGATCTGTGTAACATGTTGGGAATGTTCATGCAGGGACGCTATGAGATCATCTCTCTGTCAGGTTCTTTCCTGCTTACAGAAGAAGGTGGTACTCGTAGTAGAAGTGGTGGGTTGACGGTTGCACTAGCCGGATCTAATGGCCGCATACTTGGTGGTGGGGTTGCTGGAATGCTTGTGGCCGCAACACCTGTGCTGGTAAGACATCAATATTTATTCAGCCTATAGGTGCAAAAATGACAGCAATTAAAAGTGATTTACATATCTGAATATTCCTGGCGATCTAGTCTTCTTAGAGTTTTCACGGTAAACAAATGGAGATTAGATTAAAGCTTGCCCTATCAATGCCCCGTGTAAATCACTTTCTTTATTCCATTATACTTTGATACAGGTTGTGGTGGGAAGCTTCATTGCAGGAGGGAAGAAGCCAAAGCCAGAGTCAATTAGGAAGGAACCTTCGCCACCCCCACCTCAAATTTTAGGCTTTGAAGCACCTATAGCAGCAAGTCCCCCATCTGAAGGTGGCACATCGAGCGAATCTCCTGATGACCCTGGTAGCCCCACAAATCAGACCAGCGGCAGCGGCTGCAACAACTCGGCTCAGCAGCATCTTCAAGTTGCATATCCATCACTCAGCTGGTCCCACTCAGCAAACTATTTCACTCATGACTGACATGAAACTGATACCAAACTTAGTAGTTGATGTCACAATCCTTTCTTCTCTCTAGACTTTAGTTGTAGGAAGTTAATTTAAGATTAGCACCTTGAGTATATTCACTACTTTGGCACCCATTAGAGAGGATTTCTAGCTAAGACAGTCCAAGCCATTTAACATTCAGTTCTATTGTAGTTAGGATAATAGACTTAGGCCTGTTGTTGTCGACATGTTTGTCATTGTCTTAGGATCTTAACTTATGTAGCTTTTAGTAGCTTATCTCCTTGTCTAGAATTTTATGCTTGAATTGGATTGAATGTAAAATTTATGATGCTCATTAAACTTATATGACATATGATATCCAAAATTGTCGTTGTCCTGTTGTCTGATAAAGCTATTCCATTTCTCACATTTCTATCAAAAACAAAAAACAAATATCTATTGAGGGGCTAAGTGGTTCTGGTTGAACAAATCTCAGTTGAGGAATTGCTACATCAAATCCACAGGAGCTTATTAGTATACGCAGTTTCCCCAGCTGAAAACCAGCCAGACAAATCCCCTCCATGGATCCAGTCACCACCATTGCCATGGGGAACGATCACTCGGAGCCACCTCCCCTGCATCGGGAGCAACAGCAGATATCAGTCCCCTTCCTTTGGGAAGAGAAACCAGGCACGCCAAAGCAGGGATGGAGCTCCCAGCCAGTGCCTTCGATCTCATCTTCACTCCCATTCCCTGCAAAACTTGTGGTTTCTGTCCCATTCGATTGGGAAGAGAAGCCCGGGAAACCTCTCCAACTGGATCTCGTTGCTCGTCCTGCAACATATTCAAAGGATGACCATCTGAACATATTCAAAACTGATAATTTAACCGCCGAGGATGGATCCGTCTGGAACGCAAACTGGCAATCTGCATCAGAGACAGATGGTCGCAGCAGCCCAAGCTCGAGTAGTAGCTCAACAGCAGAAAATGTGGCCACAGGCACTTCGACTACCAAGTTGATTTCCCCACAAGCTTCTTCACTCGACGAGAACAATGGGAGAGACGACGCTCGGGTTCGTGGAGATACTACTCTGGCAAAGAGAACCTTAACCCTCCAGGAACTCATGTTGCTGAGTCGTCAATTGACCTGCAGAATGAATCGAATTGAGACCAAGAACAGTGTCCAGCCAATTCCAAAGGTAGTTTTTGCATCTCTCAGTTATGCTTGCAGATCTCTAACCATCGAATTGACCATGACAGGAGAAGATGAAGAGGAGTGTGCTTGCATGCCTCGCATTCATGATGGGCAATAAGAACAGGCCTTGCATTAACAGCAGCTGAACGATCTACTAGTCAAATGGTCGCTTGAGATCACTCCGAATATCCCTACGAAGATACATTCTTCTCAGTCAACCTCGTAAAACATAAATGTCAGTGGGATAATTAAGGCGATTATAAGTTTAGATGTTTGAGTTATTATGGAAATAATGGGATTTTAATTCAGGTGGTTCCTCTCTTAAGCATCATTAATGAAGTGTATGATAACTAAAGTGCACAATAGCAGACATGAAGATCCTCGCTGAAAAAGGACCGGTAATAGATCACAAGCATTTAATTTGATGGTGAATCCAATCAACTTCTCCACGATCTGCGAGCAATCCTAGTAGTTGCAAATCACATCCACTGCCTCTCTCTCTCTCTCTCTCCCCGCACTGTATTTCACGTTGTGTTCCATGCCCATCCACCTCAACAAGCAGAGATTTCTCAGTGCCCTCGCCTGAAAAAGTCGTAATGGTTGAGGATGATGAGCACTGGCTTTTTCACATGGAAAATTTCATGACGAATCTCTCTCTTTTTTTTCATGGATAATATTTTAATATAAAGAAACTGAAATATATAAATCATCTGTGCAAATCTTTCTAGAAAATCTTGCGGAAGTTGAGTTGCCCATTAGAGAGAGGACCACCACTGACTACACCAACACCACTACAGTGGCCGGTGGGGACGCCGCAAGCGACAAGGACCGCCACCACCTCAGCGGCTCAGCAGTCCGCCCACCAGAATTGAAACCAGAGGGTCATCAGAATCGCGCAACCTCCAAACCGACCATGAACAATCGCATCCGACCAAAACGAGAACAAGGAGCATTTTATTACTGCAACCTCCAAGGCGTATACTACAGCATGCACCAAACACCAAGCTTCTTCTGCCAAAAATATAGACACTGAGTTATTATAGTCTGCAACCTATCTATCTATCTATCTATCTATGCCAAAACCTCCTCTAATTCTTGCGTATAATCTCAAACCTTTACGATACGGATAATTACAGGTACATTTATCAGCTAAGATTACAGGGTTCTTCAGCTGCTCTGCCTTTTCTGAGAGAGAGTGATGTTATTCGATTGCTTCTATCGTGTGTACTAGATAGCAATGGCCTAGAACTCCAGTATTAGGCTTCCAAATGGAGCTCTGTGGGGAATGCCTTTTCTCCTCTTGGCGCTGCGGAGAATGGCGGAGGTCGGCGGAGGAGTCGACGGCGTGAAGCTCTGAATCACATTGCTCTTCTCGCTGCCTCGGCTGCTGCTCGTGTACGACTCGTCTTCGGAGTCGGATTGCGCAGTTGACTTCTTCTTCAGCTTCAGCATCTTTTTGTTCTTCCTGTTAATGTAGTAGTCGGAGGCGGTGCCAGCGATCTGCGAAGCGCATTCCGTCAAACAGGTTGATCAAGATTGGATTTTTTTTTCCTTTTTCTGGTTTAAAGATTAGATTTTGATATCGAAGTGGAGAGGAGAGATCGATTGGTACCTTGCAGCCGAGAGAGCAGAAGCGGAAGGAGTCGAGGAGGCTTCGCTCGCAGACCTCACAGGTGTTCGTGACGCCCTTGCCGGGCCGCGGCTGGGGGCGTTCGTTGAGGAAGACAACACGGGCGCTGTTAATGATGTAGGTCTGCACGCCGGTGATGTCCAATACCTTCTGGATCTCGGATACCCTGATCACGTCGTGGTAGGACGACCTCCTTATCTGTTGCCAAAACCAGAATAGCGATTAATCAGCCCCCAATCAGTAAAAATCACAAGCGAGAGTAGAGTTCCAAAGACACAGGGAGATAACAAAAGGAGCAAGATAGAGCACCTGGATGGCGCGGTGGCCGCCGTGCTGAGCAAGGCAAACAGAGCAGAGAGCGCCATTCATGCAATCGAGGCAGTACATATTACACTCGCTCTTGTGAGAGTCCGCATGGAGCTTGCATTGAACGAAGAAGCTCGTCGACAACAGCGGCCGCAGCCACGCCGGCCACCGTCCCTCTTCCAGTCCTCCGGCACCGTCCTGTTCCATTCCGCATCATCCAAAAACCCAAACCCATCAATATCCGGACTAAAATTACCAACGTAAAACCTCACCAAAACGGAGAAAGTCGATGGCTCACCATGATTCCTCTGCTCGCCAAAATTTACAAAATCTAACCGATAAAAACCGCAGCTTTTCTCGTTCCTGATTCAAGTCGACAGCAAAGAGCAAAAAAAGAAAAGAAAAAAGGACTGAGAAAAGGGTGGGAAGAGGGAAAGGGGAAAGAGGAGTAGAGAAGAGAAGAGAAGGAAGAAGGTTGTTCTTATCCTCTCAAACCGAAGAAGAGCTTCAAGATGCGTTGACTGCAAGGAACCTTACTTTTCTTCTCCCCATCACCCTCCCTCCTTCCATTTGTTTATTCTAAATTCATGTCTTCTTTTCTTTTATTTTTTGTGTTTTTTAAATATAATTTTTCTCAATTTTATTTTTTGCTGCGGGAATGTTTTTCTAATTCACGTTAATAATTTTTTTTTAAAAATTACGAAGAGATTCGATTCTTATTCATTTTAATAAAATCCTTAATCAACTCAATCATATTTCTATTATCAACTCAATTATATTTAAAACTATATTATGTATCTCAGGTTATTATAATAAAATTAATCAAGTCGATCTATTACTATTCATAAATCAAATGGCCAATTAAATGAAGGTGCAAAATGTTCTACATCAATTGGACAGAACATGGTTGAATGGAAAGGGTCAGAGTTGGACGCTTTAAATGTTGATGTGCCTCCTCAAGATGGCAAAGATGTCACGGCAATAGAATAATACTTATCGTTATTAGTTTTTAATTGTCCAATAGACTCCAGATTAACACCTTGATTAGCTACTAAGTAACACGATTAATTAGCGAATTTTGCAAATTTCTTTTCTTCTAATGCTGCAACATGGGGAGCGACATCACGACACAAAACCAGGAACGTGGGCCACCACGCTCACCAATAAGTACAATTTGGTGGGGGCCCAATTACATAGATTTTCTTGCTTGTGCGAGATTAAGTATTGATAAGCTAGGTCTTAGTGGAGGATTAGCTAATAAAGACATATTAAAGGAGACCTAGTGGAATTAAATAATGGCTTTAGTGATTAAATTATTGGAGTGGGTTGTTACCTTCTTTAGCTTAATTAATTATAATCAAGAAAAGAGTGATGGAACATGTGCTCGATATAAGATAAGGATGAAAATATCCTTCTCTCAATCCTGAATTGCCTGACTAATATTCTTTTCTTAAATATTCGTCGATCCAATTATCGTTTTCTTAAAAAAAATCGTGCCATAAATAACTTTTGTTTAGCACTAAAGTACCCATTACATTAGTGGGTTTCATCCATAAATAACGATCACTCTGCCTTTTTTTTTTCATTCGGTGCTCAGTGAAAGTTCGTACTTTTTCTTTTCCTTTTCTTTAAAATAAACCTCCGTTTATTTCCAAGAAGCTTCCAATTCATTTCTAAAAACATTATATATGAAAATCTTTAATAATTTGAATTAAATTATATTTTATATCTTACACCCCCGTCTGCTCGACTCTGCCCTAACCCGGTCCTGACACTCTTCAAACTCTCGTCGCCCTTCTCCATCAAAGACCACTCCTCCCATCATAAGGTATGAGTGATGTCTCTCTGACACCCCTGCTACTAATCATGGTAATACTCTGACAGACGTGTGTGAAATGATCCTTCAATTGCAAGTCAACGATGGGACATAGACTCTGAATATCCCATTCCTTCTGACAAAGCCCTACCAATGATGAGACACCCATCTTATTTACGACGTGACATGACGTCTATTACAAATATATAAGGTCAGTCCTTCTGCAAAGGAAGGTATGCGCTCTCACAATTAGAGCTGTCAAACGGGCCAACCCATGACGGGGCGGGCTAACCCATGGCGGGCCCATCATATGGCGGGGCGGGGCGGGCTAACCCACTAATTTGGCGGGTTGGAAAATCTCCAACCCAACCCAACTCAAGGCGGGCCGCGGGTTAGGCGGGCCAACCCGCGGGCCTGTTAAAAAATAAAAAAATATTTAAAATATTTAAAATTTTAAGTTTAAAGTATAATTTAAATTGATTAAGTTGAAAGTTTTAAGTTTGAATTATAATTTTTAAGTTTAAATTGTATTTTAAATAGATGAAACCCACTAATTCATTAAGTTTTATATTTTAATTTTAAAATTTATAATAAATATATAAACTTTCTCAACCCGCGGGCCAACCCAAGCCCGCCGCGGGTCAACCCACGCGGGTCGCGGGCCTAGGCGGGCCAACCCACCTCAACCCATCTTAAAATGGGTTGATAAAATTTCAACCCAACCCACCTAAATTTCTTGGCGGGGCGGGCCAACCCGGCGGGCCTAACCCAACTTGACGGCTATACTCACAATCTTCACTTCCTATTCTCTTTTCTCATTCTGCTCTATCTTCCTCCTCCTTCATGGACTGACTTAAGCATCGGAGTGGTCAAGCCATGGCAACCCCTGTCCTTCCTTCTCACGGTTGCTGTGATTGCAGGTTTCATCAACTTTGTAGCTCACTCCTCTTAAGATCTTCGAGTTGGGTGCTAAGAAGAGTCGGCGCATCCAGAAGCGGATCTCAACAAAAACAATATAATTAAGATTATATATGATAATTTAAATTAAAATACGAGCATATATTTTAGCCAAGCCACATTGAGAAGTTATATGAGAGCTTGTAAAATATTTTTACATCTATTTAGTCCTTTTTTTTTACAACCTTTGGTATGAATTACAAATGAGGAAATAAATTGACATTAAAAAAACAATTTTGAAAAATAATTTAAAAAAGTAAAAATATTTTGAAATTAAAGCTGCAGCTATAGTAAAAGAATTTGAAATTTTAATTTGTTTCTAGTTTAGTAATTAAAAAATAATAGAAGAATTTATAAAAGATTATTTAATTTGAAGAAAAAATCAAATAATTTTTCTTTATTAATCAGTTTGATCCGCCCCTACTCGCCCCGGGTTCTCGTCCTCCCTCCTTCCTTCCTCCCTTCGTCGTTCGTCTTTTGCGTCTTTTTTGTTCATAAGGTTAGGGCATCTGGTTAGATCGATGGAGAGGAACAGTTGGAGGCCGGCTCAGGGGGAGCCACCGTCCATGCCAAATGCGAGCGCCGGTGACTGGAGGAGCCAACTCCAACCCGAGGCGCGACAAAGAATAGTGAATAAGATGTATGTGGGATGCCCTAATCTCCCTCTATTTTACTCCTTTTGGTGACTGGATCATCGTTATGGGAAATTGCTTCGATTCGATCATTGAATTAATCGATAGTTGACTTTGAAATATTTCTTGGGGTCGTATTAGGGAGTCTGCGTAGGTGTTTTTCTTCTTCTTCAATTTCACAACTACTGTCTTTTATTGCAAGCATATGACGCATAGATTCTTGTAAGCAGGATGAGCTACTTGCATTGAAATAGCTGAAAAGAATCTGGCTATGGAGATACTGATTTAATTCTGATTCTGATAATATTGGTGCTTAATTGTCCAACAGTTTAGTCTACATGACATGGGTGGTCATAGAATTTGTTTCTTTCTGTCAAAACTTTATCTTCACCATTAATAGATTATATTACTTTATTCTTTCTCTTATATGTTTTTACCTCTTTACCTTAACTTTATCAAAGGGTTGACTTCTTGCCAGTACTCCAAAAGTACATGAAATTGATGTCTCTGCTGTATGTCTAGTGCGGTCTCTCAGTAACTTCTCTTACTTGATTGATTTAATATTGTATACATCAATCCTGGAGTTTGAATTTGAGGATTCATGAAATTGTTCTACCATATTCTAAAATAATCCAATCTAGAAAAAGCTATACACTAATTCATTTGATTATTTTGAAGCATTATCAATTGCACTTGAGCTCAGATGTAGACATTTTCTAATTTGAGGAATGCACATTCCTCCTGTTATTTTGACCTTATAGAGGCTAGTTGTTAGAGTCATACTCTACACACAATTTATTTATATAATATATGTTTCAATTAACATGTGAAACGATATTGTTCTTAAATGTAAATGGGAAATGATAAGAACATGATGATTGGATTAAACTGAAATACAATTAAATACAAATTTTATTTTGTACTATTCTAGAAATAAAAGGGGAAACACATTAAGAGTTCAATCTGACTAACTAAATCTAAATTTAAACCATTAAGAAATAAAATTAAACCCATTATATTATAATTAAATTGAATTTTTTACAAAGGAGGAATGAAATGCTGGATTTTGTATTTTCAAAAGGAGTATAAAGGTTGTTGAATAGAGTGGAATCTTGAAATTACCGATGAGATGGAAGAAAAAAATCATATCATGTGGAGACAAAGTAGACAACGATTGCCAACTGTTGGGACTGAGATTCTATTCACGAACAAAAAGAGATATTTCGTAGGATTAGAATGAAGGATCATAAGATCTTGCAATTTAATTAAAATATTTTAGAATCACATGTCATTTTGTGCTTTTCAATATATAGGATTAGTATTAAGAATATCTTAGACACTATTGTTCTAGTACTTGAAGTATAATATAATTATTCATATAGTAGTCATTTTAAAAATGTAATGCAATCCTTAATGATCCATTTTTATATAATAAATAACAACCTATAATTATAGGATTGATGATAATGACAACCATTTTAAATGATTCTTTTACCTAAGAGGTAAAAAGAATTAAATATAATTACAAAAGACTTTCTCAAATGATATGTAAAAAAAATTTCTATGTAGAAACACTAAGTAGACAAATAATTCGATTGTAAATTTATATGATCCTGGCATAATTTAGATCCTATTTATGATATGGGTTGTTAAGGTTAGAGTGGATCATAAAGACCACAAGATCCTAAAGTCTAAATTGCAATCTTGACTACCTTGACGATAATTAATGTGGACTTGACATTTAACCATCATTGAGAAGAATGATTCTCTGTCACATCCAGACATAGAATGAGAGTTAAATTGATCATGACTTAGGAGTCATATTATGTCTAACTCGTCTATCATTTGACAGCAAATATTTTTCTATGTTGCTTATTTCATTTCAATATTTAATGGAATGAAAGAAACAATAATTTGCACATTGTCAAAGGAAGATATGGACCAATATATTTTTGTAATGAATCAAGTTTCTCCATAACTGTTCTGAGTAAAATATTTGGCAATTTAAACTTTGCAATTCACAATTTAATATGGTTTATAATTCAAAATTCACCAAAATGATTTATGATATGAACCTAAATTTGACAACCTTGTTATAGGCATCTTTCATGCTTCTTGTTCTCATATCTACCTATGTTTATATGCCTGTTTTGACCCCTTTCCCTGATCAACTATACTAATGTTAATAGAATTTATATGTGCTTTTTCTTAAGTTATACAACTGCCTTCATCAGTACAATTGTATTTATTAATAAAAATTAAAGTGCTATTTTCTTTTAATCAACTGAACCTGCAATATGGTAGCCTTTTACATTTGGTTCTTTCTTCAATCATTGTCTCTTAGACTTTCAATTTCTAAACATGTTTTGTCCATTTTATGTGCATTTTGGACCATATCTTTGCGCTAATCTACTGCTCAGATGTTATTTATCATTCACCTATCAAGTATCTACTATTCTATTGGTCCTTGAATCTTTGTGCCCATAATTTTTATAGTGTAATTCTTGAATAATTTATATTTTAGAATGGAGACTTTGAAGAGGCATCTGCCAATCTCTGTGCCTGAAGGCCTAAATGAACTTCAGAAAATTGCTTTTCGGTTTGAGGATAAGATATATAGTGCAGCTGCAAATGAGGTAGATCATGTTATCTTGTTCATTTACTCAGCTATCTTGGCCTGGTTTGTTCTTGCATGCTTTTACTCTGCTAGGTTAATGCTTAACTTTTGCTTTAATGTTATTTCATGTCTTATGAATATGAACACTATAGTCTTATGAAAATTTTCAGTATCAATGAATGAAATGTAATAATGTAGCTTTCTTTATCACCTCTCATTAGTAATTATTTTTGTCTTCTTTTTCTGTGTCCTCAAATAACTGAATATGCTCTTTCTTAGAAATTTATCCTTCATAAAGAACTTCACAGCGCCCACAACCTGTAGGCTTGATGATCAAATTGTACTGGTGTTAGTTTACTGCAGATTTGTTATCTAGATCTTTTTGGATGATTACTTAGGTTTCTAAACTATTAGTTATCTGTAAGTATGTGATTTCCAATAGGGAGAATCAGTAGTCTATGCTTTCTTTTTCTTGCCTATTTTTTTTTGTTAATATTCTCATGCATTCCTCTAACACTATAATATCTCAGTCTGATTATTTGAGAAAAATTTCTCTAAAAATGCTGTCAATGGAGAGTAAGTCTCAACATCCTAGAGGACCTGGACAAATCAACCCATCTATTAACCAGAATCCTGTAGATCCAGGTATGTATTGTAGAAGTTTTCACTTTCATCCAAGACAGAAGTACATGTGGATGTGAATACTTTTTGATGAAAATCATAGATCATATTTGTTTCTATTTCTACAAATTCAAAATTTAAAATCGAAATTGATTTCCTTTTTTTTGCATTAGGATATCATTAGTGTTTTATTTACCTGATTTGGTACAGAAGGCTATTATGGCTAGATCTCAATGCTTTGATGTTCTGGATTATGTGTAGAATCTGTAACCTGATAGCGGATCATTTAGGGCTTCTAATTTTTCCTTTATTCTCATATTATTGGATTGGTTGGACCAACAACTAATGAAAGTGCCTAGGCAAAGGGAACCTTTGGCTGATTTAATCCATTGTGATGGAAATGCTTAGTCTACTTGACTAAACAGGACGTCCTAGCAATGGGTGCTTATGTTGATTTTCATTCCATTTCTCTCCATGTTTCCTAATCTCCAATCAATTCAAACAGGATGCCATGGTGAGAGTGAAAACACCTGATCCCATTATGACGACCAACATGTTGAATATGCTTTCACACAGTTGCAACCATATGTACTGAATGACACCTATTGAAACTGCTCGGCAGGGATTTATGCTACTTACCTGAACACCCTAACAGTCCTAGCAGTGAACTACTTACTAACTCAGTAGGGACACTTAGCTGGAACATTCTTGTTATTAGGAAAGGTAATTAGGACACTCATCATTATAATGAATTGACATTCTGGTGATTCGCTTATAACAATTCTGATTTTTACTGTGTTGTTGACTCCTCCTGTATGTTTTTTAGATAGTGGGCTCTTCTGTGCATGTACCTAGATAATAACCTTAGTGGTCTGGCAAGTGCAATTGTTGGTTAGTTGGTCTGGCGAATGCAATTGTTGGTTTGTTGCTGACCTTGGACTTCTCTCATTTTTACAGCAACACTGGATTCAATAGCACCAACAGGACATGTTGCAGTTGCTGATTTGCAGGAGGAGATCTACCAAAAGGTTTGTAACAAATGGAATTTCACTTTTTCCTTCTTTGCTGACCGTTTGCTCCTTAACTTATCCATTATCATTGAGTTCATTTGTGCATATTTTATGTTGAAGTTGTCTACTTAGTTCTAGTTTCTTTTTTCTTTTCATTTTATTTTTCAAGAAGATTTGATTGTCAAATTGTAAGAGAAAATTCAATGGCATAGCAAAGTATATGGACCTAGAAGGCGCAATAGTTGTGGTATCTTTATTAGTCAAGCTATATGGAGCATGGATGCTTCAGGTAGTTTAAATTAGTCTTTCTCAAAATTTGTTCTTCGTCTCATACTATTGATTATGTAGATATGTTGTATATTTACACTTAAATCTTCCATAAGGCTTCAAAATATGCTTACTTTCAAATTCACTTATGCTATATAAAATATGTTTCCAATACTTCAACTGATCTATTAGTTCATCACATGAATTCATGAAGGCAAAATGTTATGTTTTTTGTGATGGTAGTATTTGTACATTTTTTTAATTACACAACTATCAGGGTTTTGATACATAAATTATTGAGTTTTTGCTAATTGACATGCTGTCAAACATTACCATCTGCTGGCAAGTGTATATCAAGCCATCTCGTTTATTTGTCTTTTTTCTATGCATATGACTTTGAAAGATGATTGATCTATTTTTTAATTGAACAAGTTGAATCGATTAGGCTACAGTTTTTAAGGAGTAAATGTTGGGGGGACATTAAAAGGAAGGCAACAAATATAAATGGTGATTTTTTACTAACCATATGACTATCTAGATCTGGTTCGCAGAACAAGTTTTTGTTAATAACCCCCAACACTTGTCGATGCTGACATATGGCTATACATGATAAGCTGTGTTTTGTTTTTAACATATTGCTTGTTCCAAATTATCTATTTCATCACCCTTTTTACTAACCTTATGACATTAGCTAGATCTTGCCGGTAGCATTATATCTTTGTTAAATAATCCCTAATAGTTGTGAATTGTGATATATGACTTGTTGTAATAAGTTAAGTTTGTTTTTGGCAGCTTCCTTGTTTCAAATTATTTATTGAATAGGGCATAATGGGAATCCATAGAAAATCAAATACTCCATCCAGATTTACTTTCTCTAAATTGGCATTCTAAAGCCCGATCATATACTTGCTATTTACATAATTACTTTGTGTTTTGACTCATGACATTGCTATGCCTAATGTACACAAACCTACATGGCTATGCATGCTTCCATTAGTGTCAGCAGAATCAAACTTACTGATGAAATTATTTATTCATTGATTGTTGAAGGTTACCAATATATTCTTCATTTGTGGCAGATTAGGTCCATGAAAGTTCTCTACTATGCCGACCTGAATGAGCTTCACCAACGAATTTCTCTGAAGTTGCGGCAGGTAATCATCCTGTTGGTTCTTGAGATACTTGCTCCTACTTTAATAGCAAATAAATTCAACTTTTCTGATATCACTTGGCTTTGTGCTTTGTCTTGTATTTTGAGTTTCAGAATGATGCTCTGACATCAGCAAAGGCAGCAGAACAATTTGAGAAAATGAAAGGTTTTAAGATGATGTTAGAACGCACATTGCAAATATTGCTGATATCCAAAGCTAATATCAGTCCAAGCATGAAGGATAAAATTCCTTTGTATGAGAAGCAAATTCAAAATATTCTAGCTTCAAATAAGAAAAAAGGAATCCCTTCACAGGCACCTGGACAGCAACAATTTCAGCATCCTAGGAGCCATTCTCAATTAGTGCAACAGCAGCAACAAACTCAAATTTCTCAATTGCAACAACATGACAACTATGCAAATCAGCAAAATAATATTCAGGGTTCTTCAAATTCAATGCAGACACCTGCTGTGCAAAACATTCAACATGGTTCTGTGCCATTATCTGCACATTTCGGTGTTACATCTCAGCAGAAAATCTCAAATGCATTACAAACTGGTTCTACAGTTGATCCTGTCCAAGGAAATTCTTTTAGTTCATTGCAGCAGGGAGCAATTGCTCCTATGCAGCAAGGTGGTCTGGTTATGCCAATTGCTCCTATGCAGCGATCAAGTTCTAATGTGATACAACTGCAGCATTTCAAACAGGAGCAGCAGCATCTGATGTCAAATCCACAGCTAAAGCAACAATTACAACAACGACATGTGCAACAACATTTGCTGCAGCAACAACAAAAGAAGCAACTACTTCAAGCCCAACAGCCTCTGCAGCAACATGTGCAGCAGCAACAACAAAAACAACATCAAACCTCACAGATGCCATTGCACCAAATGCAACAGCTCCATCAATCAAATGAAGTCAGTGACTTGAAGTTGAGACAAGCACCTGGCATTAAGCCAGGCCTTTATCAACAACATTACTCAACTACTCAAAGACATGGCTATTATCAAGTGAAACCAGGTGCTGCTTTCCCAATTTCATCGCCTCAAAATTCTCAAGCCTCATCTCCTCAAGTTTCTCATAATTCTTCTCCTCAAATTGACCAGCACACTCTGCTATCATCTCAAATAAAATCTGGAACACCTTTACAGTCAGCTAACTCACCTTTTGTCCCATCTCCATCCACTCCTTAGCTGGAACATCCCTACTATCAGGAAATGTAATTAGGACACTCATCATAACAATAAATTGACATTTGACATTCTGGTGATTCGCTTATAACAATTCTGATTTTTACTGTGTTGTTGACTTCTGTATGTTTTTGAGATAGTGGGTTCTTCTGTGCATGTACCTAGATAATAACCTTAGTGGTCTGGCGAGTGCAATTGTTGGTTAGTTGCTGACCTTGAACTTCTCTCATTTTTACAGCAACACTGGATTCAATAGCACCAACAGGACATGTTGCAATTGCTGATTTGCAAGAGGAGATCTACCAAAAGGTTTGTAACAAATGAAATTTCACTTTTTTCTTCTGTTGCTGACCTTTTGCTCCTTAACTTATCCATTATCATTGAGTTCATTTGTTATAGTATGCTTATTTGAAGTTGAAGTTGTCTACTAAGTTCTAGTTTCTTTTTTCTTTTCATTTTATTTTTCAAGAAGATTTGATTGTGAAATTGTAAGAGAAAATTCAATGGCATAGCAAAGTATATGCACCTGAAGGTGCAAAATAGTTGTGGTATCTTTATTAATCAAGCTGTATGGAGCATGGATGCTTCAAAATGATCCATGACCTTGTCTTTGGTGGAATACAGCAATGCTCCTGGAAATACATTGTTAGATAGCTTAAATTAGTCTTTCTGAAAATTTGTACTTACTCTGATACTATTGATTATGTAAATATGTTACATATTTACACTTAAATCTTCCAAAAATCTTGAAAATATGCTTACTTTCAAATTCACTTATGCTATATAAAATATATTTCCAATACTTCAACTTACCTAATAGTTCATCACATGAATTCATGAAGGCAAAATGTTATATTTTTTGTTATGGTAGTATTTGTATATATATATATATATATTTTAATTACACAACTATCTGGGTTTTGATACATAAATTATTGAGTTTTTGCCAATTGGCATGCTGTCAAACATTACTATTTGCTGGCAAATGTATAACAAGCCATCTTGATTATTTTGTCCCTTTTCTGTGCGTATGGCTTTGAAAGACGATTGATCTATTTTTGAATTGAACAAGTTGAATCGATTAGGCTACAGTTTTGAGGAGTAAATGGAAGGGGAGATCAAAAGGAAGGCAACAAACATAAATGACCATTTTTTACTAACCATATGACTATCTAGATCTGGTTGGCAGAACAAATTTTTGTTAAATAACCCCCAACACTTGTTGATGTTGATATATGGCTTTTCATGATAAGCTGTGTTTTGTTTTTAACAATTGCTTGTTCCAAATTATCTATTTCATCACCCTTTTTACTGACCTTATGACATTAGCTAGATCTTGTTGGTAGCATTATATCTTTGCTAAATAATCCCTAATTGTTGTGAATTGTGCTATATGGCTTGTTGCAATAAGTTAAGTTTGTTTTTAGCAGCTTCCTTGTTTCAAATTATTTATTGAATAGGGTATAGGAATGGGAATCTATAGAAAATCAAATACTCCATCCAGATTTACTTTCTCTAAATTGGCATTCTAAAGTCCTATCATATACTTGCTATTTACATAATTACTTTGTGTTTTGATTCATGACATTGCTATGCCTAACATACACAAACCTACACGGATATGCATGCTTCCATTACAGTGTCAGCATAAATCAAGCTTACTGATGAAATTATTTATTCATTGATTGTTGAGGGTAACCCATATATTCTTCATTTGTGGCAGATTAGGTCCATGAAAGATCTCTACTATGCTGACCTGAATGAGCTTCACCAACGAATTTGTCTGAAGTTACAGCAGGTAATTATCCTATTGGTTCTTGAGATACTTGCACCTACTTTAATCAGAAGTAAGCAAATAAATCCAACTTTTCTGATATCACTTTGCTTTGTGCTTTGTCTTGTATTTTGAGTTTCAGAATGATGCTCTGCCATCAGCAAAGGCAGAAGAACAATTTGAGAAAATGAAAGGGGCCTCCTTAAACGACGACCCCTCGCCTCCTAACACTGATGAATTCGTAGGCAAGCGGAGAGTAGAGCTCTATGATCTCGACTACGACATCTTCCGCAGGGCCACCCCTAGAGCTCGAGGGGCACTGCCACTCACGGCGAAGTCACCGGCGAAGGAGAGTGGTTGGACCCGTTTAAGACGCGAATTCGCGAGCAAGGGTTTGAAGGAACTAACGAAAGCTGTGTTGGAGCGCAGGGTTTTTGACGACGAGGGCCTGCAGGTAAGCGATACAGTTCCATCTCCAGGATCTTTCTCTATGGAGTCAAGCGCCACGCCATCATCGTCTACTGCCGACACTGCTTCAATTCTCTCTACCTTCTCGCCAAATTCCTCCTCTTCTTCTGATTGGTACAATTTGTCGCCACCAAGCTCAGAATTATATAGGATTCGCCAACCTGAACCGAACTCGGATTTGCAGTCATCTGTTACTGGGAATGTAAAGTGGATGGGCTCAAGAACTTTAGTTGAACGTAGAGGAGATAATGCTCCTCTGGTTCTGTCACCATCATCTGTTGATGCCTCCGGGAGGCTTTCTTCAACAGAATTAGTAATGGATTGGTGCCCATCTCCTCCATTTATTTCAGAAGTGGAAGAAGACCAAGAAGCATTAGATATAGGACAACTCTCTTTGGATGCTTCGGACCAAGATGTCTCTGCAGAGGATGCACCTTCTGCTGCTGATGAGGATACTCAATTAATTCATCCAGTTCTTTTCAGGTGGCCTGATATGGATAAAGTGGATGCGCACCATGGAGTTCTTAACTCTGACTCAGTGTTCTTATTGCTAGCATCAGAATCAAAAGCAGGTTCTAGGAAGCCGATGATAAAAATATATGTTTGGCTAGGAAGAAATAGTAGGCAGCCTGTACACGTTGATAGAATTGGCACCAAGTTTATCGAGCTCATGGGTATTCCATTGGATACTACTATACAGGTATGTTATATTTTTCTTTTGCCATACTAAATTGGCTTCTTGGACCTATATGCTAAATCGTAATGGTATTCTTACTAGAAATCATTCTCAGTTCTCTATTTAGGAAATATAGAATTTATAATGATCTTTTAAACTCTTGAGATGAATTTGAGTGAAACAACATCTAATGCTTTAGCAGTGTTTAGACACCTTATATCCTTTTGTTTTTAATTAAGAAAGATCTCTGTTAGAAAATCTATTTCGAATCATAAACTATTTCTGTAATTCTATTTATAATTGACAAAGAGAAGATTTTTTTTTAGCAAGACAATGGTGTATGATTGAATAAACTATAGCATTTCTTATCTCCTTTTAATAGTCATCGAAAGGTTTGTAATATGTCAAGATTTTTCTCAGTCTTGAGCTAGTTTTCTACGTCTTAAAGTTTATTCACACTTGTCTATAGGCTGAGTGTTATTTATTAACTTAACTAGATGAAAACTTGCTAAGCTAAAATCACAAGGAACATTTTGTCATTTCCTCAAAGCAGTACATGATTATACTTCATATCCAATCATCATTGTGAATTTTCTGTGTTTCATGTCCTTACTTATGGTTTATGCTTAAATATTTTTTTTTGTCAGATTTGGGTTTGTAAAGGAGTAAAAAAAAAATACTAATGTTGAATTATGGGAAAAATACTAATGTTGAATTATGGGATTATACATATCATAAAGTTTCATAAAAGTTTCTAGGCCACTTAGTTGTTTACCATTGTCATTGTACACATTGTTGTCTTTTCCTGTGGTTGAAGTTGCACTGATGCCCTACGAAAGCCCAGAGCTTTATCCAGTTTTATTATACTGTGAGTTCTTCATAGGTATCACTTAGACACATTAAAAGTTCATAATTTCTATTGTTTTCTGCTACCAGTATTCGAAGTGTAAGGCTTTAGTAGCACCTGATGGATACATCAATTCCTCCTCTATCACATCTGACTTTGGATCAATCATCCAATTCCTCAGTTGAGTATGGCTTGTTAAATAAGTAGCATGTCATGGTTACTTTGTGTAATCCATGGAAATCCTGATGATTACTGCTAAACCTCACGCCACTATTTTTTTTTTTTTATCATACTGTATCATTCTGTGTATTTGTTAAGAGCCATTGCAATCAATGCCCTTCAACCACTTGAGAAGAATTCTATTGAGTTCCTTGTTCGAATATGTGATAGAGAGTCAAGTTTTATCCTTTAGATTACTTCGAAAGAAAGGAGAAAGGAGGAGGTGGAAAGGAGGGACAAGGGGAGAGGAGGAAGCTATCAGATTGATTACTTGGTGATGAAATGAAAAAATTACCCTGTTGTTGATCCATCACCTTCTCTTCCAAATTTATCTCCTTTTGTCACTTCTTGGAAACCATTTGACCTCCTTACAACCTTTTGCAAGCACAATATCCACATTATCGCCAACATCCTTCACCTCCACACCATCATTTATGGCCATAGAGTTCATTGCCCTCGACTTCCTCAACTCTAGAAGGTCCATATCCTCAGTGATGAGCGCCATATTGGGCCATGGAGGCAAAGGGCATTATGACCCTTTGCCGTTTAGGTGATTCTTTCTGCCATTTTGCTTATATTTGGGTCAAAGCAAAATCAGCCTAAATCCTTTATGCATGTTAGTGTTTCTATAAAAAAAAATGAGAATCAAAATACTAGTTATTCCTCTAAGATGTCGTTTCCGTATTACTTGATTGCATAAGTCTTCGAACTGTGCATGCCTTTTTTTCTTTTTGAAAAACATCATTTATAGTCTCGATCATGCTATGAGACTCAGTAATAGGAACTCTTCAAGTAACTTCCAATATGAATGAAGAAATTCTTTCTTCTACAGCCAATCTCTAGGAAAATTTCTTACAAGAAATAAAGAGAGAGAAAGAGCAATAATGGAGTTAGTGGATCTAATTCTTATTCTCGTTGCCAATTCACCATTACTCTTTATGATGGGTCTGAAAGAGTAAGTATGCTGAGACAGAAAGGGGCATCCGTATTCTCCCTTCCTCTGGAATCAGAATTTCTCCTCCTAAATAACCATATATTAGTCTATAGTTGGGAAAGTTAAACAATTAGAGTTGAAGGTGTGAGGGATAAAAGGAGATAAAGTAAAATTCTATTTGATATAGTTACTAAATATAATTAAAGGATTTAAATAACTTGGCCATTTACTAAGTGGATTAGTAGAATTTATTTAGACAAGCTTAAATAGGAACTTGGCTCCATGTAGGAGATGTCTTTGTAATTGTTGAAGATTTTACTATGTCATTGAAAAAAAATGACTCAAAAAAGTTAAATAAATATTAATCTTTGTATCTTGTCAAATGGCAACAACAACTATCTAAGTCGGTCATAAAATGCAGTAGAACAATTCATAATATATTTTTGACATGAATTTTGAAAAAGGAAAAAAGAATTTTTTTTCTTTTTTGATGAAAAATAGATGACAACAAAAGATCTTAATCTCATTTTAACAATTCTGAATCTGCAAAAACAATGTTTGTTAATGCAAGTATTGCTTTAGAAAAACACAAGTTTGCTTTTCAGATGTAGAGTATAGATCTTGTAAGATTTTATAACTAACAAGTTTCTACTTCCTACAAAGTAAATGAGCAGAAATAGTTAGCATTTTTTAACTCAGAAAGGAAACTCGAACAAGTAGAAAGGAAAATAGAAAATATGTTGTTTGCTTATCAACCCAAAAAAATTATATGAGAGAGATAATGTAAACCCCTTGGTGATAAGCAAAGTTTATTTTAATGATTTTTTATTTCGTCTTAGAAGTCTAATTTTTTTTAATGTCTTTTGAGAATTTAAAATCGTCAAGATACCCTCTAAAGTTTTTGAACTCTATTAGGCTAAATTTATCTAATTGAATATGTGCATATAGTTCTTAAATATTAATGACAAGGAGTTTTTTACTTGGTATTCACTGATAATTGAAAGTAAATATGTATCAAAATCGTATTGGCACAACACAATATGATATTGAAACTTTATTGTTCCAGAAAAAATAGAAACTCCAATGTTGCTTGAATAGGTAGATTTTTGAAGTTAACCTCTTTGAATTCTTAGCCTAAGTCTATTATGAATTTTATATAGTTGATTCTTGATATAATTGGAGTATACTTTCAATTGGTCTTTATTTTAGGTTGTTCTATGGTTTGATGAGTTCTTGTCCTGGCCTGTCTAGGTTGGCTTGAAACACTACCAAAATTTATTAGCAACTTCAATGAGTTATGTTATTCCAGTTAAAATTATCTTCTATTGTAAGGTATTATGAATAAAGGATTGTGAGAAAAGCTAAATTAATGATAGCAAAAGGTTTTAGTTCACTAGAGTAAAGAATTTAAGCTTAGTATTATTAAATGTAGCAAAGTACACCCTTGTATAAAAACAAAGGAGATATACAAAATTGTGTGAATTATAGGGGCATTAAGCTAATGAGTCATACCATAAAATTTTGAGAAAATATGATAGGAAAAAAATTAAGGAAGAAGACCAATGTGACCAAAAATCAATTCGGATTCATGTCTGAAAGGTCGATAATGAAAGTTATATACCTTCTTAGACAACTGATTGGGAAGTTTAAGAAAAGAAGCAAGACTAAATATGTTTATTGACCTAGAAAAAACTTGTGACAGAATCCGAGGAAAATTATGTGGAGAATTACAAAAAGGAAAGATGTTGGGGTAGTGTATATTGAGCCAATTAAGGATATGCATAATGACGTAATGACAAGAGTGAAAATTCCAAGTGGATTATATTTCCTATAAAAATAGGGTTATATCAAATATCAACTTTACATCCATATTATTTTACACTGGTTATGGATGAACTCACTGGACATATCCAAAATAAGTTACCATGGTGTTTGTTGTTTGCAAATAATATTATTTTGGCCGATGAGACTTGAGAAATGAAAATATTAGATAGGAAGTTAGAGTTGCACTTATTGAGGGAAAACTTCAACATACGTGTTTAAAATGGTATAAACATATACTTGAGCGAACAATAAATGCTCCAGTTAGATGATGTAAGACTGTGATAAATACACATATTAATCGAGAAAGAGAGAGATAAAAAAAGATTTATTTAACAACGATAAAATATGATAAAATTTATTTAAATATAGAGGATGATATGATAGGGGATCGACCCTAATAATGTAGGAAGATCCATATAGCCGACCCTAATAAAAGCTTTATTGTTGTATTATTAGATGTAGTAAGACGATTATTAAGTTAATAGATAACGAGTTACCTGTAACTGAGAGCTTTAAGTATCTATGATTGTTTTTACAAAAGAATAGATGGTTTGATAGAGATGTTTTACATAGTATTCAAGCATGATAGTTAAAATGAAGGAGGATGTTAGGCATTCTTTGTAATCGTAAGATATCTCTAAAACTTAAAAGGAATTTTTAAAAAATGACGGTTAGACTTGTTATGTTATATGGAGTTGCATATTGGTTTATGAAGTGAGCACATAAGCAAAGATGAGAGTCACAAAAATGAGAATGTTAAGGTGAATGTGCAGACATACGAGAATGAACAAGATAATTACTGAGAACATCAAAGAGAGAGTCAGAGTTGTACTTATTAAGAGAAAACTCCGAAAGACATATTTAATATGATATGGATTTGTGCTTAGGTATCCAATAAATGTTTCAGTTAGGCGATGTGAGACAATAACAAATATGCACATTAATAAAGGAAGAGGGAGATCAAAGAAAATTTTGTTAGCAATGATAAAATTCATTTAAATATATTTGAGGATATAATAGAGGATTGAGTTCAACGATTTAGGGGGATCCATACAGTCGATCCCAATTAGTAGGATAAATACTTAGTAGTAGTAGTAGTTGTTGTTGTTGTTGTTGTATTCCTTTTCTTTTCTTGTGATTTCTGTTTGTAGTAGATGTTGTACTAGATTCAAAATTACTTTCATAGGATCCCAAAAGATGAATGCTCCACTTTACGCTAAGCTATGGCCAAAAATTCATTAGTCCTCGTACTGAATCCTAGTTAATTATAATGATCCTTCACTTTAGGCTCCATTTGTATGCTGGAAATACTTTATTTGTATAAAATATTTTATGGAGAAAACCTTTTTTCGTGTTTGACATGGATTTTTTTTTCCTTTAAGTCAAATTGGTTGAGCAAGTAAGGTCAATCGAGTGACACAAGCTAGGTGCCTTGTTTGGCTCGCTCGATTAGCTTGGCATGACCACTTGCTCAATCCAACTGGCTTGCCCAAGATTGATCCTGATTGATTGATTCGTTTGGATCCCACTTGGACTGCACACATGAAAACAAGGCAGACATTGTAGGTCAGCGATGCTTTGTTGGGTTACATGCTGCTGGAGGGATCTTCTGCCACAGTGTATTGCAAAGGTGTCCTCTTTTGCAGCTGTAGGCATTGCTGGAGCGCGAAACTGATGATACTAAGAAGGCAGAGAGAAAATGTTTGCTTGCTCCTAGTAGAGATGTTTCGGGAGAAATGGAGCCTTGCATGCTCTTCATGGTTGAAGGGCAGAGCGATTATCAATTATTCAACCTCAGGAATAGATGATGACACATATGGAGGGTTATGAGGTCCTTGTGGGGTGCTGCTCTTCATGATGGGAGGCAGATGTTGCAGCAAGCAGGTATGCATGCTGAAGTATCAGAGGGGAAAAGGGTTGGGGCTCATGATGGCAGTTACATGGGTTGCTAGAGGGGTTAAGGAAGCCTCTTTTGCTTGCAGATCACAAGAGTGGTTGGTGACGAAGGGGAAAACTCAAATAGAGCATAAATATTAAACCAAATTGAGCTTTGATATAATTGATGCAACCAAAGTGAGAAGATGATAAACCCATCTGCCTCAGCTGACGTATATCATGGAATTGCGTGCCTCAATCAATGTCTTACAAGAATAAATAATCATAGAGAATTCAAGTTTCATTATGTTGTAAGATAATGCATTCTGGTCTTTTTTAAAGTCTCAACTATGACTCAATCTTGGAAGCAAATAAACTTAACCCTGGAAACAATAATCAATTCCTAAAATAACTTATCCTAAGATATAAAGAATCCTATTTTGTTGTGACTACTTATAAATAAATAAATTCAAAGTTTTGAAAAATTAAACATCATGGTTCAAAAGTTTCAGTCTCATTTTTATTTACCACATTATTATGCCTGCTTTTAGTTGTTCCTTTTGGCACTGTGTGAATACTTCCAAGTGTCGAGTATCTAAATATGCAGCCATTCTTGGCATCTAAGAAAATTTTCCAACTTCTAGAGAAATAAATGGATAGATAATAATTGCTGAAGGTAACTGATGATTGTGAGGACATTTTATACAATCTAGCAGATTCAACCTTTCTTTGGTTAGAAAACTTTCAAAAAGATAATAAGTATATTGCTGTGCCTTTCAAATGGTTTTCACAATCATATTTATTGGTTGCAAACTAGAATAGGACTGAATTGTGCCATTGCAGGTGCATAGTTTTCCAAATCATATAAATTGGTTCTAAAGCTAAACGGAGCTCAAAAGGTAGATCAGTAGTGCACTTATATATATATATATATATATATATATATATATATATATATATATATATATATGGGCGAGACCAAATTTGGCATAATAATTGCTTATCTAGACAATCTGAGTGTTTTATATTGATGCAAAATATTGTAGTTGGCTGAAACATGGGCAAAGATATCTTTGATTTACCCTTCATTTCTTCCTCAGGTTCCTTCCATTTATTGTCAGTTAGTTTTACCTTTTCTTTCTCAGGTTTCTTTTTTCAGGTTCCTTGATTTATTGTGATGTTCCTTGGTCCTTCTGCACCTTCATGCCTTTGTAGATTGTTAACGAAATCGACTACAATTCTGACTCTTCAAACAATTTTCAGTTTCTATAACTAGATAGGCTCAATGGTGTTTGCAAAATTTGCCCTTGTTTTTTTCCTTTATAGGAAATTCGGGTGACAAGATTTCCATTGTGATTCCCAAGGTTAAACCATCCCTGAAAGAGTGAAGGTTTATGTTTTATTTATTGGCGAACTCAGCCTTCTGAAGAACTTGTGCCATAACATGCGTAAGAGCTCGTGACAAGTTATACAAAGGACTTTCCTCCTTTTCCTTGTTAATTGTCATTTTGATTGAATCTTAATCTGAATAATATCATTTAAACATCCTAATATATTCTCTCAAGTCTTATCGAACCCTCATTTTTGAACTCTATATATTCTCCTTGCTTTTATCATCAATTTATGGTTGATATATTAACGTGGCAGTGGATGGATCTCTTGTCCATCTAATTAGTTATGAAGAAGGAACACAAGAGTTCTTTTTCTGAAACGGATTTATTACAAGCTTACTTGCCTTTTACCCAAGCTGTGCTGTGATGATTTACAGATTACTTACATGTTTACTTGCCTGTGACATGTATAATCTGCTATAACAAACAAAACTCTCGTGAAGTTTGTTGGAAGGGTCCCTTGAGGACTTGCTAATAACTTCCGAAGTTTTGTTCTACAATAAGTACATTCTTATTAATTTGCGGGTCTCCTAAAACTTGACAATAATTGTGTTGTCTTCACAGGTAATTAGAGAGGGCGAGGAGCCAGAACAGTTCTTAAATCACCTATTCTCTTTCCACCAAGCTAAGGAAGGCATTCACTGAAGACGCAGACAATGTGTAGGTGAACCTTCTTGGCAAGCATTAGCAATTCATAATTCCTGATGGAAGATGTGCATAATGTTTTTTAGCGATTTAATTCATTAGGAAAACTGTATAACATAGAGCATCTAGTATAATCAGCCATCACCATAATGTGAATGGAGCTGGACGCTAGAAATTATGGGAAATAGTGTTTAGGTGAAAATAGCCTCTCTGCTCTCTAGTTTCTCTCAACAGTTGCCATTTTTCAGGTTTATTTTGCATTTGACTAATTTGTCACTCCTGTATATACTTGCTTCATGAGAATGACAAGCACAAAAGGTTCAAATGGCCATTTTAAACATACACATACTGTTCCAAACTTGGATTGTACCCTACACTAGGCCTATTCTAAGAAGGCCACGGGCCATAACCAATTTGGTTCGAGGCCATGCCTAATAGTGTTGGGCATGCCGAGCATGATCCTATCAGAGCACAATTACTCATGTTGAGCCGCCTAACCTATTTGACATCTCTAATTGAATCATACCTGCATTAGTGTGTGTATTTTAATAAAATCTTGCAAGTTATATATCTACTACTATTGGTTTTATGTTCAAGAAAGATATCACTGTTAATAATGTGTAATGTATGGTTGTTTAACCTTTAAAAAGATATCACTGTTGGAATAAAAATCTATAGAGGCCTCTAGAGAGAATCATTTGGAGCCTTCATCATAACCACATCCATCCCTTCATGATGTTGATCTCATTCATACATGCAATGTGACAGGTAAAACGTGGGCATTTGAGTTGAGCGATTAAGATGAAGGCTTCATGTGATTCTCCACATAAATCATCCATGTAGAATCTCCGAATAAGCGAGTATACTTCTGTGAATGCTTCGATAACAACTCTTAAGCATATAGACTTTCTGTTTCTATTGCAACTCTTAAGCATATATTGACGTGCCATGTCTAACCAATGACCCTAAATAAGGTCAATCTTGCATCGTTCATTTACCGGACCTGGAAAATAGAATCACAGTTAGCTTGCCTAACGATGATTGGGTTGGTCACAATGTCGATGATGTTGCACAAATGAAACATCGATAAGCTATGGCATGAGCTACCTGTTTCACATTAGACATTGGGGCACCTGTACATCATTGAGGGTCTAAGTTTGGGCATCAATGCCGAGAAAGATCAACAGTTTTGATCCACAAGGGCAGCATTTGCAAAAACTCTATTGTAATCAGGTGACAACATTTTCTGTCCTAAAGACGGGAAATCTATCAAATGGCCAAACATGCCTTAAAACATTTAAGAACCGATAATGAGTTTGTTTAAACATGGGTTTGAAGTATATAAATTATTTTTTTCACTCGACTAAGATGTTTTCATGTATAGGCTTATTTGGATGTCTTGAACAGTAGACACAAGCAGTCTTAACTCAAGAAGTAAACCGATAAGTAATCAGGTAGAAATCTTGCACGAGTTTATAAATCCTTCAAAGGTTTAACGGGTAATGAGTCAGAAGATCATCAAAAGTGACATTTTCTAATTGTTTGACAAATTCTAATCGTATGCATCATCAAAGTTGACTTTTAAAAGTCTTTCGACAAGGTGACCTGGAATAACTTCTTTTTGTTCCAGTTGACTGCACCTAAATAACTTGCCTACGCATTCGTCTCTCTATGATGATCCAATATGCTGATGACACATTAATGTTGGATCCAATATTGACAAAAAGCCCTGATACGAAGTCAACTAAGAACTAGTCTTTCTTTCCCTTCAAGTGCAAAAAGATATCAAGACTGAGTTCAGATATCCAATATTATAAGCATCCAAAATTCTTATTTGATACGTTTGCCACCAGAAGTCAAGTCAACTGAGTTGTAAAGTACCTTCAAAGACACCCCTTATCGTTTAAGGTTTGAAGTGTCACCTTCACCTGATGAGACAACTTCCACGGGGAAAAAAAACAGAGGACGGAAACCATAAGCATTTAATTAAGTGATCTGCAAAGGCTCATCTCTGGGTCTAGGTGGCTGGCTGATGTGACCTGGACCAGACTGAGAATGGGCTGCAGTTTTTGGACAACTCTCAGATGATCAAAGCCTCATCACCATTTTTAAGGGTTAAATTGAATGGATTAGGTGAAGTTTTTGAGGCCCAGGCAGAGAACCAATGATAGGGCAGGCAGTACTGGCCTGTGCTCAACTTGCCAAACCAGTGTGCATGTCAAGCAGAGTTGAGATTGAAAAACTCAGTGCTGGACTGGTGAAAATGGATAAGAACAAGATGAGGGCAATGGTTCCTTTGAGAAGTGAGTGAGGAAGAAGTGAGATGAATTTGAGAATTGGGAGGGGAAGTGTGGTTGGTGGAGGAACAAACCACACCAGCTTGGACCAGTTGGCATCCAACCATCATGTGCCTGAGGCTTTCAATTACAGTGAGGCATGGGCATATCCTTCTTCCTTCTTGATTGGTTTGGGATGAGAGCAACAGTTTCAAGGACCATTGTGGCCTCAAAATCTCATGTAATTTGTTGGTGGTGTCCTTCAGTGTTATTTGATATGGACCTAAATCACACATCCATCACATTTGATACTTTTCTGATAGATCACTGCTCGACTAATGTCGACATTTCTTGGAGCATCCTAATCGATTCGGCATACACTTCATGTTGTCAGCTATGAACCATTTCGATTTTGATCTAGCTCTTTGAAAGGACACTGATCCCTTGCTCGTTATGTATGAGTATGTCTAACTTGCAACATACAAAATATTTGGGAGGAAAAAAATAAAAGAACATTTTTTTAATTGAATCATGGTTCTCTTGTTCATTAATCATAAAAAGACATCCCATTTCATTTTTACACATGGGTTATATATTCTGTCAATTCAGATGCATAAAACTAAATTACTTATGAATATATTGTAGTAGTTATAATTTAAAATTACACATTATAGTAATTATGATTCATAGCTATTATAATATACTATCGATTAGTAGTATCTGTGTATATATAATAAATCATAACTACTATAACATACTATTAATTTAAGTTGAATAGAATCTCACTTGTATGCATGTTATAGTAATTTAGAATTGTAACTACTATTAAGTTGTAATAATTATGATACATAAAAATAATTTGAATAATAAAAAATGATATCCTTTTAATGATTTAAAAAAAAAAAATTGATGGTTCTTTTGTCTTCTCGCATAAATGATCCCACCCTTCACAAAAAAAATTAGAAATTAAAAGGAAGAAAGCTGACCATAAATAACTAACTAAATAAAAACATTGGGCAGGTAGAAAATCCAAAGAATCACAGTCACAATCACACACACAACATTAAGCAGTTAAGGTATATACATTTTAAACATATTAACAGAATCACCCCCTTTGTATTGATATTTACCCAAATGCATCCCAATATTTAATCTTTTTCCCCAATCACACCTCTCTCTATTAGTTTTAATTTTTTTTCCCTTCTTCTCATTTTGTCATTTAATTTAAAAAACCCTCCAAAGAAATTAGACTCCCCCCACGGACCTAAGTAAAAGCTAATTCATCCTTAATATAAATATGATTTAGTAATTAATCAATATAAATCCAAATGAGGCAGTGTTACTAAATCCTAATCGAACAGTTAAATTAAAACTTTAACTGCCTTCCAATCTAATCTAAGAGGGTACAAATGATTAGCTGATGTAAAATTAAGGAATGAATGAATTTCAAAATGGGCATATTAAATTATATTCCAATTTGATTCGCAAATCTAACTTATAACAACTAGATTCACAAATCATTTTACAAATTAATTTTCCTTTGTATAAAGTTGAAAAGGACAAGTCGTGACGACATTGACTTCGCTTGTGGGGCACTCACCGAGTTGTGGACGCATTTCCATCTGCGCACGTACTTCGTCGACGATAATGTCACATAATTCCCCAAATCGATTGACTCGGAGCCAGTCGTCAACCAATCCAATTACTTTACTTCTATCTCTGTTCTATCTTAAATATTCTATTTATTTATTTTATTTATGAGGATGCTTTATCGGTTTTTTTTTTTTTTTGTGGTTTTGTGATTTAGTGGGGGGAATAAATGGCCCCTCCAGCCCTTGACTTTTTGTGTTGTCGTGGTTTAGTGGGGGCTGAATTGACCCTCCGCGCCTTGACTTGGTTAGTCAACGAGGAAATAGGGCTCCGAGCATTGACTTGTTGTATGAAAAATAAAGGAAATGATATTCAGTATGAAAAATCCCAACATAAATGGAGCATGACACTCACAACTGCATGTGGTGGGTCCCACTGTCAATGTGAGTGTCATGTTCCATTCATGTTGGATTTTTCATGTTAAATATTATTTCCCGAATAATAATGCATCGGGAGTTTTGGTGCGACGGTCAGATATTTCGACGGACACTCAGAAATTCATGGTTCTTCGACGAGGACCCTCTTTGATTGCAACGCTCTTAAGAAATAGACCGATTCATCCTCGTGTCGAACTTGTGGTTCGTTTCTTTTTGAATATTCTTTCGTCGTGGAAAATACACAAGGAAGCAAGAAGATCAATCCAACCAGATTTTTTTTTTTAGAATCTTTTGTTTACTAGTTTTCTTTTAATAAAATAAATAAATCAGATTCTTGTATATATTATTTTTCAAAAAGGACTCATCTCTCATCTCCATAATATTTTAATAAAATATTAAAATAAATAAATCAATCAAAGTTTAAATTTTAATAGAATATTTAGATTATTTTAAAAATAATTAGGGGTTTATTGTTGATTGTAAAAATTGTAGAAGTGATTTTTTTAAAATGGGTAAATTATAAGAGTAAAGTGAAAACTTCCACTCGCGAACAGTGGCACAACCGTGCATAGATTAAGGCTGAAGTATAATATACTTAACATAAGGGGTGAACAAGAATATTAGCAAACTTTCAGTGACAAATTGAAAATTTCCAAGTCAATGAATGCCCCATTTGAATTGTCTAAATTTATTATGTTTTCCCTCTGATTCTAATCACAAAGACAACTGAACCGTTGACTATGGCAGTTAAAGTCAAGTGAGTATTGAATAGAAACCGTTCAATAATTATGATTTTAAAGATTTATCTATTTTCTACATCTTAAAATCTTTAATTGAGAACCATTTATTTATTGTTTTTCAAATTGATTAATTGGAAGGTTTTAGTTTGGTAGAGGAAGAGAAAGAGGAAGATACTTTGATTTATGTAAAATCTATAAATATCAAGGGGGATGGCGAAAATAGGCATGATTATCTGTCGTCACATCAACGAAGCCAGAGCACAACAGCCAAGCAAAACTACAAACGCAGAGACGAGAAGAGGAGGGAGGCCGAGAGAAGTGGAGGAGAAACACCGTTAAATAAATTTCCCAATCCGTTTCTCCGTCGTTCGCTTCTCCGATTCCTCCTGCCGCGGCTATTTTGTAGGCGCTCGCGCTGCGATTAAGCCACGCCATTCGTCGAGAAGGCGAGGAAGATAGCGAGGGCATTCTTTGAGGGCCGGAGAGGAGAGCGGCCGGGCATCGCCGAGCGCGAGACGGCGACCGGCTATGATCTGATCCGCGCCTGGAGGAGTCGCCGGAAAGATCCGTGGAGCTTCGTGATTTTTGGGGCGGAAAAAAGTGTGCCTTTTGGGGGGAAAAAAAATTTGTTGTTGATTTTGCTTGCTTTCTTTCTTTCTTTTTCTTTTTGCATTTCCTTCCATCATGCCGGAATCCGGATACTATTGTTCCAAGAAGACGGATGATATCTGCGAGGATGTCTGCGGCGAGGTGATTCTTGATTCGCTTCCCTTTTTCCCAGATGTAATTCTTATTTTCTTCGACCTTTTTTAGGGTTCGGAATCGGTTATTTCGGTTTTTTTTTTCTGCGTGATTTTAGTTTGTTCTTCAGGTTCTACATCCGTGACCTAGATAATGTTGGCCTCGTTGGTTTGCTTTGTTTCAAATTATTGCTGATTTTGAAAAAGGAAAGGTCTCGACTTTAGAGATTGAACCGCAAAGTTCAGGTTTTCCGCGAATAATCTAGCACGAGTCTGCTTCCCTTTTTCATCGCTTGATTTTCTTTATCGCAGATGTCGAAGGCAGGTCTTAGCATGTCGCGACTCCGGTGCGCTCTCCGAGGATTCGATTTCAAGGCATTGCTTCTCCTCTTCATCGGAGTTCCTATCCTCGTTGTTATCATCTATTTGCATGGGCAAAAGATCAGCTACTTCCTCCGACCCATCTGGGAGTCCCCTCCCAAACCCTTCCGCACTATACCCCACTACTATCATCCCAACGTCTCGATGGAGCGCCTCTGCCAGATTCATGGGTGGGGCGTCCGGGACACCCCTCGCCGTGTTTATGATGCTGTCTTGTTCAGCAATGAACTCGATATGCTCGAGATCCGATGGCAAGAGCTCAGTCCGTACGTCTCAGAGTTTGTCCTCCTTGAATCCAATTCGACTTTCACTGGTCTGATAAAGCCCCTCGCTTTTGCCAACAATCGGCAACGATTTAAGTTTGCTGAGTCACGGCTAACCTATGGTAATATTGGGGGAAGGTTCATGAAGGGAGAGAATCCCTTTGTTGAGGAGTCGTACCAGCGAGTGGCCCTGGATCAGCTTCTAAGGATAGCAGGTATTGAGGATGATGACTTGTTGATCATGTCTGATGTCGATGAGATCCCAAGCGGCCATACAATTGACCTCCTGAGGTGGTGTGATGAGATTCCTGAGAAACTTCATCTGCAGCTCCGCAATTATCTCTACTCTTTTGAGTTTTACCATGATGACAAGAGCTGGAGGGCTTCCATTCACAGGTACCGTTTAGGGAAGACAAGATATGCCCATTTCCGTCAGACTGATGATCTGTTTGCTGATTCTGGTTGGCATTGTAGCTTCTGTTTCCGTCATATAAGTCAATTCATATTTAAGATGAAGGCATATAGCCATGTCGACCGTGTGAGATTTGCCTACTACTTGAATCCTAGCAGAATTCAAGATGTGATATGTAGAGGAGCAGACCTGTTTGACATGCTTCCGGAGGAATACACTTTTCAACAAATTATTGCTAAGTTGGGTCCAATACGTAGTTCATATTCTGCTGTCGGTCTTCCTTCTTATCTACTTCAGCATGTTGACCAGTATCGGTACCTCTTGCCTGGCAATTGCAGGCGTGAAAGTGAGTGACTTTTCTTGGTTGGTACTTCTGATTGCTTGCATATGCTACAGGGTCTTGTTGAGAAAATTGATGAGTATCTAAACTGTTGGATGATGCCTCCGGGATGAACTGCAAGCAATGGAGTTTTATTGTGATGTGATATAATGTTAGTGAAGCTGATGATTGTATTTCTACAAGTTTTCCTGGTTCCATCGCTATTTATTAGTCGAGGGAGGTCAGGAAAATTTAGTAGCACTGGAGGTTCGACTCTACTTACTTCATGGATATATAATATTATACCAGTTATTGTAGAAAGGAAATTGAGGAATGTTTCCTAAATTTGATTTGTGATTTTTTTTCTTGAAAACTAATTTATTCATGTATTTTCTTCAAACTTCTCTAGAAATTTATCGACCTCATCATCACATGTCTTGTGTTACTTCTCCATTTGATGATGGCTACTGGATAGGATTGTGGAGGTGGCTTTTGAATTCTAATAAGAAATGTGAATGGGCTAAGGTCTTAGCCTCCTGCATGGTGGTAATGCAGAGGCAAGGGCATGCAATTGGAGCTAAACAAAACTCATCACATCCCGGATCTCTTTCAAGTTTTTCTTTGCCATCAGTCCTTAAGTGGGAGCTGCCTGGGTTTTCATGCTATTAAATTATATCCACTGAAACTTTATGTATGAGATGCTTTTGACTACCACATGGATTTTGATCTAACACAGCTCCTCTAAGAGTTACATTCTACCAATCTCGTGGTATATGATATCATCACTCTATTGCTTCCAATTTCTACTATGGTTGAATAATACCTGTTGTGGTATGGTGATCTCTGATGAGTTGCCAGATGAATCATTTCAATTTATGATTGTGTTTGATTGCTTGAGAGTTGAGAATTTGTTTATCTTCTATTTCTGTTATCAATCTTGAGGTTAACAGTATGCAATCCTGTGAATAGGTTGTCTACTTGTTGCACCGAACTGTTAAGCTTCTGAACTTATCTTGCTACTTGAAGCATTGATGTTGATATGGTTGTAGCAAAGAAGTTTGTATTATTTCTCTTTTAATTTGAGTTATTCATGCTCTTTTTATTTGTTATCCATTAATATGCAACATGATCAGTCGTTCTAATATCTTGTTCCTTTTGGTTATTCCTGTGTCATGATGAGTCCTTCAACGTATTGTTTGTTTATTTATTCGTTAAACTGAACCAAAACAAAAATGTTAATGTTAGTGCTAACTTTAAGATATATATATATGTATTCCTTCCTAAATTAATATTTCCTTTGTGATTTTGCATTTCCCATGTCTCATCTGCGTATATGGGACTCTCGTGGACTATGTGCAGTTTCCATTGTTAATATTTCACTCATATTCCATGCGTTAATTCCTATTTACCAGACTGATATAGCATCTGCAGCTAATAAGTAGTGACTAAGTTAAATGAAGGGAACAATCACAGGTATCATTTGTTTTTTATTTCAACTTTGAGGTCAAGATTCATTTCCAGAACTATTCGTTTGATTTAAGGTTTACTTGATTTCCTCTTGAGGCTTTTCTGTTAATCGTTTCAGACAGCACTCCACGCCCCAGGTTCGTCGTACAGTTGAAACTACTTTTGAAGTGATGATGCACCCTGTATTTAGTGTCAGTTAGAAAATTTGAAATAAATAGCGAATGCCGGTTTGAATTCTTCCTATCAACTCTATTTACAATTTGATGTAATGTTTGTGCTCTAGATAGTAATCGTTGTTGAAGCCTAGTTGGTTCATACCTGATGTATCCTGCTTGTTCGGTATCAATCTGAAGCCTAGTTGGTTGTTTGTTGTTCAATTTGCTTTTCGATGCTACTGTATATATGAAAGATAACTGAAATATTGGAGGACTGATTCAGTTCAAGCATGCTTCATATTGCAGGATATGGTGTGACAGGAAACTTCATGCACGGTTCTCGTGTTGGAATGGTACCTCATTTTTTGTCTGGCTTTATTTCCATGACTTCAAAAACCAAAAGCCAAAATGCCCAGAAACATCTCACGTTGGGTTGTTCATCCCTTGTCTGAGACAATGTCATTGAACAGCTGCTACAAAGCTGGATTTTTGAATGCTAGATTTCTTCTAAAAGGATACTTTTTCTTCTTCTGCAATATGAAAAATAGAATGAAGAACAGAGTTTAAATTGTAAATGGAATGAATATCCTAAATATTGACTTTTGAGTGTGCTTTAAATTTATCTAATAATTTTGAATCGAAGAAGAAGATGACTATCAGTAGGATTAATTGGGTGAAGATCGAACACTGAACTATGATTGGTATGGAAAAGGTGGATTGCACTATAAAAAAAATAAAATAAAAGATTGGATTACCAATGGTTTTGAATTGAATATCAAGCAAATTTAAACAAAATAAGATGAAATTAATTAAATTATATAAATTTTATTTTAGTTACATCCCTACCAGAGAGAAGGGTTACGCTTCTCCGTTGCCTTCCTCTGAGCGGGAGGTTATTAACCATGGCCGCCGCCGCCGCTGGCAGCCGGAAGTACTTCTTCTATGGCCACCGCAAGCCCTCACAGAATCGCCCAGTTGTCCGCGGCGGCCTCTTCTCGAATCGAAAGGTTGTCGCTCCCGCCCCCATCGACACTGCCGTCCTCCCCACCACCGACTTCCGCGAATGGAACTTCGATTGCCCTACCCAACCGAAGCCGCCCTCTCCTTCTGTGCCTGCGATCGACCGTCGGCTCTCGCCTCTCGCTCGTCACGTTCTCGACTCCTTCCGTCGACACCGTCGCTGGTGCCCCGAAGTCTTGTCCGATTTGCGAAAGCTTCGTCGTGTCCCTCCTGAACTCGTCGCCGAAGTCCTCCGTTCTCGCCCCCTTATCGATCCCTCCCTCTCCACCCAATTCTTTCATTGGGCTGGCAAGCAGAAGGGTTTCCGGCACTCCTTCGCTTCATATAATGCCCTCGCCTATGCCCTTAATGCCGCCGCACGTCCTGCAGCGGCTGACCAACTCCCGGAGCTGATGCACGCCCAGGGGAAACAACCATCTGAGAAGCAGCTCGAGATCCTCATACGAATGCACGCTGATGCTGGTCGTGGCCTTCGGATCTTCCACATATTCCGGAAAATGCGGGGCAAATTTGGTGTCAAGCCTCGTATCTACCTTTACAACCGCATCTTGGATGCTTTAGTTGCAACTGGACATCTTGATCTTGCTCTTTCTGTGTACGATGACCTCAAGGTCGATGGCTGTAAGGAGGAAGCCATCACTTTCACAATCCTTGCTAAGGGATTTTGTCGTGCTGCAAGGATGGATGACCTTTTTCAACTGCTGAAACGAATGAGGACAGAACTGTGCAAGCCGGATGTTTTTGCATACACTGCAATGCTAAAGGCCCTAGTTTCAGAGAGGAACATGGATGGTTGCTTGAGGGTGTGGGAGGAAATGGTGAAAGATGGAGTCAAGGCTGATGCAATGGCATATTCAACGATGGTTTCAGGTTTGTCCAAGGCAGGGAGGGTTGAGAAAGGCTATGAACTGTTCTTGGAGATAAAGAGAAAGGGGTTTGTGATTGACCGTGCTGTGTATGGGTCATTGGTGGAGGGGTTTGTAGCTCAGGGAGAGTTGGGGATGGTTGCAAGCTGTTGAATGAGATGATCAATGATGGGTACTGTGGAGATCTCTGTATTTACAATTCCTTGATAAGAGGCCTATGTACTGTTGGTAGAGTTGATAAGGCTCATAAGCTTTTTCAAGTTCTCATCAAAGAGGGGATCATTCCTAGCTCTGAAACTGTGATCCCTATGCTATCTGTTTATGCTGATACAAGCGACAAGGCCAACTTTTTTCAATTGGTCGATCAGTTGGCAGCATTGAAATTGTCAATTTTGAATCATATTGCCAACTTCTTTTCATCCTTCGTGACGAATGCAGATAGAGAAATGAAAGCACTGGAGGTGTTTGAAGAATTGAAAGCGAGAGGGTACTGCAGTATTGTCATTTATAATATTCTTATTGAATGTCTTCAAAGTATCAAAGATGTGAAACGTGCATTGGCCCTGTTTGATGAAATAAGGCATTCTGAAGTTTTTCAACCAGATTCCAATACCTATTCTCTAATAATCTCATGTTTCATAGAGGAAGGACATATTAGAGAGGCATGCTCTTGTTACAACCTAATGAAGGAAAATTCTTGGACACCTAGTGTTGAGGCTTACTGTTTGCTCGTGAAAGGGCTATGCAAGATTGGAGAGATCAATACAGCTATCACCTTTGTCAAAGATTGTTTAGGAAATGTAAGTAATGGTCCTATGGAGTTCAAGTATTCATTGACTGTTATAAACACTTGCAGAACAAAGAGTCCAGAGAAGGTGATAAAAATTTTGCACGAGATAATTGATCAAAGCTGCCAATTAGAAGATATTATTTACTGTTCTGTCATTTATGGTTTCTGTAAATATGCTAGTTCGGAAGAGGCAAGAAAAGTATTAACAGCAATGAGAGATAGAAAGTTCCTCAAAGAGGCCGACTTTATAGTCTATGAGGAGTTACTTAAGGAACACCTAAAGAAGGTTACTGCAGCCTTGGTTATCTCTGGCCGGAAGTTTTTTGGTCTTGAATCTAAGATAAAATCACGAGTAACACGGAGGTAAATGGTTGAAGAAAATGTCAGGTATGTTTTTTTAAAAATATTTTCATATTTTAGTATACTTTGTTGTTTATATTTTTGATGGAATACTTCAGTGTTTTATCATTGTAACATTTTGTTGTGTGTTAGTCATAAGCTAGGGCATTCATGGGAGAATTATCTTCTGCTGTGTCGATGTTTAATATTTTGGTATCAGAAACAGTTTTTGTTATCAATCCTAAGTGGTACAATCTTGGTGCCAAGCCATGACAACACTCCAAACTGTGTCCACTTGGTTTAGACTGAACTCACCCTCTTGATCCTCTTCTATTTGGTATGTTTACTTCCAAAAACAAGAATATAACAACTTCATAGTTGAATGAATTAAAGTTATTTAGAAATTACTCAAAAAGTGCAATAAAACTTGTCGAGTAGGGATGACAATGGATCAAATACCTGAAAATTTTATTAATATCTGAACTTGGATCCAACCCACTAAATATATATCCAAATCTTGAAAATAACTTCCTGTACTCACCTATATACTAAATGTATACCGACCAAGTACCCAAATTTGACTTAAGTAGGTTGTTATAGCTAGCTAGTACCGGATCAAGTGTACCTAAATTTTCCAATGGGCAGGATGCATCAACTTTCTTAGTAACAGCTTCCTGTACTTACATGCACAACACAAAAACTTGTGTAAACACATGTATTGTCAAAATTGGTATTGGTGTCAAGATCAAATGTTCAAAAAACATAAATATTAGTTGTATTGGATTTGTAGGATTGACGAATCAGAATCATTAAAATAAACTAAAACGAATTCATACACGTGATGATATATTGTGTTCAATCATATCAAAGAGGTATATTGTGTCTTATTAAATATCATATAATTATCATCATATATTATAAATAATAAATATTAGATTAGTAATACACAATATATTGTCACAATATTAGTAATGTCATATTATTGCCATTATCAAGTTGATGGTATGATATTATTATTGTAATATAACAAAATTATATTTTAGAATTGTTAGGAAATGAAAAACTATATCTACTGGATCTTTGATAAATTAATAAGTAATATCTATAATATGAAAGCAATAAATAACAAAAATCTATTGTAATAAGTAAAATCAAACAGTATTATAATAAATGTTAGTATCAAATTTTGTATTATTATTTTTCTATAAAATTAGTTTATTATTTAATTCTTCATATTCTATGGCGTATTTGGGATTTAAATCACAATGGCATTGTGGATTTCTCACAGCCAAATCTAAAAGAGATACATGACGTGTTTGGTTTAGCTAGTAGCTGTTTACAAGCAATAACAAAGTTGATCTATTGATCTCATGACAATATCGAGTGATGGTGAGGTTGACAAATTGAAATTGAAATTCAAGTGGCTAAAAAAGACCCTCTAACCCTCTTGTATGCATTTACTATAATTCAAGTGGAGATGCAAAAAATTTGCTAAATCCTTGAGTTCTAAATCAACCTAATTTGACAAAATTTCAACCTATTTTATCCATCTCCACTCTCAATTTGTTGTTTCTAATTCATTTCTTGGTAATTTCATTTTATTTTTAGTTTTTAAATAATCCTTACCGGCAGCATGGGAAGCTCTGTGGAAGTAGTAAAACATGTAATTATTACTTGTGCCATCTAGTTTTGATTTTGGGTACTTGGCAGAGCCGAAAGGAGCACAATTATAAACTATTTTCAGTATAGTGATGAGTTACAGAATGGTTCATTTTGATTTATGCTAGCAAATTTCATTTAATTTCTGTTCATGTTTCTTATCCTGAGGTTAATATTTCCATCCTTTTCTACTTGCTACATGGAACTTCATCTTTACAAGCTCGGTTTTTCAACTTCCTTTGGTAATTAATGAATTTGATGTGTAGTTATTCCTGTGGAAAATTTCATTTTGGCATTGACAGGTTTGTTTTATATGGATTGATTACTTATCATTCTCTGAATTTCAATTTGATACATAATTTTTCTTTAGAGGACTTGCATTTTCTTTAAAGACTGAGCAGAGTATTTAGCTACTTTTATGTGATTTAAGAGGATTTCAGACTGGGAAAGTATTTTGTTGATAGCATAAGAGCTCGCAAAGCAATGCTTAATATATGCCAGATAGTTCAACTCATTACAGATTTTCAGTATAACATTTTAATTGTAGTATATCCTGTGTAGTTTCTACTTAATCTTGAACAAACCTGCGTCACAAATTCGTAAATGAATTTGAATACCACTGGTGTTCCCTACTGGTGTTTATATTTTAGTATCAAGCTTTCGTAATAATTCAGAACCGTAGAAACAACCATTAGGGCATTTCAGAAATTGTATTAGATGCTCATCTACCCAAATGCAGTTGGATAATCTTACTATTGCTGCTTTGCTTTTGCTTTGCAACTTTTCTACAGAAACTGAGAAGTCATAGGATTCCAAATGTGTTCTTGATGGAGCGAGGACAGCGATCCTGAAGATAAGCGGTGAATCACATAGTCAAAGGAAAAGTGGAACTACTAAATTTCTCAGGTGACTTTTTCTTCTTCTGTCACTTGTATTCTCTTCTCCATCATTGTTTGTGTTTCCTAGCGCTTCCCAGGAACATTGCTGAACTGCATGCTTGGGGATTCTCGAGCTCAGCAGCTGAATTGGCTGCATCCCCTTTTTCCTCCGAGCATCAATGTTGCTCTAGGAGACCAGGACTTTTGTTCCTCCAAAGAATTTTTTTAACCATATCTATCGCACTTCATTATCTTGTACAATCACATGGATGCAACTGCTCCATGGATCTGGTGCCAGCATCCATTAGTAGATAATTATTAATTAAGCGGAGTTACGTATCTGCAAACTCGACTGGATAAAAGAGCCACAGTGCAGCGTCATCACCACCTTCCTTGTTGCACATTCTTTAACTTCATAATTTGCAGGTGTATGAAGACTGAGCCATGGAGAAATTGTGCCATGTAATATTCTATCATTCTGTTAGTTTAATTAAATGTTTTTAACTGATTAAAATGTTGATGTATTGCATATTTGATTTATTAAAGAATTATGGAGAATCAGTTCAAACTTTAATTATAATTTTTTCCCCAATAAAATTATATTATAACATTAAGATTTTATAATATTTTTTCGTGCTATGACGGCCTAACATAGCTGGAAGTCAGGTAAACCCTAAACTCCACTTATAGTATGAGCCCGGATTAGAGTGACGTATGCTAATGTCAGGTTAGATCTGAGTTTGCATGCCTAATAATTTAAAAATAAAAATTATTATCTGAAAACTAAAATAAAATTTTGAAAAAAATTTAAAAAAATTAATTAACTAAAAGCTTGTTACTAAAATTTATATTTTTAGTTTTAAAATTAATATAATTAAAAAATAATTTTATTAAATAATATTTAGCCTGTATGAGTATTTTAGATAGAAAATTATAAATAAAATAATATTTTTAATAATTAAAAAAAAGAATATAAACCTGGAAACAATCCATGATCCAATTTTTTAAAAAATGAAAACAATTGTCCGTCCTGAAAAGATGATTGCCACGTCACTCATACGTTACCGAACAACTATTCACATCAGTTAACCGAAGAAATCGTTTTTTATTTTTCAAAATATTAATGAATAATAATACTGAGATTTCTTCTACAACCTTCTCTCGATCCAATATAAATACATGGTTCATCCTATCTCCCAAATTCGAGTCGATGGTCAGCCGCCTCTTCTCTTTCCTGAAGTTCCATCGCCTCTCCAACCATGGTGGTCTCCTCCTCGTCCTACTCTGCTTCCGTTGGCTGCGTCGATGACATCTCCGCCAGGACGACTCCGTCGATCAAGTTTCTCTGTAGCTACGGCGGAAAGATCCTCCCTCGTCGCCCCGACGGCCGACTCCGCTACGTCGGCGGTCACACCCGCGTCCTTTCCGTCCCCAGATCCATCTCTTTCGCAGGTTGGTATTAATTTATCTTTCAAACACTGTTTGCTTTTGTCGCGTCCGCGATCTGCTCGGCGGATCGATTAAAAGAAGGAAAAGAGCGTTAGAAATTTGTGCATCGTGTATAATTTGGGCTCTGGTGTGTGTGTGTGTGCTCTGTTTCGGGGCTCTGCAGAGCTGCAGGTGAAGCTGAGCCAGTTGTGCGGGTGGAAGACGGTGAGCCTCCGGTGCCAGCTTCCGACGGAGGACATGGACGCCCTTGTGTCAGTTACCTCCGACGAGGACCTCGCCAACCTCGTGGAGGAGTACACGGGCCGAGAACGAACGACCCCTCTAAAGATCCGAGCCTTCCTCTTCCTCCCGCAATCCTTCCCCTCCTCCAAATCTTCCGCCAAAACTCCGACCATCCCTTTGGCCTTCGTCTCCCGTCCTTCGATCGCCGCGCCCGATCGCTGCCCCCGTCAGTACTCTGTGCCAGCTAGGTTCTATGCTCGGTACGAGAAGCCCACGGCATCATCGGCCGCAGCCAGGAAGCTTCGCCTCCGTGGCCACTACCACCTTCTGGGCCATGGAACCACAAAACCCTGCAACGATCTCGTGCATCCTTTGGGACACTGGCACTAGTGAACAATTCCAGGTAAAAAGAGAAGGAAAAAAGTCACTCTCTTGGAAACCTGATGTAATTGTAACCACGAGAGATAGAGAACCATACGCCTCCCTATATTTACATGTCATCACAAGAAAACTTGAAGAAATTAAAAGATTGAAATGGCACAATTCTTAGGAAAAATTGATTAAATTTCGATTGATCTTCTATTCGAGGCCTTTGTCTTTGATCATCAACAGGCATTTTAATATCAATTTCCTGTTCACATGATTTTCGTTAGGTCTCGGAATTCAGTTCTTTGCACTAGGATTTGTGATTGTCTTTACTAATTCATCACTTTCTTTTAGTTCGATTGATGTAATTTTTTCAGCTTTTACTGATTGATACTTCTGCGTTTGTTCTTGCAGGTTGATCGATCTCCGGTTCTGATCATTGTCTTCTGTTAATTTGCCTCTTGCGTTGCGGGATGTAATTTTTGAACAGACCTGCAGCAGATACGAGACATTGTAGATAAAGAATAAACATATCAATGTTTATCTTGTGAAGGAAAAAAAAACCATTTTATCTTATCGAGAACTTTGTTGATTAAGAATCATTTTATTTGTGCTTATTCTTGTAAATGATACTCTCGATCGAGAGGTTAGAAAAAAAATGATAACGACTATGAAGATGGATTACGAAGAGATGAGCTTAGTAGTTAGATGAGGATTGCCAATTATCATTCCACCGAGTGTGGTTTCTTTTGCTCATTTGTGCAAAATTATTAAGAAAACTAACCATATGAAAACTAATAGGAACGCAATTACTGAGAAAACAATTGCTAATCTATAAACTTGAGGATTTTTCTTCACTTTCAACAAGTTTTAAGATCTTTATCAGTTTGACATCTGAGTTGCTAAGGCAATTAAATGGGGTGCTTAAACTGCAGGACTAATGATGAAAAGATTAACTGATTCCTAATGTTTGCGTTGCATCGCATGTACTTTTGATATATATTATATATATACTTTCTGAATGGAGAAGTGACTACTTTTTAAGGAGAGCGTGAAGGATTAAATCTAATGAAAACTAATGGGTTTATATTTGAATTAATCATACATAATAATTATTATTAAAGAATTAAATTTTAATTGAGTGATTTAATATTTGATGTATGAAGGGGATTTATACGAAGTTGTTAATGATGAGGAGGAAGGTCAAACTGCTTAGCATCTTGATATTGACTTTGAGCTCTTACGAATTTTGATAGTCGTTCATTTCTGTAGAAGACTCCGTTGTGCTTATAAGAACTCCGATCAATGATAAATAAAACCCAATGATATTAACTCTTGATTTACACCAGTCCTTCGGTTGCATTTAATTTTTCAATTTTAATCTTATAGACAATGATAATTAAATTATGTAGATACATCATTAATTTAGTTTGATGCATCACTATTCAAGTGCTCTATGAATGGTCACTGTCCTATCGATGCACGTATCTGACACTGTTTTGGTGTGTTTTAGATGACAATCTTGTATTGGATGTTGATTTAGATAAGGAATTGTTAGGTGAAGTTAGACTTTGAATTGAGCAACCCACAGCCAAGAAGATGGAGCTTATTAAAGAAGTGACAGTTAATCACCTTTCCTTCTTTTGTTCATCACTACCTCTCTGAAACTTTCACAAGCGTCACAAAACTGACGAGTGAGCTATCGAGTCAATGAAGGCCGGTCTTCCCATAAACACGAGGAAACAGATGAAAAATACCAGATGCGCATCAAACTGACACTTGGAGCCTCAAAGGAATTAAAGACAGCAGCAGTTAGTAGTTTTATTGGTGCAGGTTTCAGACAAGACTCGTAGTGCATCACACGGGTATATATGTCTATGGCTATTTCATTACTTTGGATTTTTTACTATCACTAAAAACAAGCGGATTTTTACAACATTAATTTGCATGATCAAAGTTTGATAAGCTTCTATAATATTAATAAGTTCAATAGAAATAAATATTTTAAAGAATGATCTCTAAGTATATATAAATTATATTTCAAATTTATTCAGAAGATGACGCCAAAATTATATTTTTAAAATTTGATTAAAGTTAAAGTTTGCCATGGTTTTAATTTGACGCTTTGTAAGTGGCAACTTTTTGCGTTAGAATTACTTCAACACAATTATATTATTAAAAACTCCAAGTTATATTTTAATTAAAAAATATTGATATAAAGCATTTTCCACTATGCTATGCTAATTTCTTTTGGTTCTTCTCCATTTCATCACCACCCTAGATGAAGAAAGACTAAAAATTAAAAGTAAAATATTAATAAAAAATGATAAATCCTAGTTAGCCCCATTGACTATCTCTAGGGTGGCAAAATATTAATAAAGCAACATATATAAATGGCATCATATTATTTATTAAGCAATATTATATTAGTTATAGAGAAATTTTATATTATTATCTATGTAATAATTGATCCATGTGAAAATAATACAGCTCTTGTCTCAAAATCTCTTTATCCTTAATCTTTTCGCGGTATCAGATCTAGTCATTGTCTTAGTATCCTTCTCCATTCGACGAGTGTAAGAATGTATGAAGAATCCATTATAAAGAACAACAAAAGATGTCGCCCAATATTATATCTTTTATAAAGAATCATTTCCCCTAATAAAAGAAATAATTAAACCTCCCCTAATACAGAGTCATTTCTATCTATTTTGGATGGATAAAAAATTTAAACAAATATATTTCAACGACGCCTAGTTGCTCTATTTCGGCAAAAGATCGACATTAAATGGAAAATGGATATTCAAAATCAAAACAAATATATTATCTATCATCTATCATAAAGTTGTCTCACGGTGAAAGGATACAATCAGACTGACCAGTATCTTTGGAGTGATTCAAATTCACTGCAAGCCTGGCCAGAAATGGTGTTTGTATGAGCAGTGAAAATGTCAAACTGGCATGAACTGGATTTCAAACTCGATTTGGTCAAACTTAATATGGGACACATGTTCAGCAATCTTCTCCGTTGAAATAGTCCAAAATCAATTACCATGTTGAATTTCAGGGGATGTGAGGATGAACAACAAAAATTAAAGGCAAAATATTGAAAATTAAGATGCTATGGAAGGATGAAAAATGAAGGAATTTACAAAATCCGAAATTTAAAGAATTTTGTAGGTTTATTAGCAAGGGCTTTGGAAGAATTTCATAAGTTTTCAAAAATTAAAGACATAGATTAAGAAATTGAATTTAAATTATTTATAGAAAGATATTAATTGATGAAACCCATGATAAATGAAAGAAATGAATTATACATACCCACGGAATTAATTTGAAAAATCAACAGAGATATGTAAGAAATTATTCTTATTGGAAACATTCCAATAATGAATTCTGTGAGAACCTTTTATAGTTTGAAATTTATTTTTTTAAAAAATCAATTAATTCAATTTTAATTTTTAATTTTTAATTAAATTAAATAAACTAAATTAATCAAATTAATTAAAATAAAAAATAATTTATAAATCCGTAATTAAATAAATTTATAAATTTTTTAATTAATTTTTATATAATATTTTAAAAAATTAATTATTTTAATTAATTCATTTAAAAATTAAATTAATCAATATTTTATCAATTTAATTTATTCAATTTTTATTTAAAAATTTAATTTAATTTAATTAATTAAAAAATTAATTTAATTTTAACTAATTAGATTCAATTTTAACTAAATACTAACTAAATAGAAAAATCCCTCCCAAAGAGAAAAATTTTAAAGATCATAAGTAAACAGAAAAGTGAATTAAAAATAAAGTTCATCATCCTTCAAAATTAAAAATAATATTTAGATCACCAAAAATACATATATATTTTACTGAGCTCATCAAGAGAATCACTCCAACAATCTCGATCTTAGACCATTTCCGAATCTGAACAGCTAAAATATTCAAAAATAGGCAGCATACTAACAAATGCATTTTTTTATTTGGATTATAAAGAAAGCTGCTCCCAATTTTATCTTTAAGGACTAGAAGTGAACTCAATTTGTATAGAAAATCTAAGTGTCCAGCAAGTTTCAGAAATCAGTCATGCCCTTCAGATTTTGACTGCTCCCACCTACACCATATAAATCACTGCTGCCAGTGCCATGCTTCTTAAGAATAAAAAATTAAAATAAAAAAAACAGAATCCATCTTATAGAACAAATACAATTAATGAATTTAAAAAACCTTCTCGATTATTAAAAAAGAACAAATACAATTAATGAATTGAATAAACCTTCCCTTACTGCTTTTTGACCCACCCGACCCAGGCCACACCCTGCCTGATCAGGCCTTTGACCCAAACAAATGTCCAAATCCATCAAACCAAAGACCCAAAGCGCAATTAATTTAATTTTTAGTTAAATTTTCATATCGATGTTAAACCATTTGAATTAATTATGTCGCATCATAAACTACAAAACCCTGTTTTGAGATAAAATAAACTTTTGAGAAAACATATATAAAAATTTGACTCATAAATGCTAAATAAATTAGTTGGATCAAGTGAAATAAAATTATTTGAATCCAACGATCCAGTCATTTCATGTCACTGCCTCAGACCGTCCTAGTTCTCAAGTATTTCAACATAAAACAAGAGCTATAGCTTGCTTTCAGCCATGGAAGTAGTCATCATTGGCAACAGAGATGGCTGATTGATTCCAAGAGAAGACAGATCAAACAAAAGATTTGAAAACCCAAAGAAAATTAGCAGAAAATATGTGTCAGATCGAATATTGACAGCACCATGCGAATTGATCAGACAGGGATAACTGTATTTTATGCATATTCTCATCATCCACAAGATAGAAAAAACAAACTTCTGAAATTGATACCAAAAAAAAAAAACAAATGTAAAGCTAAGCAAATTGAAGAACAAGCCAAAAGGAAAAAAAAAACACGAACAGAAAAGAAAAAGAACAGCCATGGGAAATCTATCAGCTCTTCCTATTCAATTAAAAGAAAGCATCATCGCAGACAATCCAATTGGATGGGTGCATCCTCTCTAAAGATTTGCTCATCATTTAGAATCCCCAACATGAGCCAATGAATCGAATAGAAGACGGAAGATCAAAGGAACCAAAACATTGAAAGAAGAAGAAGGAAGAGGATAAGTGCGGAGGCGGATCGGTGCGGTGGCGTGCATATAAAAGGGTGGGGATGAGCGAATTAGGGTTTCACAGACTAGTTACTAATGGGCCGTGGTTAGCCTGGCCCATGAAAACAGGCCATATTTATGATTCCAGGTCGGGTTCAACACACTAAAGGGAAAAAAAATGAAAGTTCAACAAAATTTAATAATTATATTCTAATGACAAAATTTAATCATTTTACATAAATTCCATCTTCATAGTAATATAATTATAGATAAACATGTTTAAAACTGAATTGATTAGTTATTGCATATTAACTTATATACTTATGCTTAAGTTTTATGAAAATATTTATCCTAAAATTATAAAAATTAGTTCTTTTAAAATTTCAATCAACATATAATATTTAATTATTGAATGTGATAAACGTTAAATCTTAACTTTTTATATAAAATTTATAGTGAATATTGCACTGATTTATTAACACTTGATTATAGTTTATTTATAAACAAAGTTAAAATTTTCTCGTATTTTTCCCTTCATCCTCTTTTGCAATATTAATTATTTTCCTCCATGTACAGAATACATTTGCACCAGTCATCACATAAAATTTAGTCTATCAAATTATTATTTTTAATTATTTGCACCACTTTAATGTGTACTCCTATAAAAATTTAGGTCTAGAGTATCATAAAAGAGTATGTTGTAAAACTTTATCAATCATAGCCTCATTTGGGTTTATTGGCTCATTTCTTCACCAAACCATGGGATTACTACCACCTATTTCTCATTTAACTTGAATCGTTTGAAGAAAATTATTCAACTGTTGTTTCAATATTCTTTTTTAATTCCTTGTGACTCTGTATATGTTTTTTCTTTCCTTCTGATTCCTTATTTTACTGCTCTAGGTTTGTACCAGTGTATTAATTTGTAATTAATCTTTGTTTATGTTCGTTTTTTCTTCCTTTTATCGTGGCTTAATTACCTCTATAAATAAGACCAATATCACTCGAGATATCAAATACATGCATGTCAATTTCAGAAACTCTCTTAAAATGATAAATCCCAATTAGCCTTATTGACTATTCCTGGGGTGATCAATCTCAGTTAGCTTCATTAACTATCTCTGAGGGTGACCGGTCCGGTCCTACGGAAATTTTCCACCGACCATCAGAGTAAATCCGAAATCGAATCGTAAGTACCTGGGTGACAACCTAAATGTCCTATCGCAATACCATTGCCCCGGGACCAAAAACTCCCTTAACAACTTACTGTACATTGTTCTTGGCGAAGACTAATCATTTCGACAGACAGCTTACACAATTTGGAATCAATCATGTTGGACAAAGTATTAACTAATCATATCCCTAAAATTAAGAAAAGCCACTCTAATTACTCTTGTGTGGAATGCTAATTAATTAATCTTATCGCTTAAATTAAGAATGTTCATAAAAAAAAGTGCTCTTTCACAAATTTGGCATCCTTCATTAGGTTAATGAACCTGAAGGTGATGCCTATCATAACAACGAGGAAACTGTATCTTTTTTGTTATGTTAATGATAGAGATTGAAGCTCTTGTTCATGATGTTATGCGATAATGGAGGAGGAGTTCATGTCATGAAGCTCTTGGTATCTCTAACATCTCTGCACCTTCAGTTCTTTGATGCAATTCCTGTGTTTAATTATTGAATAATTAAGCTATAAAAACTATAGCAAATTGTTTTTGGTCAGAAAGATTATTATAATAATGTGACGTCTAAAAAGTTGGTGTATATATATTAATCTGGCTCACCAAACCAATGGTCTCATCCTTGTCGATGCCTTGCTTGCTGGAAAGTGCCTCTTAACCTAAAAACAATATCATGTAGAACATGGCCCCCATTCAAGTACCCTCTCATCCTATCACATCGTTAATTATTTAAAAGGTGTTAGCTTAACACAGCATTATTATCCTAATTGAGATGAAGCCAATTACCTAATAACAATGTGTTTAAGAAAATTATTCTGTTTAAAAGTTAGGAATGTGCCTTAAAAAAACATTGAGAGACTCCTAGAAAACTGGAATCCATTTCGTTCCTCTGCTTCAACATAAATGAGAAGCGACAGCAGCAGTCAACGAAGGAATCGATCGGCGTCAATGGCGATGGATGCTAGTTATTGCTTCCGGAACGGAAGAAATAATAGCAGTAGTTCCTCCGCCGCTGCCGCTACCATGATCAATTTCGACGACGGCAAGGCGGAGCTCTTTCGACCTTCCCAACGCCGTCTCGATCTTGGCCTCCCGTTGGATCGCCGGAGTCAGTGGGCGGAGGGGCACGCCATCCGGCAGGAGAAGCTGTTCAGAGGCGTGCGGCAGCGGCAGTGGGGGAAGTGGGTGGCGGAGATCCGTCTGCCGCGGCGGCGGACTAGGGTGTGGCTCGGCACCTTCGACAGCGCCGAGGACGCCGCCATCGCGTACGACATCGCCGCCCACAAGCTGCGCGGAGACGCCGCGCGCCTCAACTTCCCACACCGCAGCAGCAGCAGCAGCAGCACCGGAGGCCGCTGCACCACGCGGCCATTACAGCGCTGCTGGACGCTAAGCTCGCCACCGGCGACTCCGCCGCGCCGTCGCCGTCGGCGTCGCCGTCGTCGGCGAAGAAACAGAAGACGACGGGGGGCGATGAGAACCCGGCGTCGGTCGCCATCGCGGGGAAGGAGGCGAAGAGGGATGCCGCGAGCGGGGTGATGTTGAGCAGAATGCCTTCTCTCGACATGGACATGATTTGGGATTCTCTTCCTCTCATAACGGCGGTGGCGGCGGCGAATCTCGATTGATTGCATTTAGATTCTTTTGGCATAGCTTCTTTGATTCAAATGTGTTCTTGAGTTGATTTGGTATTGCAAAAATAGTCAGAATCCGGTGCGGCAGAATTTGTATGTTCTTGGCACACAATAAATTTCCATGTTATTCTAAACCAATTTACCTATTTAAATTTTTTATTTTCCTGAAGGTGTGTTGAATTGCTTGGTGGCTTCCAGGTGAATATATAATATAGTGCCCTTTTCTTAATTTTAGATTTTATTTTGCACTAACACGACTGCTTGTGTGTGATCCAATCAAGTTGTTAATATGCGGTCTAAATGATGTAAAACAAGGTGTAATATGGTTTGAAGAACTTACCTCTTATTCTACAGCGTATAACAATTTTAATTCCACTAAACTACACCAGACAATGAGAATGAAACTATGAAAATTAAAAGCTTTGCCCAAAAGTATGAAATTTATTATGCTTCCAAAGCCTCTTGGTATTACTTTTAATGAGTATAATAAAGAAATTGTAAAGTTGTTCCCCTGCAAACATGTTACATCAATAAACTTTTCTTTCCTTTCAAATGAGAAATGTGAAGAATATAAATACTTTACATCCTCTCTTTTTTTATGCTTTCTATTAATGAATCTTCTTTTCACTTTATCCAAACAAAGTGTGAGTGTATCCAAAAGGAAAAAAAAGTGATTTTTCATCTTCTTCTTCATCTTTTCCCAATTTATGATCTTGATTTTATCTTGTCAGTCATGTGACCGTCGCAATTACTTTCATCATGTGGATGCTTGACCTCTCAGTTTGAAGTCAACTAATTTCACTTTAACACGATTGAATATTTTCTCATAATAAAAAGATCCTCTCCATTTCATTAAGTCAATCAACGAATTCCTTAATTTGTGATGTACTAAAAAATTTGAAAAGATCAATTAGAAACTCGATATTTCCATGCCATTCCTTTTGACCATGACTTTCATGATTGTAATAGAAGTTTTTAAAAGTAGAAGTAGAATTATGATAAGGGAACTTACGATATTTACTATCTTACGCCACTAGACGCTAGGATAACTTTGTAATTTATCTTTGTAAATCTTGAAGTATCTCGTCTCAAGTGTTATGATCATGGTGTGAGACTTTCTTAGTCAAAACTTATCTGTCACAATTATAATCACGACCACAACGATGATTCATCAGATCTGAAAGCTCTGATACCAACTGACGCTAAACAGGATAACGATTATCTTATGGGCAATACTAAATCCGTTGGTTCGATTGTAAATGCCGAAAATAATCTTTTAAAATATGTTGATTCGAAAGAATAATAAGAGATAGGGAAATAAACAACAATGTTGAAACTTCCTAAACATAAACTAAAAAGATACTTATATAAATCTAAAATCCTAGTTGACAAAGGAAGAAAATTTTTTTTAACCGATTCGAAATCCTAAAAATCTTAAACGGACTTAAATTACACAAATATAAAAAAATAAAAATTTTCAAAACTACTTTAAATATAAAAAATTTAAAAAATTATCAAAAAAAAAAATTTCAGATATCAAAAATTCATTCTATAACAAATATGAAATTGGGGAACAAATTAATGCATATGCTATCTTAAAAAACATGATATCATAGAAAAATCTGATGCATTTTAATACAAAATCAATTTATAGTAAAATTTCAAGTAGATCATGCATCTAATTACCATGGTGTAGTTTCAAATTATCACACTGAAATATTCATATATTCTTAATTAGTTCATACTCCTCATCCTAACCTTCAAACTCCTTGATAAAACTTACATATACTTTAAAGTCCAATACTTTAAATTCAGGCCTCATGTTCATTCTAACCATAATTAAGCTTAATAACCACTTGCACATCTATATCTCCACCAGCTCTTGGAATCTCTCCATTGCTGAGCTCGGGAGCCCCAGCAGGACGTTGATGCTCTTCCTCTCCTTGCCATGCGCCAGGAACAAGCTCACCTCCTTCTCTGGCAACGCCACCGGCCCGGACTGAATCGGCTTGCCCCACCCGAAGTCCGTGGTGTGGAACGACAGACGGGACCATGTGGTGATCAGCAGCGTCGCCGTCAGCGAAGGCCGCGCCCTGGTCGCCTCGAAGTAGTCCATGGCCGACCGCATGTACTCGTCCGTCACCATCGTCACCGCACCCTGCACCAGCCCCACCGCGAAGGCCAGCGGCCGTTCCAGGAGCTCCCCTGCCGTGCACAGCGCGTTGGTGAGCACGATGCCGTTGCCGAAGTAGCCCTTTGGCAGCGGCGGCTCGAAGCGCGGACGCCCGTCGACCGCGAAGAGCAGCTTGGTCCGCTGCCCTGCGCGCAGCCCCAGCGCCTGCGTGCGCGCGCGCCACACGAGGCCCGCCAGGGCCTCGAAGGTCGTGCACTTGGCCGGCGCGCCGGCGCCTTCCGTCGCCCGCCGCTTAACCGCCTCCAACTTGTCAGGGTCGAAGCAGAACGAGCGGTACAGCATCTCCTCCTTCTGGTACAGAGCCACCGACTCCGAGACGTCCTCGATCTCCGCGAACTCGTGGTGGGGGAAGCCGATCACCGGCGGATCGCGCGGCAGCAGAACCGTGCGGTCGACGAACGGCGGCACCGACAGCGGCAGGCCGCGCGCCGTCTCGCCCCACGAGTTCACGAACTCCATCGCTCCGAGGCCGTCGAACATGCAATGATTCATCGACAACCCCAAGACGAATCCCCCGCAAGTAAACGTCGTCACCTGAATACAATCATCACGAAAAAATCGAATTAATCAATTGCGATCATCGATCAAAACATTCAAGAGCAAGATCAGACCTGAACGATCAATGGAGGTATCTCCAATATGTTCTTGGCACCAGGAACGTTAAAAACGAGTTTCCCCAGCGTGGTCGGATCCGGCTTCCCAATGTCTCCGATGTCTTCCATCTCGCAGTCGGCTTCCGCCTCGACGAACACCGCGCCCTCGCCGGTGCAGTCTACAATCAACTTCCCCTCGGCGCTGACGGTGAGGCGACCGGCGAGAGGGTAGTAGTGCACGAGCACCTTGGCCAGAGCCTCCTTGATCACCCTCACCGCCGTGCCATTCCCCTTCTCCCCGGCCTTGAAGCAGTAAATAGTCTGCACTATGACCGCAATGTTCTGATCCAGGTTGCTGAGGAAGTAGAGACCCTTCTCTGTCTCCTCCGCCGCCGGCACCACCAGAGTTACTTCTCGCTGCTTCACGTTCAGCTCGACCTTCTCTCTCAGCTCGGCAACCTGATCAAACGTAGAGAAAATTAAAACTGTAAACATATCGTAATTATTCAACCTATATAACGAGTTGAGATTGCAGTACCATTTTGATAACTGAAGAACAGGAACACGTACGACTGTTGTCGATATGCAAGAACTAGAGAGGATGCTTCTTCTGGGTTAGCAAATGGAGCTATTTATAGAAGTTTAACTGAACTCTGATTTAAGAAATGGAATTCAAAGATGAGAAGGCCTGCGGTAGCTGGTTGTTGGGGTTGGAGGATGTTCGAATCTAACGGGCCATGGTTGGGGTTGGTCACTGCCATGGAACCAACTGAGTTGGTTACAGCAGCCGGCAGTGTGGTTGGCCTCCTAATCAAACCGTAGCTGTGGGTTACGTTTGACTATGACTATGGAGGAACAATTTATATAATTCAGAAAATAAATTAAATTATTGAAGAAGAGGAAAGGCAGAGAATCACTATGTGAAATTATAATGCTAGCTCTTTAATTAGGTCATGGTTGATGCATGGTTCGGTGAACAAACCAATTAAGGAGCATACATCGAAGTATATATATTGTGTGGCCTATTGAACAAACTATTACAATTCTAAGAAAGGAGAAAAAACCATTTAGTAATTTTTAAGCAAAATATGGCGCAAAAGGATCAGCACATGAGCTAAACTATTGCTTCTATAACTAATATCTTTCATGTTTGAAAACACAATGTCATATTGATGATTTATGTTTCTAGATATTTAGGGGCATCCTAATATCCATCATGCATAAAATTGATGGATGATTTAAATTGTGTTGTATTGCTCACCTCCCTAGCTTGTTTGATAGAGATCGAGCCATGAGGATGTCAATTGAACTAGGTGAGCTTAGTGAACATACTCTTTGGCCACCAATACAGAAGAATCGATATACCAACATATAGGTCATGCTACTCAATAGTAAGTTTCCTTGATTATTTCTAATATTGATATAAACAAGTCATAAATGATTAATTTTTGTCATATTCGTTTGTGTGAAACAAACATGAGGAGGTCCTAAAGTTAGTACTAGTGAAGTTGATGAATGATTTAATAGAATGTGATTTATGGATACTATATAGAGTAACAAGCATGATTGGGTCCCGTCACTTACTTTTGTACATGATCACAGTCAAAGCGTGTAGACTTAGAGAGAAGTCACAATGACCATTAATTAGTGCTAATAGATTTTTGTAACAAGGTAAGATTGAAACTTAATATTAGTTGGTGAAAACAATAAGATTAAGTGATAATAGAAAATAATTCAACAACAATTCTACTTAAACAATGGGATTATATATATCAAAATAAAAGGGTAGATAGAAAGCACTAGCACACTTTAAATGCTGCTTGAACTACAATGTTTAGGTAAGCCTTCCTATAAAAATATTGGTGGTAATGATTCTAGGAGTATAGCACACTTCTACGTACTATATATTCTAGGTGATAAAAATCCAATCTTTTTTTTTTAAAAAAATATTGACTTATGCTTATCTTAGAGCGTTTGAATGTTTGGCTATATCAAAAGTCATCCAAAATTTGAGGATAAGTACGATGATAAAGAAAGAAAATGTATTTCTTGGGTATCCCCAAAGGTAAAGGTGACAAAAATGTTTAGACTAACAACTAAAATGATCTTCGTGTTTATGGATTTTTTTTTAGTGAGTTGGAGTTTTCTTATGCTCAAAAGAATACTTCTTGAAGGAATATAAAAGTACATTTCTCAACACAATCAAACTATTGAGGCATTTATATCCATTGCATAGCACAATATATATATATCATCACTCATCATTGACTATTTGGAAATCATATTGCACTTAAAAAAATAATATCATAGTTAATATAAATTCTTTTGGATATTTAAACAAGGAGCTAATAATTATTAAAAAAATTAAAATTTTAAAGCATAATCTGATTTGTAAATCAACTTGTTCTGTAAAACATAATACACGATGCTAATCAATTTGTACTTTCAAAATAAGAGTCCGACACAAAATAAATATAGTAAGCCATTGAAAATTGATATAAACGTACTAAAACGCAAACAAAATGAATGCTCTTAACTAATTGCTTACTAATTATCAATGTTTTAAATCAACAACAGAACTCTGCGTACGTCTTTGCCAAAGAGAGAACGTAACCATCGGATCTTAGCTCATGATTAACTAATTAATTAATTAGAACAGCGCATGATTAACTAATATATATATCAATGCAACGTATTCCACGGCACGCAGCAGTCGTTATCGAGTCGATCATAGCGTACGTGGTGTAGCCAAAACAGAGCAGAGCATAAGAGCGAAGCACCAGCGGATGCAAATTCCCTATAAATAGTTCCAAGGCTCATCGCCTTCACATATCATCAGTTAGCTAATTAGTTTCTTGTTAAACCATTTGGAAATTGAGCAGCTAGCTGATGGGCATTCCGGCCGCCACCAACATGAAGCAGTGCTTCTTCTTGGCGGCATTAATGTTAGTTCTAATGATAAGCAGCAGCAGCAGCACTCGGGCGCGCAAGTTGAGCCCAGAGATGACAATGGAGGAGAGACACGAGCAGTGGATGGTACAGCACGGGCGCGTGTACCAGGACGAGGCAGAGAAGCAACGCCGGTTCCAGATCTTCAAGTCCAACGTCGATCGCATCGAGTCGTTCAACGCCGCAGGGAGGCACAAGTACTTGCTGGGCGTAAACCAGTTCGCCGATATGACTAACGAGGAATTCAGGACCTCGCGCACTGGCTTCAAGAATATCAAGGCTCCGGCGAACGCAATCCGGAACAGAGGATTCAGGTACGAGAACATCGCTGCGACGCCAGTGAGCATGGATTGGAGGACGAAAGGCGCAGTCACCCCCGTCAAGGATCAAGGGCAATGTGGTATATAAATACTAATTTGGAAGAACTAGTTAATTAGTTAGTTAATCAATCAATCATATACCTAAATGTATGCACTGGACGAACAAAACAGGGTGTTGTTGGGCGTTCTCCGCAGTGGCCGCAATGGAGGGGATCACCAAGCTCTCCACCGGAAAATTGATCTCGCTCGCCGAGCAAGAGCTGGTGGACTGCGACGTCCACGGCGAGGACCAGGGCTGCAACGGCGGCCTCATGGACGAAGCGTTCAAGTTCATCATAAAAAACGGCGGCCTCGCCGGCGAAGCCAAATACCCCTACGAGGCCACCGACGGCACCTGCAGCAAACAGAAATCTTCCCCCGTTGCCGCCGTCATTCGCGGTTACGAGGACGTGCCGGCCAACGACGAGGAGGCGCTGCGCAAGGCTGTGGCCCACCAGCCGGTGTCGGTGGCGATAGAGGCCAGCGGGTACGCCTTCCAGTTCTACTCGAGCGGCGTCTTCACGGGCGAGTGCGGCACGAATCTGGATCACGGGGTGACCGCGGTGGGATACGGCGCGACGAGTGACGGCACCGAGTACTGGCTCGTCAAGAACTCTTGGGGTGCTAGCTGGGGGGAGCAGGGGTATATAAGGATGGAGCGAGATGTGGATGCCAAGGAAGGTCTGTGCGGTATCGCCATGGAGGCTTCCTACCCAACTGCTTGAATTCAACCTACCCAGCTGCGTGATCCAGTTATTGTATACTAATAATGTATAGCTAGCTGTGTACGTTTGTTTCCGTATGTATGTGTACATGTATAGTTGTTGTCTCTTATCTTGTTGATGATAAGCAACAAGACAGGTGTGCTAGTGCCACGTGACTATACTGTTAAAATATAAATACAATTTTATAAGTTTGAAGAATCTTGGTTATCAATTTTTTTTAGCACATTGGTTGTCACGAATAAGATCAAGAAATAGAACACAATAATAATTTTATCCAAAATTATCAAAGTAAACAAAAAAATTAATTTATAAAAAAGTCTCTTTTTAAAAAATATATATATTAAATTTGAATACATTTAAAAATAGGTGCTGCAATTTGCCAAGTTAATTAAAAATAAAACTTTCTTTAGAAATTATTACCTTAAAAATAAAAGATTCTGTCGTTGTGTGCATCGCTCTTTTATCGCCAGTTGCCTCTTTCGTATCTCCGTAAGGAGTTCAAGCAGGTCAAAACCCTCGCTCACTCTTCGCTTCCTTCCCCATCAATGGCGGCTTCTTTGATCTCCATCGTGAGTCGATCTCTCCATTCCTCTATCCTCTTGCTTCAGTCTCATTTCGTTACATCTTACCTTTCTGTCTGGTAGGCGAAAGCACTGCTAAATGTTACCGGTGTTCCGGGCATCGCTGCCAGACATCCTCTACTGAGACCTTTGAATGCTTTCGTGGGTCCGAAATCCTGGCTGCGGCCCGGAATTTTTTCTGCTTCCTCGTTGTCTTTGGTGCTTGTTTTCCCAAGAAGAACCCACTGCACCATATCGCCTTTCGCGGAGCTCAAGGTTGGACGATTTTGATTTTCGATCGATTAAGGCTTTTCTGTCGTTGATTCATTAGATATTGATTTGATGAATGCCTTTTTCCATGTTATTTTGTGTTATGGGGATGGGATTTTAGGTAGCTGAGTTGCAGTCCAAGGTCACTACCAAGTTTATTTTGACATAAGCATTGGCAACCCTGTGGAAAAGGATGTTGGAAAAATTGTGATAGGACTGTACGGAGATGATGTCCCCCGGTCAGCTGAAAATTTTCACATCTCTTGGTTTATGTACATCTGTTACAGATTGTGAAATTTGTAAATATCTGAATAATAGATTCCAGACTACTATCAGCTTTTGCATTTTATTTATTACAGTATCCTTTAGAGCTAAAGAAGACGTGTTCTCGGTAATTTAACAGATGATTTTCAGGGTTGGTTTTACTAGTTCATAGAATCTTTTGATACCGTCTTTTATGAATGCTTTTTCATTCCTCAATAGGAAAATGATTCTGAAAAATATTCCATAATTTCAATGAAGCAAAATTATTATCAAAGATATGTCTGTGAACTAGATGTCATTCAATTGATTCTTGGCCTGGCCTTGTTACCTGCTTGCCGTGCATTGAAGTTTTACACCTTTGATCTTGTAAATTTTATGGGAATCTTTCTTGACATTATTTGGCGACCAACACGCTGTTTGTCGCCAAAGTTTGCGACAAATACGTGATTCGTCGCCAATTTATTAAAATTGACGACAAATAAATATTTCATCATAAATTGACAACAAACAGTATTTTCGTCGTCATTTTGTAACGAATTTTACAGTAAATTTTTTTTTAGCAACGAAATTGGTACCGAAAATAATATGTAATTCTGCAATAAATTATTATTCATCACGAATTTCGTCGCAAAAGTCATTGTAAATTTGTGATGAAAATATTGATTCCTCGTGGCTTTTTGTGTTAGAATTACTTCAACACAATTATATTATTCGACTCATGAAAAACTCCAAGTTATATTTTAATTAAAAAATATTGATGTAAAGCTATAGAGATCAAGCCATGAGGATGTCAATTGAACTAGGTGAGCTTAGAGAACATACTCTTTGGCCACCAAAACAGAAGGATCGATATACCAACATATAGGTCATGCTTCTCAATAGTCAGTTTCCTTGATTTCTAATATAAATATAAACAAGTCATAAATGATTAATTTTTTCATATTCGTTTATGTGTGAAACAAACATGAGGTCATTCTAACGTTAGTACTAGTGAAGTTGATGAATGATTTAATAGAATGCATTGTGATTTATGGATACTATATAGAGTAACAAGCATGATAATTGGGTCCCGTCACTTTCTTACTTTTGTACATGATCATAGTCAAAGCGTGTAGACTTAGAGAGAAGGCACAATGACCATTAGTGCTAATAGGTTTTGTAACAAGCTAAGATTGAAACTTAATATTAGTTGGTGAAAACAATTAGATTAAGTGATAATAGAAAAAAAATTCAACAACAATGCTACTTAAGCAATGGGATTATATATCAAAATAAAAGGGTAGATAGAAAGCACTAGCACACTTTAAATGTTGCTTAAACCCTAAACCCTAAACTCTAAACTTTAAACCCTAAACCCTAAACCCTAAACCCTAAACCCTAAACCCTAAACACTAGCACACTTTAAATGTTGCTTGAACTACAATGTTTAGGTAAGCCTTCTTATAAAAATATTGGTGGTAATGACTCTAGGAGTATAGCACACTTCTACGTACTATATATTCTAGGTGATAAATATCCAATCATTTTTTTAATATTGACTTATGCTCATCTTATAGCGTTTGAATGTTTGTACTATATCGAAAGTCATCCAAAATTTGAGGATAAGTACGATGATAAAGAAAGAAAATGTATTTCTTGGGTATCCCCAAGGGTAAAGGTGATAAATACTTCATGAAGAGGAATATAAAAATATATTTCTCAACACAATCAAACTATTGAGGCATTTATATCCATTGCATAGCACAATATATATATATATACATCACTCATCATTGACTATTTGGAAATCATATTGCACTTTTAAAAAAAAATATCGTAGTTAATATAAATTCTTTTGGATATCAAGGAGCTAATAATTATTAAAAAATTAAAATTTTAAAGCATAATCTGATTTGTAAATCAACTTGTTCTGTAAAACATAATACACGATGCTAATCAATTTGTACTTTCAAAATAAGAGTCCGACACAAAATAAATATAGTAAGCCATTGAAAATTGATATAAACGTACTAAAACGCAAACAAAATGAATGCTCTTAACTAATTGCTTACTAATTATCAATGTTTTAAATCAACAACAGAACTCTGCGTACGTCTTTGCCAAAGAGAGAACGTAACCATCTGATCTTAGCTCATGATTAACTAATTAATTAATTAGAACAGCGCATGATTAACTAATATATATATCAATGCAACGTATTCCACGGCACGCAGCAGTCGTTATCGAGTCGATCATAGCGTACGTGGTGTAGCCAAAACAGAGCAGAGCATAAGAGCGAAGCACCAGCGGATGCAAATTCCCTATAAATAGTTCCAAGGCTCATCGCCTTCACATATCATCAGTTAGCTAATTAGTTTCTTGCTAAACCATTTGGAAATTGAGCAGCAGCTGATGGGCATTCCGGCCGCCACCAACATGAAGCAGTGCTTCTTCTTGGCGGCATTAATGTTAGTTCTAATGATAAGCAGCAGCAGCAGCAGCACTCGGGCGCGCAAGTTGAGCCCAGAGATGACAATGGAGGAGAGACACGAGCAGTGGATGGCACAGCACGGGCGCGTGTACCAGGACGAGGCAGAGAAGCAACGCCGGTTCCAGATCTTCAAGTCCAACGTCGATCGCATCGAGTCGTTCAACGCCGCAGGGAGGCACAAGTACTTGCTGGGCGTAAACCAGTTCGCCGATATGACTAACGAGGAATTCAGGACCTCGCGCACTGGCTTCAAGAATATCAAGGCTCCGGCGAACGCAATCCGGAACAGAGGATTCAGGTACGAGAACATCGCTGCGACGCCAGTGAGCATGGATTGGAGGACGAAAGGCGCAGTCACTCCCGTCAAAGATCAAGGGCAATGTGGTATATAAATACTAATTTGGAAGAACTAGTTAATTAGTTAGTTAATCAATCAATCATATGCCTAAATGTATGCACTGGACGAACAAAACAGGGTGTTGTTGGGCGTTCTCCGCAGTGGCCGCAATGGAGGGGATCACCAAGCTCTCCACCGGAAAATTGATCTCGCTCGCCGAGCAAGAGCTGGTGGACTGCGACGTCCACGGCGAGGACCAGGGCTGCAACGGCGGCCTCATGGACGAAGCGTTCAAGTTCATCATAAAAAACGGCGGCCTCGCCGGCGAAGCCAAATACCCCTACGAGGCCACCGACGGCACCTGCAGCAAACAGAAATCTTCCCCCGTTGCCGCCGTCATTCGCGGTTACGAGGACGTGCCGGCCAACGACGAGGAGGCGCTGCGCAAGGCTGTGGCCCACCAGCCGGTGTCGGTGGCGATAGAGGCCAGCGGGTACGCCTTCCAGTTCTACTCGAGCGGCGTCTTCACGGGCGAGTGCGGCACGAATCTGGATCACGGAGTGACCGCGGTGGGATACGGCGCGACGAGTGACGGCACCGAGTACTGGCTCGTCAAGAACTCTTGGGGTGCTAGCTGGGGGGAGCAGGGGTATATAAGGATGGAGCGAGATGTGGATGCCAAGGAAGGTCTGTGCGGTATCGCCATGGAGGCTTCCTACCCAACTGCTTGAATTCAACCTACCCAGCTGCGTGATCCAGTTATTGTATACTAATAATGTATTATGTATAGCTAGCTGTGTGCGTTTGTTTCCGTATGTGTACATGTATAGTTGTTGTCTCTTATCTTGTTGATGATAAGCAACAAGACAGGTGTGCTAGTGCCACGTGACTATAGTGTTAAAATATAAATACAATTTTATAAGTTTCAAGAATCTTGGTTATCAATTTTTTTTTATAGCACATTGGTTGTCAGAGTATGTTTATCACCCTTATTTAAATACGAATAAGATCAAGAAATAGAACACAATAATAATTTTATCCAAAATTATCAAAACAAGCTAAAAAATTAATTTATAAAACAAGTCTCTTTTAAATATATATATATATTAAATTTGAAACACATTTAAAAATAGGTGCTGCAATTTGCCAAGTTAATTAAAAATAAAACTTTCATTAGAAATTATTACCTTAAAAAAGTAAAAGATTCTGTCGTTGTGTGCATCGCTCTTTTATCGCCAGTTGCCTTGTTCGTATCTCCGTAAGGAGTTCAAGCAGGTCAAAACCCTCGCTCACTCTTCGCTTCCTTCCCCATCAATGGCGGCTTCTTTGATCTCCATCGTGAGTCGATCTCTCCATTCCTCTATCCTCTTGCTTCAGTCTCATTTCGTTACATCTTACCTTTCTGTCTGGTAGGCGAAAGTACTCCTAAATGTTACCGGTGTTCCGGGCATCGCTGCCAGACATCCTCTAGTGAGACCTTTGAATGCTTTCGTGGGTCCGAAATCCTGGCTGCGGCCGGGAATTTTTTCTGCTTCCTCGTTGCCTTTGGCGCTCGTTTTCCCAAGAAGAACCCACTGCACCATATCGCCTCGCGCGGAGCTCAAGGTTGGACGATTTTGATTTTCGATCGATTAAGGCTTTTCTGTCGTTGATTCATTAGATATTGATTTGATGAATGCCTTTTTCCATGTTATTTTGTGTTATGGGGATGGGATTTTAGGTAGCTGAGTTGCAGTCCAAGGTCACTAACCAAGTTTATTTTGACATAAGCATTGGCAACCCTGTGGAAAAGGATGTTGGGAAAATTGTGATAGGACTGTACGGAGATGATGTCCCCCAGACAGCTGAAAATTTTCGTGCTCTTTGCACAGGTCATTTCGTCCTCTATTTTATTTATTTATTATTTTTTCTTGGACAAAAATTTTCTTTTTGGTTACTTGAGATTCTTGACATTTTTGTGCTTTGATCAGGAGAGAAGGGCTTTGGATATAAGGGATCTTCATTTCATCGCGTAATCAAGGATTTCATGATTCAAGGTGGAGACTTTGAGAGGGGAAATGTAAGTTCTCTGGTTTGCCTACATGTTTTGTGTTTGAATGCGTAAAAAAGTCAAACTACTTCCGATCATTGTAAGAAGCTTGAAGAATGCACATACACACAAAAAACCTGAAATGAATGACCTTTTAAAAGTAGGACCATGAGTGCTGAAGTGCTGCAATGGGCTTGACCAAGAAAGTGTAGCACTTTTATGCACTCTTTTTCTATAACATACCAAGAAAGGAGGACCACGTTAAAGTTAAATAAAGTGGACATCTTCTTCGCCCATCCTGTAGTGTTAACAGATAAATGTTCCACATTGTTTACATCAGTGAACTTAAATTCAAGTCTCCATGGTGCATTGGTCACCTATGTATCACCGCAACATAAAATGAATATGTTATAGCAATGATAGAAGCTGTCGCAGTCGCCATATTTATAGCTCTGTATCTCCATGTCAAGTGTGATGTCAATGCCAGATAACTTGTTATCTTGGAGGCATATTGGTTCCAATTGATTGGGATTTGAAATTTCAAATCGTAATTGGTTTTTAGTAGTATTCTATTTTAGTTGATAGCTTTATGTTTTGGTAGGAGTTTGACAATGGTAGTTTATTTTACCACAAATTTTTTGTTTCATTTTAGGCCACCATATGATTTATTATACTTATCATATAATTGAGATCTCGAGAACTTTGCTAAAATTCACTAGCAGGGTTAACATTGTTGTTATTGGCAAATTGTGTTTGTTTAGTAAAGGCCATATCATATTGAGCAAAACCATCTTTAATCTTGTCTACCCAATCTAAAAATATATTACGATCCATTTGGGCATCTATTTTAACATGTGTAGGCCTACATCGATCGTTGCTTTTAGGAAAGTTACTTGGACCTTCTCTTAATGTGTTTGTGAATGAGTGTGCATGTTATTCATAGATTTTAAAATGCATAAACTTTAATATCTAGCAAAATCATTGGATGATTCATCCTAGATTTTATGAATCTAAGCTCATCTTTCCAATTGATTGGGTATAGTATATAGGTTGAGTTCATATTTTTTACTCCTAAAATCTTTATCTCTCATGTATTGAGTGGAAGTTGGGGTAATTCCTCTTATTACCATGAACTAAGTATATCATCATATAGTAGTGAAATTAGGCTATTTCCTCTTTCATGTTGCCTGCAAATCATGCTCCCATAGTGTTGGTACCTATGCTTCCCTCAACAGCACAATAGAGTTAGATGGAGTCCATAGTTGATACTCAGACGATTATAGCCTCTCATGGAAGCGTTCAAAGATATTTGGTTCATTAGAAATGATGTTTGGAGATAAGTGATGCCTAGATTATTGAAATGAATTTTGACACATTGTTCTGAGCTACTTGAGGCGATGGAGCAACAACTGCTTGACTCATCTTGAATAGAAGCACCTCCACTTCGCACTTATATCCAGCGCCATTGAACTTGATTTGGAAAGTCTATCTCCTCTCTCAAACACATCCCCACTCAAATAGGTTGATTCCCTGGTTCAGCTTAATTGAATTTGTAAATTGCCTTGATTTGTAAATTGATTGAGATTTTAAATTCTAATTATATTTTGGTAGTTTATATTTTTGGATTGAATTTCTGTACTATTCTATTTTTGGATTGGTATGTTTATGTTTAGGTGGAAGCTTAATGGTGGTAATTTTTTTAAAGTTTATAAACGTTTTCTTCCTAGTTTTGTTAGGATCAAATATTTAAAAAATGCTTGCTTCTATGTAATATTCAACTTTGAAATAAAAAGTTGACTTTTTTCTATGTGATTTTCCTATAGTTAGATTCGTGTTTTGTTTGTTTTAAGTCACATATGATGAAATGATAGCTATTTGCTGTACTCATGACTTTTCAACAAACTCCTAATTTAAGAAATCTCCTTAATTAAAACCACACATCTTGATGTGAAATGCTTAATGCTAAATTAGCACATTTATCTTGCAGGCTTACTATATGCCAAAATGATAGCATCTTGGCATGCTTATGATTGTCTTAAGAAACACCTAACATGTTACTGAACTTTTTAGTTAACCTGACTATCAGTTTTTTTTTTTTTTCAAATTGTGTTTTCTTGAGCTTGATGAGCAGCATTAGCTCTGGTGAGAATGAATTTGAATGGAATATCAATTTTAGGTAGATTCATTTGTCGGTTACAACTTGATCACGCTGTTAAAATCAACTTTAAATCTGTTAAAGCATTAGTACCACTTAAAGAAAATGTTTGTTTGATAGAGATAAAAGCTTGCTTTTGGTATTTGGTATGTTGATTCCTCTTTTGGCTGGGACTTGTGAGGAAATACGATTAAGGGATCCCAGAAAGTATTCAGAACAATAGGTTTCTTCTCAATAGCTCATCTCATCTCATTGCTTTGGATTTGCTGTCTTTTTTTCAGGTTCACTCTTCTGATAATGTTATGATTTTGCTAAAATTAATGTAGTTTAAGGATTATGAATAAGCCGATTGTTTCTTCAGGGTTTTGCTTCATCGTGTTCTATAAATAGTCACAGGCTAGCATGTTCCGTTATCTTTACATATGAAGGTGCTTGTACTGTGGCAGAGTTCTAAAACATTACGAGAGGATAAATATTAAGATAAATACTATATTATTTTTCTCTATTGTGTTCTTTAAAAGTTTTGTTTGACTACAAAAGCAATTTTTTATTGTAATCATGTCTGGGAAATGTATTATGGGGGATTAGGTGAATGTACAAAAGGAAAAAAAACATCTTGACCAGATTATTGATTTGTTTAATTTCAGGGCACTGGTGGTAAAAGCATTTATGGGCGTACATTTAAAGATGAGAACTTCAAGTGTAGGTTAAACTTTGCCAGCTATTAATTGTAACTAGTATTGTTATACCTCTAAGGGATGGTTATTTACTCTGAAATTTTCCAGTGGCTCATCTGGGTCCTGGAGTGGTTAGTATGGCAAATGCAGGGCATTTGCACAGTCAAGGTAATTTATGCTTGAAATTGATTCCTGAAATCTGTTCTAGTATTTAGCATGGATGCATCTCTCCTCTAGCAAATGTTTCACTTGCCAAATAATCTAGAATGATATTTTTGGCAATTTCATAAAGACAGTATCTGCCAACACAAAATAGTTGATTTCAGTTGCTTTCATTTTTGTCAACTAAAATATTTGCAATTCCATGTGGATGTTTGCTTAGTTTTGGACATGGCAATTGGAAAGCTTGTGCATGAATTACTACAAAGCTGTATCTTATTCAGTTAAATTCACACATAACATACTCTTTTACAGTTTTGTTCTTGAACTTAATGGGCTTCTATTTCTTACCAAATAATCATGTGAAAATATTGTTACTTGTTTGCTACTTGCTAGATACGCTAATAAGTTGGGATTGAATTGCTTAGATTCCATCATTTGGGAAAATATTTTCCAGGAGCTGGTTGGGCACTTGACTTGTCCCACCTGACCGGAGCTGGTTGGGCGCTTGACTTGTCCCACCCAACCTGCCTTATGTTTGCTCAAGTGGGCTTACTCAACAAATTGGACCTATAAAAAGAGAACATATTTTCACCTTTATGTTCTAAGAAAATATTTTCAAATAGATTTCAGTACCTCATTCAAATAGCTGCAGACAATTCTTTTAAAAAGATAGAAAATATTTTTCATAAACAAACAAGAGCACTCAGGGTATATGGAGGGAGGACATTGTCCTTTTATTTGGATTTTTTTTTCAAGCTTGGAGACTATGAATGGTGGTGAAAGGAGAGAAGACATAGCCTATCTTGTCCTCTTTCCTAGTTTGAGAAATTTAAGATCTAATTTTCCCAGTTGCTTCCAGCATTTAATATAATTAACACAAGGATCCCTTTTCTTTTGTACCTGATCCGCACATGGATATGTATTCATGCTGACTTGCAATGGTGCAGACAAAAAGGACAATATGTTTTGGTCCAAACAATGTTAATAAAGTTGATGATAATGGAGCTCATCACTTAGATTACTTGATTCTCCTTCCGAAAGTCTTTTTTTTTTTTTTTCTAACTATAAGGTTATCTGATAATTAGTATGAGGCTGGATCTTTGTGATTCCCTGTGTCATGTATTTTAATTGAATACTCGATATATATTTGTCTGTTAGGTGCATGCTTTTTCTCATTCACAAGCTTACTGGTCAGGAATCCCTGAGGGGGCAAAACCCTCTTATAAAACCAAAACTGATTTATGGACCTCTTTTCAAGCTTATTTCTCTCTCTATATGTATATATCTCTATCTATGATTGGCATTTCCTGAGCGAGTTAGGCTACTTCATGAAATATAAGTTTAAAAAGGAGGTTAGTTTTCCTGATCTCACATAACCGGAGCTGGGAAAGGAAATGTTCACTGGTTTATCACCTCTTTGTTCCAAAACATTATGGTTAAGCTTCATCAATGTGAAAATATTATGCAAGGAGATCCATCATGGTTTAGCTTATCTTGTAGCTGTAGATGCTGCAGAACATTTAGTTCTCACAACTGTACCTTGAAATGTATGAAAACTTGCATAGGTCTGAGCGACTACATGGGCAACTAAATTTCAGTATTGAGGGAGCTGAAACACTGGTACTTTTGTAGTTATGCTCATTTAAACTTCATTCCAAGCTTCAATTTATGGGAAATAGATAATTTTCTTGAAAAGGGTGTTGTATTCATATATTCTTTTCAATCCGTTGCAATGTAATGCGTCATCACAAAACCAAGATTGCATTAGTGTGTTTACACAAACTCTATTTATGCAGACACCATGGTTGGACAAGAGGCATGTCGTCTTTGGTCAAGTACTCGAAGGCATGGATGTGGTGAGGTTGATTGAGTCTCAAGAGATGGATCGTGGAGATCGGCCCAAGAAGAGCATTATCATTAGTGACTGTGGTGAACTAAACTTTTTGACTCATAATAATCTCATTTGTCCTTCTTTGGCTTGTCAATGTGCCATATCTCGGCCAGGCATGGCTCAAAGCTGCCTGGTTGTGCTTCAGTCAAACCGAGCTTAGCACGACCCAGCTTTTATGTAGCGTGTGCCAGTTTGGAAACCATCAAGCTTAGGCCTAAATTGAGACCGGCTTCAGTGGCATTAAGGTCATGCTTAATATAGCTCAAACTTAACATGTTATAAAAGAGTGTGTTTATAGGCAATTTGAGGAGAAAAACAAGTAAGCTGGGCCATGCTTCGCACGGACTCATGCCGAATTGACACTATTCAAACGATAACAAAAGAATTTGTTAAATATTTTTTTATTATCAATAAAAAAATGTAGTAAAATTATAACAAAATTAGCTCAGTCCATGCAATTTTTTGTATCAACTCGGCCAAGTTATACATGATTCCCACCTGATCGATGTTTCCTCTGTGAAACCTCTTTATAATTGGAGTCAAGGTCAGATCAACTCAGCCTGAAGCTGAGGTAGGCAAAATGATGGAAAGCCATGGGCCTACATGCTACTCTCAATCGAGGATATTTTAGCACAAGTGGAGCAGGGAGAAAGCTACTGAGAAGCTTCATGTAAGGAGACAATGGAGGCAACTGATAATGGAGGGTTGCAATTTTAAACGCAGACTATGGCCCCGTTTCATCACTGAATCAGGGGCACTTGGCAGGCTCTACAAGCTTCTCCCATTTTTAACTCGGATTCCTTCTCGAGTGGGAGCTCCACAATGTTGTTTGCCTGCACACTATCACAAAAGCCTATGCCCCTAAATCAAATGGACTTGAGCTTTAGAAATTGGTGTCCCCTTTCCTGAGGTTGAATATGTGTTGGATGGTGGGGGGGCTCCTCACTGCTTGCATGGTTAGTGCTCTTTGGGAAAAAAAGATCAATAATTGTTCGTGGACAGTTGTTTATTGTTGTAGGAGCATTTCATTCCATCTTTGCTGAATTGGCTGTAAATCCCTCTTTACTTTAAGCTTTGTGGTGTCTGCTTGCTTTTCGTCGCACATGTTTCATTAACTTTGCAGGGAAAAAGAAATGATCTTGGAGCAGAGTTAAACCGTTCTTTAAGCTTTGAGTCTTTGATACCGTACATATTGTGATTAGTTTAGTGAGATATTTTTGGTGCTAAGCCTTTAGTGCGTGCAAGATGCGAGAAAGAAAATAGGAAATGAAAAGGCAAGTCCAAGAGCGAATATAAAGAAAATGCAAATTCGAACGAATTAAACAAACAATATATTAAGAAGACTTATAAGCGTGACTTAAGTTGTCATTAAGAGCCTATAAAAGCCCACGGAGTTCTGCAATTTGAACCATCCAAAACTCGAGACATGGCTCAGGCTGGAGTAGCTTGCATAGTAGTAGCAGTGCTTCTCGCTCTCTCCGTAGGAAATGCAATAGGAATCAGAGTCGAGAAGAGTGGCCAAATCAGTGATGAACTGAAGGGCGCCTACAAGCGAGTGCAGTTGGCCTCTGCCACTTTAGTCGCAGGGCAGCACGGTGGGATGAAAGATTTGGCTTCGATGAAGAGGACAGTTCCATCAGGGCCAAACGCCATGGAGCCTGGCCATGGATTTGGGCAGGTCAGGGCTCAAAAACCTACATAAGAGGGTGCCATTGCCGCCGAGGATGAAGCGAACAAGAAAAGCAGTGACCATGCTGTTAGCTAGCCTTTTGTCTTGCCTTGAGATGAAGAATGATAGCATCTAGCTTTGTTGCCTTCGTACACTTGATAGTGTGCCTATCTTTTTTCTTCATGTTATGAACAAATAATTGGGATTGTTTAAACTTTTAGTGATTCATGGCTAGTTCAACTTACTTCTCAGAAGTTCTTAGAGATGATAGAAATAAAGAAGTCTGCCTGCCATCAACTTTGGCAGCCAATAGACTTCTCGATCTAATGTCAATAGACTTCTTTAATATATAATAACTCAATATGCTAATTATCATGATTTCTTCTTCCTATTTATGTTTTATATTTTCTATTCAATATAAACCTTAAATTATAATAAATTTTATTATTAATCTATTATTGTATAGAAACTAGTTTTTGATTGTTTTATGGTTAATTTATATTTATTTTTAAGTAAACCAAACCAAACCAAAACCAACTCAAAATTTTAGGCGATTTCAAAACCTAACCAAATTAGTTTCAATTTAATTTTAATCTGACTGTTCCAAACCGAAGGTTTGTTTATTCACTGTACCAATAATGTGAACATTGTCCACACTTAAACACGTACATGCTCTAGTTTTCATAATTATAAAAAAATCATCTTTTAAGGTGAATTTTTGCGACGAAATATTTTTATCACAAATTTAAAATTACTTTTGCGATAAAATTTACTTTTGTCGCCAATTGACGATAAAATTCACGATGAATAATAATTTGTTGCAGAATTAGCAACATATTATTTTCATCGTCAATTTCATCGCTAAAAAAAATTTTATTATAAAATTTGTAAAATGGCGATAAAAATACTGTTTGTCATCAATTTACGATGAAATATTGATTCGTCGTCAATTTTAAAAAATTGGCGACGAATCATGTATTCGTTGTAAACTTTGGCGACGAATCACATGTTCATCGCAAACTTTGGCAACAAACAACGTGTTCGTCGCCAAACACTACAAAAATACAGCCTTTTTGTAACGACAGAAAAGCCTTAATCGATCGAAAATCAAAATCGTCTAACTTTGAGCTCCGCACGCAAGGCGATATGGTGCAGTGGGTTCTTCTTGGGGAAACGAGCGCCAAAGGCAACGAGGAAGCAGAAAAAATTCCCGGCCGCAGCCAGGATTTCGGACCCACGAAAGCATTCAAAGGTCTCACTAGAGGATGTCTGGCAGCGATGCCCGGAACACCGGTAACATTTAGGAGTACTTTCGCCTACCAGACAGAAAGGTAAGATGTAACGAAATGAGACTGAAGCAAGAGGATAGAGGAATGGAGAGATCGACTCACGATGGAGATCAAAGAAGCCGCCATTGATGGGGAAGGAAGCGAAGAGTGAGCGAGGGTTTTGACCTGCTTGAACTCCTTACGGAGATACGAACAAGGCAATTGGCGATAAAAGAGCGATGCACACAACGACAGAATCTTTTACTTTTTTAAGGTAATAATTTCTAATGAAAGTTTTATTTTTAATTAACTTGGCAAATTGCAGCAGCTATTTTTAAATGTGTTTCAAATTTAATATATATATATATTTAAAAAGAGACTTGTTTTATAAATTAATTTTTTAGCTTGTTTTGATAATTTTGGATAAAATTATTATTGTGTTCTATTTCTTGATCTTATTCGTATTTAAAAAAAATTGATAACCAAGATTCTTGAAACTTATAAAATTGTATTTATATTTTAACACACGTGGCACTAGCACACCTGTCTTGTTGCTTATCATCAACAAGATAAGAGACAACAACTATACATGTACACATACATGGGAAACAAACGTACACAGCTAGCTATACATAATACATTATTAGTATACAATAACTGGATCACGCAGCTGGGTAGGTTGAATTCAAGCAGTTGGGTAGGAAGCCTCCATGGCGATACCGCACAGACCTTCCTTTGCATCTACATCTCGCTCCATCCTTATATACCCCTGCTCCCCCCAGCTAGCACCCCAAGAGTTCTTGACGAGCCAGTACTCGGTGCCGTCACTTGTCGCGCCGTATCCCACCGCGGTCACTCCGTGATCCAGATTCGTGCCGCACTCGCCCGTGAAGACGCCGCTCGAGTAGAACTGGAAGGCGTACCCGCTGGCCTCTATCGCCACCGACACCGGCTGGTGGGCCACAGCCTTGCGCAGCGCCTCCTCGTCGTTGGCCGGCACGTCCTCGTAACCGCGAATGACGGCGGCAACGGGGGAAGATTTCTGTTTGCTGCAGGTGCCGTCGGTGGCCTCGTAGGGGTATTTGGCTTCGCCGGCGAGGCCGCCGTTTTTTATGATGAACTTGAACGCTTCGTCCATGAGGCCGCCGTTGCAGCCCTGGTCCTCGCCGTGGACGTCGCAGTCCACCAGCTCTTGCTCGGCGAGCGAGATCAATTTTCCGGTGGAGAGCTTGGTGATCCCCTCCATTGCGGCCACTGCGGAGAACGCCCAACAACACCCTGTTTTGTTCGTCCAGTGCATACATTTAGGTATATGATTGATTGATTAACTAACTAATTAACTAGTTCTTCCAAATTAGTATTTATATACCACATTGCCCTTGATCTTTGACGGGAGTGACTGCGCCTTTCGTCCTCCAATCCATGCTCACTGGCGTCGCAGCGATGTTCTCGTACCTGAATCCTCTGTTCCGGATTGCGTTCGCCGGAGCCTTGATATTCTTGAAGCCAGTGCGCGAGGTCCTGAATTCCTCGTTAGTCATATCGGCGAACTGGTTTACGCCCAGCAAGTACTTGTGCCTCCCTGCGGCGTTGAACGACTCGATGCGATCGACGTTGGACTTGAAGATCTGGAACCGGCGTTGCTTCTCTGCCTCGTCCTGGTACACGCGCCCGTGCTGTGCCATCCACTGCTCGTGTCTCTCCTCCATTGTCATCTCTGGGCTCAACTTGCGCGCCCGAGTGCTGCTGCTGCTGCTGCTTATCATTAGAACTAACATTAATGCCGCCAAGAAGAAGCACTGCTTCATGTTGGTGGCGGCCGGAATGCCCATCAGCTAGCTGCTCAATTTCCAAATGGTTTAACAAGAAACTAATTAGCTAACTGATGATATGTGAAGGCGATGAGCCTTGGAACTATTTATAGGGAATTTGCATCCGCTGGTGCTTCGCTCTTATGCTCTGCTCTGTTTTGGCTACACCACGTACGCTATGATCGACTCGATAACGACTGCTGCGTGCCGTGGAATACGTTGCATTGATATATATATTAGTTAATCATGCGCTGTTCTAATTAATTAATTAGTTAATCATGAGCTAAGATCCGATGGTTACGTTCTCTCTTTGGCAAAGACGTACGCAGAGTTCTGTTGTTGATTTAAAACATTGATAATTAGTAAGCAATTAGTTAAGAGCATTCATTTTGTTTGCGTTTTAGTACGTTTATATCAATTTTCAATGGCTTACTATATTTATTTTGTGTCGGACTCTTATTTTGAAAGTACAAATTGATTATCATCGTGTATTATGTTTTACAGAACAAGTTGATTTACAAATCAGATTATGCTTTAAAATTTTAATTTTTAAATAATTATTAGCTCCTTGATATCCAAAAGAATTTATATTAACTATGATATTTTTTTAAAGTGCAATATGATTTCCAAATAGTCAATGATGAGTGATGTATATATATTGTGCTATGCAACGGATATAAATGCCTCAATAGTTTGATTGTGTTGAGAAATATATTTTTATATTCCTCTTCATGAAGTATTTATCACCTTTACCCTTGGGGATACCCAAGAAATACATTTTCTTTCTTTATCATCGTACTTATCCTCAAATTTTGGATGACTTTCGATATAGTACAAACATTCAAACGCTCTAAGATGAGCATAAGTCAATATAAAAAAAAAATAATTGGATTTTTATCACCTAGAATATATAGTACGTAGAAGTGTGCTATACTCCTAGAATCATTACCACCAATATTTTTATAGGAAGGCTTACCTAAACATTGTAGTTCAAGCAACATTTAAAGTGTGCTAGTGCTTTCTATCTACCCTTTTATTTTGATATATAATCCCATTGTTTAAGTAGAATTGTTGTTGAATTTTTTTTCTATTATCACTTAATCTAATTGTTTTCACCAACTAATATTAAGTTTCAATCTTAGCTTGTTACAAAACCTATTAGCACTAATGGTCATTGTGCCTTCTCTCTAAGTCTACACGCTTTGACTATGATCATGTACAAAAGTAAGAAAGTGACGGGACCCAATTATCATGCTTGTTACTCTATATAGTATATATCCATAAATCACAATGCATTCTATTAAATCATTCATCAACTTCACTAATCACAATGCAGTCTATTAAATCATTCATCAACTTCACTAGTACTAACGTTAGAACGACCTCATGTTTGTTTCACACATAAACGAATATGAAAAAATTAATCATTTATGACTTGTTTATATTAATATTAGAAATCAAGGAAACTGACTATTGAGAAGCATGACCTATATGTTGGTATATCGATTCTTCTGTATTGGTGGCCAAAGAGTATGTTCTTTAAGCTCACCTAGTTCAATTGACATCCTCATGGCTTGATCTCTATAGCTTTACATCAACGTTTTTTAATTAAAATATAACTTGGAGTTTTTCATTAGTCGAATAATATAATTGTGTTGAAGTAATTCTAACGCAAAAAGCCACGAGGAATCAATATTTTCATTGCAAATTTACAATGACTTTTACGACGAAATTCGTGACAAATAATAATTTGTTATAGAATTAGCAACATATTATTTTCGATACCAATTTCGTTGCTAAAAAAAATTTTGTTGTAAAATTCGTCACAAAATGACGACGAAAATACTGTTTATTGTCAATTTACGACGAAATATTTATTTGTCATCAATTTTAATAAATTGGTGACAAATCACGTATTTGTCGCAAACTTTGGCGACGAACAATGTCAAGAACGTGTTGGTCGCCAAATAATGTCAAGAAAGATTCCCATAAAATTTACAAGATGAAAGGTGTAAAGCTTCAATGCACGGCAAGCAGGTACCAAGGCCAGGCCAAGAATCAATTGAATGACATCTAGTTCACAGACATATCTTTGATAATAATTTTGCTTCATTGAAATTATGGAATATTTTTCAGAATCATTTTCCTATTGAGGAATGAAAAAGCATTCATAAAAGACGGTATCAAAAGATTCTATGAACTAGTAAAACCAACCCTGAAAATCATCTGTTTACCGAGAACACGTCTTGTTTAGCTCTAAAGGATACTGTAATAAATAAAATGCAAAAGCTGATAGTAGTCTGGAATCTATTATTCAGATATTTACAAATTTCACAATCTGTAACAGATGTACATAAACCAAGAGATGTGAAATCATTCAATTCAACTTTCTTTAATTTATTTACTAACGCGTGCCAATCCATCAACTTTCAAGTATATTCAAATGGCAAAAAAAAAAAAACAAAAGAAAAGAAGCTAATCTCAATGTTGTCAGGTGTGAGATATGAGAGAGCACTAGAAGTGAGGTGCTACCATAGCTAGGACTGGAGGAAATGGAAACAGATAAAGGAAAAATGGGAGATATGTAGAAGGACAGAACATCAACTACTGTTACTGTTGCATATTGCAGGTGAGGAAGACGATAAAATGCAGCATAGGAAACTTCAGGGAGAAAACATGACCCAGGATAGGGAGGCAGGGGAAAAAGAGAGTGAAATCTCCTTGGACATTAGCACTGGTGTTCAATTGCTATGCCGATGATGGACTTTGCTTCACTAATTGCAACCATTAGGTCTTGTAGATTAAAACACCAGCTTAATACCACATTAGTTATTTATAGTTCTGCCTGAGAGGGAGGTTTAAGAAACTTAGTGCCAAGCACATATACAAATATATCATTAGGCAGACCTGCAAATCTAAAAAGGTCAAAATTTCCTATAGCCTAATATCTTTGTCAAGAAAAGTCTAAAAATGCAGAACATAATTACTGGTGTTTCCCTTTCTATGAGTGAACCTCCTGGAAAATCAAGAAAATATAGATCCCACAAAATAGTGAGAAAGAAAATGCAATTAAATGGCTGAAAATGCTGGAAATGTTTTTTAGGCATCATAGCCAAAACGATTCTGAATGACTAAATGTGATAGTATGAAAACAAAAAACCAATAGGCAAGTACTTTTGTATGAGGATTTTGAATCATTCTGAAGCACTGACTTAATAAGAAAAGGTCCTACATTCCTGCCCAAAAAACCTTTTTGTGAGGAACTTGTATGTCTCCTTTAATTGTGTTGACTTGCCAAAAGTTCACATTTTATTAGTCTTTGAGACTTACAATTCCTATCATCATCTGTACACAGACAATTAACAAGCAAGTTAAAGCAACGCTACTTGCACGATCTGTCAACTAAGTATAATCACAGAGAAGGAGGTCCATCTAAGGATTAACTTCGCCTGAAAATAGTTTAGTTTATCATGGAAGAAATGGTTTATCAAAGAGGCCACTTGCCTCTCTGTGTCCTATGTCGCTGACACAATAAATCGGAAAAGATATTTTCCTCTGTCCTAAACATTTCATGGTAGCACAGCAAGAGAACTTAGAACAACGTACTAGCATACTAATGTTCCATGGATTTGGTTGCACAAACAGAAGCATAAAAAAGGAATCTTGGAAGGAGAATGTCGAAGCGAAACGAGGACGAACCGTCGCTTGACGCCGACGAAAAGGCTTTCCGGGAATCTGGCGGTGATCTTGCCTTTCGGTAGACGAATCGTCGCCTTGAGAGACCCGCAAACAGTAACGCTGAGAAGAGGAAGCGCCAAAACATACAGAGAGAAAATGACACGAATTTAGAAGAAACGCTTAAAGCATGGGAAGTAATTACCTCAAGTAGCTCGGAACAATGTGTCAAAATTCATTTCAATAATCTAGGCATCACTTATCTCCAAAATTCATTTCTAATGAACCAAATATCTTAGAACGCTTCCATGAGAGGCTATGATCGTCTGAGTATCAACTATGCACTCTATCTGACTCTATTGTGCTGTTGAGGGAAGCATAGGTACCAACACTATGGGAGCATGATTTGCAGGCAATATGAAAGAGGAAATAGCCTAATTTCACTACTATATGATGATATACTTAGTTCATGGTAATAAGAGGAATTACCCCAACTTCCACTCAATACATGAGAGATAAAGATTTTAGGAGTAAAAAATATGAACTCAACCTATATACTATACCCAATCAATTGGAAAGATGAGCTTAGATTCATAAAATCTAGGATGAATCATCCAATGATTTTGCTAGATATTAAAGTTTATGCATTTTAAAATCTATGAATAACATGCACACTCATTCACAAACACATTAAGAGAAGGCCCAAGTAACTTTCCTAAAAGCAACGATCGATGTAGGCCTACACATGTTAAAATAGATGCCCAAATGGATCGTAATATATTTTTTTATTGGGTAGACAAGATTAAAGATGGTTTTGCTCAATATGATATGGCCTTTACTAAACAAACACAATTTGCCAATAACAACAATGTTAACCCTGCTAGTGAATTTTAGCAAAGTTCTCAAGATCTCAATTATATGATAAGTATAATAAATCATATGGTGGCCTAAAACGAAACAAAAAATTTGTGGTAAGATAAACTACCATTGTCAAATTCCTACCAAAACATAAAGATATCAACTAAAATAGAATACTACTAAAAACCAATTACGATTTGAAATTTCAAATCCCAATCAATTGGAACCAATATGCCTCTAAGATAACAAGTTATCTGGCATTGACATCACACTTGACATGGAGATACAGAGCTATAAATATGGCGACTGCAACAGCTTCTATCATTGCTATAACATATTCATTTTATGTTGCGGTGATACATAGGTGACCAATGCACCATGGAGAATTGAATTTAAGTTCACTGATGTAAATAATGTAGAACATTTATCTGTTAATACTACAGGATGGGCGAAGAAGATGTCAACTTTATTTAACTTTAACATGGTCCTACTTTCTTGGTATGTTATAGAAAAAGAGTGCATAAAAGTGCTACACTTTCTTGATCAGACACATTGCAGCACTTCAGCACTCATGGTCCTACTTTTAAAAGGTCATTCATTTCAGGTTTTTTGTGTGTATGTGCATTTTCAAGCTTCTTTTCTGCAAAAAGGTGGATCCGTCTTAGAAAGTGCATTCTTCAAGCTTCTTACAATGATGGGAAGTAGTTTGACTTTTTTACGCATTCAAACACAAAACATGTAGGCAAACCAGATAACTTACATTTCCCCTCTCAAAGTCTCCACCTTGAATCATGAAATCCTTGATTACACGACGAAATGAAGATCCCTTATATCCAAAGCCCTTCTCTCCTGATCAAAGCACAAAAATGTCAAGAATCTCAAGTAACCAAAAAGAAAATTTTTGTCCAAGAAAAAAATAATAAATAAATAAAATAGAGGACGAAATGATCTGTGCAAAGAGCACGAAAATTTTCAGCTGTCTGGGGACATCATCTCCCTACAGTCCTATCACAGTTTTACCAACATCCTTTTCCACAGGGTTGCCAATGCTTATGTCAAAATAAAATTGGTTAGCGACCTTGGACTGCAACTCAGCTACCCAAAATCCCATCCCCATAACACAAAAATAACATGGAAAAAGGCATTCATCAAATCAATATCTAATGAATCAACGACAGAAAAGCCTAAGCGATCTAAAATCAAAATCGTCCAACCTTGAGCTCCGCGCGAGGCGATATGGTGCAGTGGGTTCTTCTTGGGGAACCGAGCGCCAAAGGCAACGAGGAAGCAGAAAAAATTCCCGGCCGCAGCCAGGATTTCGGACCCACGAAAGCATTCAATGGTCTCACTAGAGGATGTCTGGCAGCGATGACCGGAGCACCGGTAACATTTAGGAGTACTTTCGCCTACCAGACAGAAAGGTAAGATGTAACGAAACGAGACTGAAGCAAGAGGATAGAGGAATGGAGAGATCGACTCACGATGGAGGTCAAAGAAGCCGCCATTGATGGGGAAGGAAACGAAGAGTGAGCAAGGGTTTTGACCTGCTTGAACTCCTTACGGAGATACGAACGAGGCAACTGGCGATAAAAGAGCGATGCAACACAACGACAGAATCTTTCACCTTTTTAAGGTAATAATTTCTAATGAAAGTTTTATTTTTAATTAACTTGGCAAATTGCAGCACCTATTTTTAAATGTGTTTCAAATTTAATATATATATATATATATATATTTAAAAAGAGACTTGTTTTATAAATTAATTTCTTAGCTTGTTTTGATAATTTTGGATAAAATTATTATTGTGTTCTATTTCTTGATCTTATTCGTATTTAAATAAGGGTGATAAACATACTCTGACAACCAATGTGCTATAAAAAAAATTGATAACCAAGATTCTTGAAACTTATAAAATTGTATTTATATTTTAACACTATAGTCACGTGGCACTAGCACACCTGTCTTGTTGCTTATCATCAACAAGATAAGAGACAACAACTATACATGTACACATACGGAAACAAACGTACACAGCTAGCTATACATAATACATTATTAGTATACAATAACTGGATCACGCAGCTGGGTAGGTTGAATTCAAGCAGTTGGGTAGGAAGCCTCCATGGCGATACCGCACAGACCTTCCTTTGCATCTACATCTCGCTCCATCCTTATATACCCCTGCTCCCCCCAGCTAGCACCCCAAGAGTTCTTGACGAGCCAGTACTCGGTGCCGTCACTCGTCGCGCCGTATCCCACCGCGGTCACTCCGTGATCCAGATTCGTGCCGCACTCGCCCGTGAAGACGCCGCTCGAGTAGAACTGGAAGGCGTACCCGCTGGCCTCTATCGCCACCGACACCGGCTGGTGGGCCACAGCCTTGCGCAGCGCCTCCTCGTCGTTGGCCGGCACGTCCTCGTAACCGCGAATGACGGCGGCAACGGGGGAAGATTTCTGTTTGCTGCAGGTGCCGTCGGTGGCCTCGTAGGGGTATTTGGCTTCGCCGGCGAGGCCGCCGTTTTTTATGATGAACTTGAACGCTTCGTCCATGAGGCCGCCGTTGCAGCCCTGGTCCTCGCCGTGGACGTCGCAGTCCACCAGCTCTTGCTCGGCGAGCGAGATCAATTTTCCGGTGGAGAGCTTGGTGATCCCCTCCATTGCGGCCACTGCGGAGAACGCCCAACAACACCCTGTTTTGTTCGTCCAGTGCATACATTTAGGTATATGATTGATTGATTAACTAACTAATTAACTAGTTCTTCCAAATTAGTATTTATATACCACATTGCCCTTGATCTTTGACGGGAGTGACTGCGCCTTTCGTCCTCCAATCCATGCTCACTGGCGTCGCAGCGATGTTCTCGTACCTGAATCCTCTGTTCCGGATTGCGTTCGCCGGAGCCTTGATATTCTTGAAGCCAGTGCGCGAGGTCCTGAATTCCTCGTTAGTCATATCGGCGAACTGGTTTACGCCCAGCAAGTACTTGTGCCTCCCTGCGGCGTTGAACGACTCGATGCGATCGACGTTGGACTTGAAGATCTGGAACCGGCGTTGCTTCTCTGCCTCGTCCTGGTACACGCGCCCGTGCTGTACCATCCACTGCTCGTGTCTCTCCTCCATTGTCATCTCTGGGCTCAACTTGCGCGCCCGAGTGCTGCTGCTGCTGCTTATCATTAGAACTAACATTAATGCCGCCAAGAAGAAGCACTGCTTCATGTTGGTGGCGGCCGGAATGCCCATCAGCTAGATGCTCAATTTCCAAATGGTTTAACAAGAAACTAATTAGCTAACTGATGATATGTGAAGGCGATGAGCCTTGGAACTATTTATAGGGAATTTGCATCCGCTGGTGCTTCGCTCTTATGCTCTGCTCTGTTTTGGCTACACCACGTACGCTATGATCGACTCGATAACGACTGCTGCGTGCCGTGGAATACGTTGCATTGATATATATATTAGTTAATCATGCGCTGTTCTAATTAATTAATTAGTTAATCATGAGCTAAGATCCGATGGTTACGTTCTCTCTTTGGCAAAGACGTACGCAGAGTTCTGTTGTTGATTTAAAACATTGATAATTAGTAAGCAATTAGTTAAGAGCATTCATTTTGTTTGCGTTTTAGTACGTTTATATCAATTTTCAATGGCTTACTATATTTATTTTGTGTCGGACTCTTATTTTGAAAGTACAAATTGATTAGCATCGTGTATTATGTTTTACAGAACAAGTTGATTTACAAATCAGATTATGCTTTAAAATTTTAATTTTTTAAATAATTATTAGCTCCTTGATTTCTAATATCCAAAAGAATTTATATTAACTATGATATTATTTTTTTAAGTGCAATATGATTTCCAAATAGTCAATGATGAGTGATGTATATATATTGTGCTATGCAATGGATATAAATGCCTCAATAGTTTGATTGTGTTGAGAAATATACTTTTATATTCCTCTTCATGAAGTATTCTTTTGAGCATCTCCAACTCTCTTAAAAAAAAAAATCCATAAACACGAAGATCATTTTAGTTGTTAGTCTAAACATTTTTATCACCTTTACCTTTGGGGATACCCAAGAAATACATTTTCTTTCTTTATCATCGTACTTATCCTCAAATTTTGGATGACTTTCGATATAGTACAAACATTCAAACGCTCTAAGATGAGCATAAGTCAATATTTTTAAAAAATGATTGGATTTTTATCACCTAGAATATATAGTACGTAGAAGTGTGCTATACTCCTAGAATCATTACCACCAATATTTTTATAGGAAGGCTTACCTAAACATTGTAGTTCAAGCAACATTTAAAGTGTGCTAGTGCTTTCTATCTACCCTTTTATTTTGATATATAATCCCATTGTTTAAGTAGCATTGTTGTTGAATTTTTTTTCTATTATCACTTAATCTAATTGTTTTCACCAACTAATATTAAGTTTCAATCTTAGCTTGTTACAAAATCTATTAGCACTAATGGTCATTGTGCCTTCTCTCTAAGTCTACACGCTTTGACTATGATCATGTACAAAAGTAAGAAAGTGACGGGACCCAATTATCATGCTTGTTACTCTATATAGTATATATCCATAAATCACAATGCATTCTATTAAATCATTCATCAACTTCACTAATCACAATGCAGTCTATTAAATCATTCATCAACTTCACTAGTACTAACGTTAGAACGACCTCATGTTTGTTTCACACATAAACGAATATGAAAAAATTAATCATTTATGACTTGTTTATATTAATATTAGAAATCAAGAAATTAAACTGACTATTGAGAAGCATGACCTATATGTTGGTATATCGATTCTTCTGTATTGGTGGCCAAAGAGTATGTTCTCTAAGCTCACCTAGTTCAATTGACATCCTCATGGCTTGATCTCTATAGCTTTACATCAACATTTTTTAATTAAAATATAACTTGGAGTTTTTCATTAGTCGAATAATATAATTGTGTTGAAGTAATTCTAACGCAAAAAGCCATGAGGAATCAATATTTTCGTCGCAAATTTACAACGACTTTTACGATGAAATTCACGACGAATAATAATTTATTGCAAAATTAACAGCATATTATTTTCGTCGTCAATTTAGTTGCTAAAAAAAAATTTATTATAAAATTCGTCGTAAAATGACGACGAAATTTGCGATGAAATATTTATTCGTCGTCAATTTTAATAAATTGACGACGAATCACGTGTTTGTCGCAAACTTTGACAACGAACAATGTGTTCTTCGCCAAATAATGTCAAGAAAGATTCCCATAAAATTTACAAGAAGAAAGGTGTAAAGCTTCAATGCACGGCAAGCAGGTACCAAGGCCAGGCCAAGAATCAATTGAATGACATCTAGTTCACAGACATATCTTTGATAATAATTTTGCTTCATTGAAATTATGGAATATTTTTCAGGATCATTTTCCTAGTGAGGAATGAAAAAGCATTCATAAAAGACGGTATCAAAAGATTCTATGAACTAGTAAAACCAACCCTGAAAATCATCTGTTTACCGAGAACACGTCTTCTTTAGCTCTAAAGGATACTGTAATAAATAAAATGCAAAAGCTGATAGTAGTCTGGAATCTATTATTCAGATATTTACAAATTTCACAATCTGTAACAGATGTACATAAACCAAGAGATGTGAAATCATTCAATTCAACTTTCTTTAATTTATTTACTAACGCGGCCAATCCATCAACTTTCAAGTATATTCAAATGGCAAAACAAAACAAACAAAAAAAAGAAGCTAATCTCAATGTTGTCAGGTGTGAGATATGAGAGAGCACTAGAAGTGAGGTGATACCATAGCTAGGACTAGAGGAAATGGAAACAGATAAAGGAAAAATGGGAGATATGTAGAAGGACAGAATATCAACAACTGTTGCTGTTGCATATTGCAGGTGAGGAAGACGATAAAATGCAGCATAGGAAACTTCAGGGAGAAAACATGACCCAGGATAGGGAGGCAGGGGAAAAAGAGAGTGAAATCTCCTTGGACATTATCACTGATGGACTTTGCTTCACTAATTGCAACCATTAGGTCTTGTAGATTAAAACACCAGCTTAATACCACATTAGTTATTTATAGTTCTGCCTGAGAGGGAGGTTTAAGAAACTTAGTGCCAAGCACATATACAAATATATCATTAGGCAGACCTGCAAATCTAAAAAGGTCAAAATTTCCTATAGCCTAATATCTTTGTCAAGAAAAGTCTAAAAATGCAGAACATAATTACTGGTGTTTCCCTTTCTATGAGTGAACCTCCTGGAAAATCAAGAAAATATAGATCCCACAAAATAGTGAGAAAGAAAATGCAATTAAATGGCTAAAAATGCTGGAAATGTTTTTTAGGCATCATAGCCAAAATGATACTGAATGACTTAAATGTGATAGTATGAAAACAAAAAACCAATAGGCAAGTACTTTTGTATGAGGATTTTGAATCATTCTGAAGCACTGACTTAATAAGAAAAGGTCCTACATTCCTGCCCAAAAAACCTTTTTGTGAGGAACTTGTATGTCTCCTTTAATTGTGTATTTGTGTTGACTTGCCAAAAGTTCACATTTTATTAGTCTTTGAGACTTACAATTCCTATCATCATCTGTACACAGACAATTAACAAGCAAGTTAAAGCAACGCTACTTGCACGATCTGTCAACAAAGTAAGTATAATCACAGAGAAGGAGGTTCATCTAAGGATTAACTTCGCCTGAAAATAGTTTAGTTTATCATGGAAGAAATGGTTTATCAAAGAGGCCACTTGTCTCTCTGTGTCCTATGTCGCTGACACAATAAATCGGAAAAGATATTTTCCTCTGTCCTAAACATTTCATGGTAGCACAGCAAGAGAACTTAGAACAACGTACTAGCATACTAATGTTCCATGGATTTGGTTGCACAAACAGAAGCATAAAAAAGGAATCTTGGAAGGAGAATGTCGAAGCGAAACGAGGACGAACCGTCGCTTGACGCCGACGAAAAGGCTTTCCGGGAATCTGGCGGTGATCTTGCCTTTCGGTAGACGAATCGTCGCCTTGAGAGACCCGCAAACAGTATCGCTGAGAAGAGGAAGCGCCAAAATATACAGAGAGAAAATGACACGAATTTAGAAGAAACGCTTAAAGCATGGGAAGTAATTACCATACGTTGCTCCGCGGACCAACACATCCTCCCGTCTGGGTCGGCGGCTTGTCATTAACTAGGTTTCCATTTCGAAAATCGACACCTTGGAGCCTAAGAGGGAGTGAAGTACCTTTCCCATCCCCGTTTCTTTTTTCCTTGATCTTTTCTCATCTCGGAGCGGCGATGGCGGACTGGGGGCCGGTAATGGTGGCGGTGGTGTTGTTCGTGTTGCTGTCGCCGGGGCTGCTGTTCCAGATCCCGGGGAGGAGCGGTCGGGTGGTCGAGTTCGCCAACTTCCACACCAGCGGCGCGTCCATTCTCGTCCACGCCATCATCTATTTCGCCCTCATCACCCTCTTCCTCATCGCCATCGGCGTCCACGTCTACACCGGCTAGGCTCGACCCACCACCGCCAAGCATATAACTGAAGGTGTCTTCTTCTGCATCTATCTATATCAGCAGCTAGATTGTGACCAGTGCTCCTCTTCTTTTCACTCTGCAAGTTCTATAAGACGATGCCTATTTAGACTGAGAAATGAGCTTTTTTTTGGTTAATTTCAGTTATTCTGCCATAATTTTCACTTCTTGCATGATTAAACTGGCTTGATATGGAACATCATCATCGATTCAGAGTCGGATGAGGATATAGTTATTAAATTCGCCTGTTCCTTTGGCATAAGGAGCGATGAATTTGATCGGACTGATATTGTGCAATTTTCACTGAAGTGACAGCAAAAAAACAGGTGATTTGGCAACCTCCTTTGTCCATTGTGCGTGGTCCTCTCCGAGTCTTTAACGCTCCACTTTCGCCCGCACCTTTTATCGTTAAAGCTCTGTGTCACGAAGATCGCGTGTCACTGGGAAAGTAGGAACACGCAGCCGACGTTTGGTGCCTAGTTCTGTTCGGTCATCGTTGTTGACCCATGAATTACCTCTGCAGGGGTAAATCTGCCCTAACGGGAAAATATTCAAAAATATTATCATGAAATATTTAATAAAAATAGAAAAATATTTGAATATAAGATTTTAAAGAACGGTATCAACATGTAAAAAATTACTATATTGAGATCAGATCTCCTTTTGTCAAATTACGTTAAATTATACTATTTCAATCGAACTATTTGTATATAAAATTACGTTAACGCATCTAAATCATAATCATGTATTAAGTACAGGGCAGAGCTAGCGAGCTTTATTAATTTCTGAAAGAAAACCTCCTGAGACAGCCACGTTAACTCACTGTCCGCGCAACTGGCCGCCTTCGCGGATCTTCTCCTCTCCTTGAAGTACTTCTCGAACGCCGTCCGAACTGGCGGCGAGAAGATCTCCATCCCGCTGACGACGTTCTCCGTCAGGATCTGGCAGGAGAGGAGGAAGATGCGGCGTGGCGGCGCGCACGTCGTGGACGTCGCCCGCACGAAGTCCCCCGAGCACGTACGCCAGCGGAAGGAACATCCCCACGGTGGTCCCAGCCACCACGTAGGCGCGGAACGCCCGGCTGCGCCGGAAGAGTTTGCGTCAACAGGCGACGGCAGGGAAGGCGAAGCGGGAGAGGGAGAGGACGTAGAGCGTGACGAATACCGGGAAGGCGAGGTCGAAGAGGGGCACGAGGCCGCTGGCGGAGAAGACCACGAGCTGGATCTCGATCACGCGGAGGGAACCCATCTCGCCGCCGCCGACGACAGCCTGTCCCTGACGCTTGCTCGCCACTGCCGGTGTCCTTTCGTCAGCCCCCGCGGTGGATTCGTGGTCGGGGCGCCGCCCGACGGCGAGAGAGAGGGCGGACATCATTGCTCTCTGGAGTGATTATGCTCCTCCGATGCTCTTCTCGCCGGTGATGATAATCGAGAACGGTAATGGAACGAGGACTTCAGCTTCGTGATCTGTACTGCATCGCTCCTTACTGTCGACACGTTTACAGTGGCATTTGTGAAAGCATTACGACGACACTGGCCTTGTGGCTACAGAGCTCTGATTACATCCAACAAGAATAGAGCATAGTTCATCAGGTCCAGTCGTCAAGAACAGAGAGATAGTTAGCGCAACACTTCGATTGTCATGGACATAAATAAATGGACAAAGAACAGCCACCGAGCTTGATACACCCTAGAAATCATAATCTTGTTGCACCCCTCTTTCCTAGAATATGTTTCAATTGTGAAAATCAGATGTGTTGATACAATTGAGCCATTGTAGCAATTTTATCCAAAGTAAAAAAACTAAAAGAACTTTGAAGAGTTATAATCAAACACATTGTAATAAATAAAATATCCAACAAGTGAGTGGATCAAATTGGTAATTTGATCCTGTCTGGACCAAACAACTCAAACGTTGATAAGAAACTACGAAAAATTCTCCCTGCTTTACTGATAAATAAAATGGAATAAAAACAAAACTCTCTTACAGTTACAACGTACTTTCAATTGTTGAAACAAAACAAAAGGAGATAAAAATGGCCAATGCAACTCCCTACTAGCAGATCCATTTTCTCAGATAATGGTGTGGTTGAGATGATCTCATCCTCCATTGCAAGACTGGAGGGAGTGATTTTCCTTTTCTCACACCTTGTCTGGTTAATAACCCAATAATGCCATTTTAAAACTCACAAATGATATGTAGTTTGTTGCTAAAATTCCAAGTATTGGCTGACAAATTGGGAATTCATTGCTGCTCTGTACTAAATGGTTTCGATACCATAAGCTGCTGCCTCAGGTTGGTTTAAATTATTGTGTGAGCTACTACGAGTTTCTTCGTTGTAAACTAGGGTATGATTCTGACATCATCAAAACAACCAGAGAGGTCCAACCAGTAAAAGGTCGTTGACCTTTCCCTTTTCCTGTCTGTTGGTCATATTGCTCCCATAAAAATCCAGTCTTATGGTAGTTGCGAGCAATATTTCTGTCCAGACAAAGCAACAAGTGTCGTGAGATAAATAATTCTATCAACAACAATAAAAAAAAGTTGTCTGAGTAGCTACCTTATCAAGTTTGATCTCAGCTCTTGGTATAGTGTTCCAGCGGTAACTTTGTATGGTCCATCTTCTGCAAAACGATGCATCAAAGCAGCTGGACATCATCATTAATTAATGTATACAAGTCTCTAGATTTTTATTTCTACCTTGAGAATAATGGTGAAGAGCTGAGAGAATCATGTAGTTCATATTTATCCAAATGGGGCCTCTCCAATAAGGTGGATCATGTTCTGTGTTCCTTTTCATGTACAGCGAGCTACATAAAGTGAAAAACATCAGCAATTGACTCTCTAAAGCTCAAAGCCAAGCAGCTTTCCAGAAAAATGGAATGCATGACCTACACCACAAACAACATCACAAAATTACAACATTCTTAAAACATTAGATAAGGACAGCCCGGTGCACGAAACTCCCAACAATGTGGGGTACCAGGAAAGGGTCAAACCATATTGGATCTATCTTGCATTTTGCAAGAAGCTATTTCCACGATTCAAACCCATGACCTCAAAATCACATGGCAGTAACTTTACTGTTGCATCACAAAATTACAACATTCTTAAATCATTAGCTGTGAACAAAAATTCAAGAAACATGAAAGTAGAATACAGAAACCATATTGATCTTCGAAACAAGCAGTGAAGAAAAAAGCCTAATGAAACCTCATGGCTGAGCAATCAGTAACAATAGAATGCCTATCAAAGAATCTAAAACCCTGAGTATATCCATGCCATTAAATCAGTCACCTTGTTTTAGAAAGTGAACGCAATCCATATTCTGTCCACAAGGTTGAGCGATTAGAAATTAAACAAAGTTGTTTTTCGAGGACTGGTGATTCCTATCCAAGCAAAGGAGATGAACAGGTCAGTTGGAACAGGAAAAAGAATACAGTAAAAAAGGACGCAAAGACAATTGAGGGACAAATGTTTTAAAGATAAACAAAGGGGGTCTCAAATGACTAACAGGTGGGATGATCCCCATAATGAAAGGGAAAAGGCTGACATAACCAAGATGTGGAACCAATTTCAACTGAGGCTTCTCCAATGTTTCACGAATGAGTTCCTTTTGCACAGTGCCCTGATTTATTTCATGCCACCTCAACCGAACCTACATTACATGGAAAAAATAATATTAGCAAAGAACAACTATTTAGCAATGTCATTGCAGATCAATAAGTAGGAAAACCTAAACCATAGCACATGAAGCTGGTCAGAGCATGTAAAAGAAGCAGCAAGATCACATAGTACTAATTAGTAACAATCAAGGACAGAGTGATAGATTTAACTATTAAGGACCAAGTCAAGTGACAAAAGAAAATCAATAGGCTTAGCTCATGTTTACATGCAAGGACATCAGAGACCAAAGAACTGTTCTATGAAACTAGAGGAAAATAGAAGTTGAAATGTTCAAAGAAAAAAAAGTAACAGAATCAAAACAAAAGTACCCTTGGACTAACTAGATATAGCAAAATCCACTAACTTTAAAATTGAAAACAAAAGTTAAGAAACTGCATCTGCCCATCCTCAATCATGATTACCCACTACCCAGCATGCTTATGAATTTAGGTGGCTGCACATCATTTTTGGGTTATCAAAACTTGGCAAAAAAGGGTTGAGGACATCAGTGCAAGAAAAGGCAATACTTAAATATACAATTACTAAAAGACATTATCAGAATCAAGATATGGAATAAGATTAAATTCCATTAATGATTCTGAATTTAATTGATACTTGAAATGTTACAATATAGTTAGCACACAATTATGGAATCAGGGTAAAGTGCAATTTGGGGTTAATTTGACTTGAATTAGACTCAAACAGGATCTACTATAAGGTGAACCGGACTCAATTTAAGTTGAACCAAATAAATGGTTACTTGAACTGTGTTTCATAGTTTCAGATCTCATTCCATGTTGAGAACCAAAATTGAAATCAAGAAGGTAAGAAAATGTCTTGTTTTTTGTTTTCCCTATAACCATGTACTGCCTTTATCAGGCAATGCACACCTTCGCCTTAGCCTGTATTGAGTTAAGGGCTCAAGGCAAAGGAGAGTGGTTGAGCCCAAGATGTGGTTTCATGACAAAGATTGCATTGTACGTGTGATATGTGGACCCTTTAGGCAGTTCAAGCACTTAAATGGCCCAACCAAGTGCGGGAACTGTTTCAATTTATCTGATAATTGAAAACTTTGTGAGGACCTTGGTGGTGGTTTTTTGCAACCATAGAAAATGAATACATGCGATTGTAAAACATAGTTCAAGTTTTTGATATGGTAGTATGGAACTTATTTAAGTGTCACTCAAACAATTGTCTTGCAAATAACAGATAATTTACATATTAATTATATGCATGTTATTAACAAATATCACACTCTATATTTTTTATATTATGTTTTTTATATTGTATGATGAGTTTTTCTTTATGTAGAATTATGAATTGGATAGATTAATTACTATACTTTATTGAATATATGTCAACCATTTTTATTAATATAAGCATTCTAAAGTATTCTTTAGTTTTTGGTCACATATACCCTTGCCTACTGTATATGCACTTTTAGAGCCTTGGTAAATAACATAGAGAATAATTTCTCTATTTGAATTCTAGATTGCAATTTTATGATATCAAAAACTATGGACAATAAGACGTTCATATGTGACTAGTTCATAGATGGAGTTGCAGGGAACTAAATAGAAAAAAGTTTCAACTTGAAATTTAATGTTGAATAACCAAATCGTGCATTACTTTTCCATTTTAGTAGGCTACTACCATACTTATCCTTTAATATTGTACCATTTAGCATATACTGCATATTTTTACTTAACATATTTTCTTCATTAGTATATCTACAAATTGTTACTTGACATATTTTCTTCATTATTCCCAGTGCCAAACACCCATGATGCAATTTGATAAAAAAAAAATCATATGCAATTTGAAATTACCAATGAAAGAGTTCATAGGGAAAACTATTATACCTTCTCAGTATGATATCCAAAATCATAATATGCTCCTGAGACATCATCCAAGTGCATCTGTCGATATAGAAACATGAACAAAAAGAGTACATTAAAATGAAAAAATCAAAGATAGTGTATTTATTCTTGTTACACAATATAGCAAAGTAAATAGATGATTCAAAGTATAAATAATTATCAGGGATACCTCCCTTTTTAGTTGAAAAGTGTATATGTAACTAAGATTCACTGAAACATGAAGAGAAGCAAACAACACTTAAAATATATCTGTTGTGAGAACAGAAAAAGCTACCAGAACGACCAACTTAAGCATAGTGATCATCTTCAACAGATTATTAGAAATTTTGAATATCAAATTTGTAATAACTATTTACACAAAGCTCTTCATGTGTCAGTAGAATTAGCAAGAACAAAGATAATGCAATTGGAATTCATCATCTAAATTTTAAGATTGATTGATATGCCATACTGAAAGATTAGCAGTAAAATTAATTAAAGTGTTTGTAATATTTCTCTCCTTTCAGATGTCATATGTACAATTACCTTCATGTGTCAGTAGAATTAGCAAGAGCAAAGATAATGCAATTGGAATTCATCATCTAAATTTTGAGATTGATTGATAGGTCATACTGAAAGATTAGCACTAAAATTAATTAAAGTGTTTGTAATATTTCTCTCCTTTCAGATGTCATATGTACAATTACCTTGATTTACATATCCATGTATATATTCAAACAAAGCTATTTCAAAGTTAACAAATGTACGAACATTAATTACACAATATAAGATTTGAAAATAGTCTTTCATGAACATAGTAAACCTGTTCATAAACAAAAGAAAGCCACACCTGATTAAGTTTCTCAAAGTCTGAAAGTTGCTTCACCATTGTGTGGTAATCCTGCAAATTTACTGGAAGGTTTATTTTACTATAGATTAATGATATATACATAAATCTAATTCAATACCTCTGTGACATCATTTTCTATTTTGAGAAGTTCTGCAATTGAATGCATGCAATCTGCAGAGAGAAGCATCCAGCATCTTAGATCTAGGTGGCGTTCTTCATCAGTGGGATGGGATGCACGAGGATAATCATCCAATCCAGAAGTCAATGTCTGCAAATTAAAACGTGATATAAAAAATAATCAAGCTGAAATACGAAATTATTTTCTGTTCAGATGTGCTGGCTTATGGGTAATCCCAAAAGGCTAGCTAGCCTGATATTGATAGCAGAAAAGCTACCAATTTTAGGCATTATGATCTCTGAGTTTTTGAACAAATCAAATGCAGTATTTAGTTTCTGATGAGCAAAGGCAAGATATTCATGCTAGAGAACAAGTCATAAAGTATTTATCTTTAATTAGCTGTCACTTATTTTAATGATGAAATCATTGCCAAAAATGTGATAGAGACAAAAGAAGCTGTGAATTTTAACTGGAAGTGACAACTTTCTATGACAAGGTCGTCGGGATAGAAATCATACCAAGGAATACAAAGAGGTTCATATGATAGGAGCATAAGATTGTAAGATACTACCTTTTATTAAAATAGTTTAGACCTATATTTGACTTTTAAAATTTATCACATATATATTAACTTTCAATATATAGTATTAATGTAAACATTTTAAGCACTATCATTATGATATCATGAAGCACAAATAAAATTATTCAGATAGTAAAATAGTAGATATATAAAAAAAACAACTTATATAATATAACAATAGTAATAAGATGGTGATAATGGCAATATTTAAAAAGGTTGTTCTACTTAGGATTTAGAAAGAACATTATACAATTGAAAATGTTCTCAAATGATATGAATAATAAATATCAATTTTTAAAATGCCTAATTGTATTTACATATATTTTGTCTAACCATCTATCTAGTAATGATTGTTCGGACTGATATCCTATGCAGGAACATTAAGCAAACATAGGATTACGTTGCAGGTTCATAAGATCCCGGCCCATTTGACATCCTACTTAGGATCTAGATCGTTTAGGTTAATTTAGATTGGAGGACCGTAAGATCCAAGATCCCAGATGCAATCTTGACTATGATGATCCATAGTTGTTTTTTCATTCCAACTGGTTGTTCACAAAATTTTTAAATAGCAGAAGTCAAATGATCCTCCAAGCCAAGTCTTCATGAATTTCCTCCAAAGGTCCATGACCTTATTCACTCTTAACCAATATTCCCTCAAATTGAAATCCAGTAGCATTACATATCTGGACAATATGATGTGGTAAAATAAATATCTTGGCAATGTCATTTTAAATCTCAGAAGAATATGATACATATGCAACTAAAATGACTGAAGGTTATTTAAGACTGAGAAAGATTATATCAACTACATCTTGTTAAGTTTACTAGGACTTCATTTCACTATTCTGACAATAAGCCTAAACACCTCACATTTAAAGTGCACATTTCAATAGTCACAATCAGTTATGCAATCAAATAAAAATGTTATTGTAACATAGAATGGGAAAACACAATTCAATCTCTTACTTTAGGAATTAATCACTGCTCTTGTTTATTTTTTTTATAAGCAAAAAACACTGCATTTGTCAGATATGATATTGTGCCAAAATTGTCTTTTTGTATGTGGCAATCATTTGAACAAGGTAGGGTATTGACCTTAGTGAAACTTGCATGGTGCAGTCTCTAGGCGAAGCCACATGTTTCAAAAGGTTGTGCCGGCAATTCTTCATATAGTAGGTAATCTATATAGATACCCAATCCTTTATATAGTAGGTAATCTATGTAGATATCGCATACTTTGTGCCATATCATGTAAGCAGCTACTAATATATTTTGACTCTATAGAATTTGAGGAAAGTAATATTCGTATTTGGCCATTACGAGGTATATATTGGGCTAATGACAGAATCATAAACCTAAAATACCAAAGTGGGACTCAATCAACCACACCAATAAATAAACCTATTAATACTAATGAACCTATTAGCTTTAACACTCTCCTCAAGATAAACCATAGACAACATCTATATCAAGAAAGAGATAAAGATAGAAAGGATGAAATGAAACAAGAATAGAGAGAAACCTTAGGAACTAATTTATAAAGTTGGTTTCTTCATAAAGTGGTGTACATCTGCATGCAATAGACTAAGAGAGAAAAACACTCAAGGATCTGGAGAAAATATGGATAGCACAGCTCAACCCTTTGTTAGACATTTTCTTAACTCATAAGAATATGACATTTTCTTAACTCATGAGAAGATGACATTTTCTTTATTCAGGTCTTTATTGACTTTTAGGCAGCCCATATACACACCCAAATCGGATAGAATAGGCTGGTGCTCAATGAAAGAATCAAAGGAGATAAGTATTCTGTGCCAAGTGCTTAGGAAATATCAAAGGAGAATTGTGTGCTAAGTGTTTTCACTTTATCATTTTTGAGAACCCGTGATGATGATGATGAGGCTGAGCAAGAGCTTAAAATAAATTTGAGTAAAGTAAGCAGGAGACAAGTGAAAATTTTCAAGTTAACATATACTTGAAGAACTTGAATGATAGCTCAGAGACAAATGCTTAAGGACTCCCAAACATGATGAGAAAAAGAAGAATAGAGGTTCAATTTTCACAGTTAGAAAGAGGAAGTGGCAAATTTGTTGCAGATATAGGGAAAAAAATCTCAAGGAATAAGCATCACAAGGTAGATGATCAAAGCAAAGGACTTCCTGTCAGATCCATGAAAGAAACCCAACAGTGCATTTGGAAGTCTAAACTTAACAAGTGGGATAATGAGGCAAAACCCATCTGATCTGATTAAGACTCAGATGATCAGGACACGATCGCAGGAGTCGGTGATCGCTTGATGGTGTCATCCTGCAACTACAATTCAAAAGCAAAGAGACGATACCTCTGTAGTTATAGCAGAGGAGAAGTTGCAGCATGTAGGAGCACATAAGATCATGGTTGAAGGTTCGCCAAGAAGAGAGGATCACATGAACCCTTCCCTGTTGCACAGGCTCACAGACAGGGTTTGCTTGCAGATGAAGTCAACTAGGAGCCCAAGAAGTATTCTCTGCTTCTTGAGATAATCATTAAAGGTATATACAGGACTAATGACACAATCCTAAACCTAGAATATCAACATAGATCCACACCCACTACACCTACAACCCTACTAATAAACTCAATATCTTTAACTGATTCAATATCAAAATTCTAGAAATTGGAGGGGTTATAATGAGCTACAAACATTTCCACTATTTTTTAATGTAAAAACAATTTTTATGCCAACAAGAATTTGACCAGAATTCCATGTTATGACAACTATGGTTATATAACTCTAGATGTATATATTAATAATAATTGGAGGTAGACACTATATCTTAATTCTTCTATGGAATCAATTATAATCCAATTCAACAGTGTTATTTATCAGTATACTATAGAATTTTTTATATTAGGATTTGGCATTCATTTCTGGAACTCAATTTTTATATCAGTATATTATATTGATTCTTTAATGGTTAATAATGCACGTGTAAGTCTGGTTGAAACAAGTTCAAATAAATAATCCAATTAAATGCCAAATGCTATACATGAAAATGAAGAAGCAAGGAACCAGACCTTTGGGTTTAATTCTTTAGTTGTTGCATTATCTCTTCCATGCCAATAAAACGTGTTTACATCTTTTCCTGTGAACCATTGTAATTAAGACAGCAACACGTCATGCAAAAGCCCAAAAATCACACAAAGCATGTGCTCCAAATGGGTGGAATATATTAAAAAAATTTCTACTTTAAGCAAAACGCACTGAACATCATTGAGGAGCTTCACTTCTATTTATTAAAGTAGTTAAAACAAGACAAATAATTGAGTAGAAGAAAGTGTTACTAAATTTTAGGTGCAGAGCTAGAAAGCCAACCAATCTCTTAAGAACTTTCAGTCAGCCATTTAGCATCACTCCCGTATATGTGAAGTGCAAATTCCATCAGAATTCTATGGACTACTCTACGTTTGTGTAAAAGTACAATATCAAACGATTAATATAGAGCAGGAACACACAAGGTTATATATGCATGCACACTAAATACTTCAAATGAGAATGTTGACACTTTCATACAAAAAGCAATATATACAGTCAGATATGCACATACACCAGTAAGCCCAGTACAAAATCCTAGTGTCTAGCTGCACAGCTCATCATGCTAAATCATCTCGTCAAACATCCTTGAATGAGATGCAGCAATACACAAAATATAGGCAACCACTAAACATAGAGGTTACTAACACAGGCTCTAAACACTATGCAAGAAAAGATGAAACATGGACTCAAGTTTTAATAAAACACACTAAATATGATGTATATATATTCAACGTTGAACTATTAAGGAACTGATTGCCTACATTAGTTCCATCATACATGAAAGAATAGCCACATTGCAACCTAACAGGTAAACCTATTGCAAATAGCATAGAGAAATTTAGTCATCACCAAGTGGAAATTAAGGAGTGACCCAACAATTTTGAAGGTTAAGGAACTCATCGCCTAAATTAATTCCATCATATATATTTTCAATGTTGAATTCTTAAGGAACTCATTGCCTATATTAGTTCCATCATACAAAAAAAAAATAACCACATTGCAACTAGTGAACATATTGCAAATAGTATAAAGAAAATCAGTTGTCTCCAAGTGGCAATTAATCAGTGACCCAACAACTTTATATTGAAAAAACTAGTAGCTTGATCCCAATATTTAACTATGAGTCCACAGCTATAAACTTAGAAACAGGCATCAGTACATAGCTGCTAGAACTCTTCAGCAGTTATGGTCTTCATGACCATGATTACAACTTAAAAGTTTGAACAGCACTTGGTGTTACCATTTTTTTTAGAATCAGAATGCTACACATGAGAACAGAAAAAGGTTTTAGTTACAGTTTACTCAAAATAAAAACTCACCAGATTGTGTACTATTGAACCATTGGAACCATGCATTCAAGCGGACAAAGGCTCTATTGAGGAAATCAGTGATCTCATCGGTTTCTTGAGGTGAAAATTTACTTGTCCGTATGCCATTTAGTAAGTCTGTTAGAAGATTGTTTACAATCAAACACCAAATGTTTTTACAGAAAGAACACTTTTCCTTAACACAAATTTATTTTTCCTGTCAAATCAGGCGAATAACCACATCTGCAGAAACAATTCTCATTCACATATACAATTCCCCCAGTTAAAGTTACACGTCTCAAATTACCCTTTTTAAATACACACACACACACACACTTAATGTATAGATATCCAAGGGAAACAGCTATAATTACCACAGAAAGTAGCATATAAACGAAACTGAGAAATCTATAGAATAGTTATGAACCGTAACAGTATGGAGGATGCTTCAATCAAATCATACCATATACATACAAAGCATGTAACCAACTAAAACTACCTCAGAAAATAACAAAGGAAACTGAGACTTCTGTAGAATAATTCTAAATTGTAACAGCAATATAGAGGATGATTCAGTCACCCAATCATACCATATACATTTAAAAAAATTAAGGCACCCAAAACACAATATTTATTTTAACATCATGGAAAACTTGAAGACTCACCATTCTATCATCTAAACAGCAGTAGATTCTTTATCCACTGGTGTTAAAATCTTTATGGCTGTAGTTTGCTTTTTTAATGATAACTATAGCCCAAGATGCTGCTTAAACAAATATGTTACCGAAACTTGGCAGCATCCATCTCTAGCCCATAATTTCAGTTCATCTCAACTCCTAATGCCCTGAGTTAAAAATTATATGGAAGAAACTAAATTCTAAGTTCCAACAAAACTGTCACAATTTCTGCAACTTATCCAGAAACTATGCCTCCAGAGAAAGGATTGAGTGGCAGTTCCACTGTTAACCCTTGTAACTTCTGCTGGGAGTAGAAACGGGAAGCTTTCTGCAGCAACATCTTTGGCCCAAAAACAAAAGTTCCACATAAATTTGTGGAGAACATTGAGCGGAGAAGCTAATCAGGAATGATCACTTGTAAATTGGATGGAAAAGGTCTCATTTACACCTTTCTTTCTCTTGCAACAAGGAAACATTGGGTGTTCTCCGTTGGATCCCATGGCGACATTGCTTCCCCTGATGGTAGCTCTCAACTGCCTCAAGGGCCCCTTGTTGGAGCAGAAGGCCCTTGTTGGCACTGCCACCATCCAGAATGTCGCCGTCACCCTTGCCAAACACCCAAATCAAGTTAGTCAATCATCTTGCACTTCCTCTCCCTGCTGCCTAGCCCCGCCCAGCACTGCCTCTCCTCTCATCAGCCATCCTCTTTCATGCCTCTTCCGAACACTCGTCAACTCCACCTCGCCGTCGATCTTAGTGTCCACCCCGTCCATGTTGACACCAACAGCAAGACAAGGAGGTAGTTGACACCATAATGGTCTCTTCCTACGCCTCCTCCATTGAACCGACCTCCTCTCTGCCACTCAGCCTCCAGCAGTTAATTCAAATCATTTTGTCACTGTGCTGCAGAATGTGACAATGTCATCACCTTGTGCTTGGAATCACATTGGTGGGTCAGTGCCAGAACATTACCCGACTTCCAGCAGGGTCATTTAGGTCATTTCACATAGTTAAACTTCCTGTTCCCATCAGCGTAAATGAGAAGGAGGTGTTTGACTTTATTTTCATTACACATTCAGTTTTTTCCATATACAATGCCAGACATTAATCACAACAAAACAAAAGGCACAGTTAACAAGAAAATCACCCAGAGAAAACTGTACAACTTATCAGCATGGTCAGAAAGAATTTTTGACCTTGATTAGGCCAATATGGCTACGTAGAGATAGAGCTAGTAAAAAATTGACCATTTCCACAGCAATATATCTGATAACTAAGATCAATTTAACCCAAGTTACAGGTGAAAATGGTGTGCAAATTGCAAGCGCCACACCCACAAGAAAAGCAAAGAAACAAAGAAGAGGAGAGAATGATGGAAGAAGAATTACAGAAGAGAAATTGCCATGTCCCTATCATTATGTGTTACCAAATGCCACAACCCTTGTCATCTTGGCAATGAGTATGAAGAGCACATGGCAGAAGGATGAGAGCATAAGAAACTTTATTAGAGATGACAAAAGAATGATCTTCTTTCTTGGTTTGACAAATGATAATAACCTGCAACAGATATAAAATAGCAGGCTCTGAAGGTTGAGAATGATCATCATCATGTAATACCACATGTTTGGTTGACGAGAGTTGAGACCATGTACAGTAATGACTTTAATAATCATCGCACTGGAAATTTATACCATAGCCAAATAAGTATCAGATATTCATACAAGCAATTCAGAAACAAACATAAAACATCTGCATCCTTGACTCTGATTTAGCATACATCTGAATAAATTTATTATTTGTACAATATATAAGCAATGTATTTACAAAACAATATGCTAATTTATCACGCAATGCAAGCAAAACATGAATCTCGCATGCACTTCGAACTGACCATGCATAATATATTCCAGGAATAGTTTCATTTATGGAGTTCCAAAAAGATGACTAGAAATCTGAGACAGCAAGCTGTGATTGTATTTATAAGAAGATGAAAATTCCATGAGTGGATATTTATTTCAGTATCTGTTTTGAAACTTAGACATTTTTTAAGTTGGTCAAAATCTTGATATATGAATGAATATTGTGAACTTTGGCTAAACATACACGCCTCCACAAGCAAGGACTGCAAATTGTTGGCAATTTAATCATCAACACAATTTTATAAGCACATAGCATAAATTCAAAAACAAAACATTTTTCAATCAGTAGGTAGGCAATATATGTATGGGTAAAGTTACTGCACCTCTTACAACAAGAAATAAAGTTGGCGGATTCCCATTTGTTGAATATTGAAGAACAAATTCCTCAGGTACTTTACTGCAGAAATTGAACAAGTTAATGTGAACAATTGTCCACAATCTGATATAAATTGAGGAAGAAGAGATTAAATTACCTCAACGCTTCAGCACCTAAAATCTGTTCACGAGGAATCCATCCATCAGCATTAATGAGATCCAACCAATGCCCAATGATGTCCATGGATAAATCAGCATCCCAACGCCTATTAACATTAACATGATAGATTTATTTCAAGAAAAGGTGCATCAGATCAGAAATGAGCTTAATTCCAGATGCTAGAATTTTATTCAATAGAAATTTAACAGCTGAGCTGCTAGACTCTGCAAAAATAATCATAGTATATGACAAACCCGATGATCATTTGATGGAAGCCTTCATCCCAAAGAAAACCTCTTGGAAAGAATGATCTACTAGGAACAGCTGTAAAAAGTGCAGCTGGCCAATAAGAAATAAACTTATCCCCATTCTTTTGCTGCCAAAGAGATCAAATATAACATGTTTACTATACTTTCCTCCAAAGGCTAATCATAATGGCATAATACAACTTTAGGTATCAAATATAACATGCTTGCATGCTTACTACTCATAATCGAAGGTCAATTTCTATCTTGAGCAGAATGATTCAATAAAATAAAGCTAACAGAAAATATGACATATTTATAATATAGAAGTACTTTTCGTGGACACCATAAGCTGATTAGCAAGGATTAATGGTGACTAGTCTATTTAAGATTTAGGAGATAAATGGAAAAAAAATATCACAAATTTGGTGATGAAAGATTCATATACATCTCAGAGTATATGACTCAAATTTTCAAAAGATAAATAAAGTAAATCAAACAAGACAGTAAAATAGCAAGCTTATAAGGAAGAATTATAAAATAAAACAAAATTTTGATGATTTGACATATATTCCCACTGTCTATCACACCTTCTCTAAGTTTGATGATCATAAAATCTATGGTTGATAAGTAGAAAGAGAGAATGTGCAGCAGGTTAAAAATATTTGAAACTTAACAAACCTTATACTTACAGGTAAGGCAATCTTTGACTGACCATAGAAGTAGCCAATTCCTCCAAGTAGATTTCCTAAGGCTGCCCTACCAACAGCCATCAGTTCAGAATCAACCTGAATTAAGTTAAGAAGTCAAATAGTGTTCCATGTCAATCCATTTTCCATCTTCAATGCTTATGTTTCCATGGAAACTGTGGTGCAAACATACCATAAGATGTATACTATAAACAACTTATGCTGTCAAACAATTTTGCCTAGATAGTCAGCAATAAGCATGTAAATAGAAGTGCACTTATTCATATAGAAGCCTATGTTTCTCAAAAGCAAGGTTCAAAGTATCACACTATAATAGAGTTTCAAAGCTTAGCCAAAACAGTACTATTCCAGTATCATGTCACGCCGGAACTCAGCACGCTATGAAATGCTCAAAACATGTCAAGCTGATTTCACTCCTTTAGTTCCCTTCACTTTGCTTGGTTATTTTCAAAAATCCTAATATAGAAAAAAGTGAGACTTTGAAGAAACAATTTATAAAAAAAGGAATAATAAACATCTAAGACAGATTTGCCAAGAAAATTTCAGCTTTCTCAGTTTGGATTTTCCCTAAAAGACGCATCATACTTTCTTTTTGCCAAAATCAAATACTTTTTCTCACCACATAGTCCAAACTATCCCATGGTTTGGCGAACAAAAATATCTTTTTCTTATTAATTATTTCAATGGCAAAAAATTGTTGAAAAAAAAGGATATAGCAGTGAATTTGTAGGAGCGATACATGTACCAAAGAAGAATTAATTTAAAATTGACCACCAAAGAATTTTTCATAAGTCCTAAATGACCAAAATTTGTGTCATTTTGGCAAAAAAAAAAATCTAGACTTCCTAGGAGTCTTAAATGAATTGTTCATATGGTTTAACTTGATAAAAACTCTTTCATGGCCTAAATCATAGAATTTTAACTAGAAAATCATGCTAAAATCTTCCTAATAGTCTCTAATGGAGTGTTTGGATGTTTTTTTATGTTGAAAACAGATGAGCAAAAATCAAAAGAGCGTCCCTTTTTTATTAAAATTGTCAAAAGAGTGCTCCCTTTTCATTTATTATCAAAACAACGACTCATCCTGCCTCAGCACATTTTTATTTCCAAAAATACCCTTACTTTTAGCGTTGTTGTAGTAGCTATAGGATCATAGCTGCTACAACATAGATACTTTAACTCTGATTAACATTAATAATACTATATTGTAGCAGTAATAACTCATAACTGCTATAATATGAGCACTTCATCTCTGGTCAATATTATGTTGTAGCAGCTACGAAGTGTGTTTCACTCAAACATAAAGATATGCCAAAATATTGGGGAATGGTAAGTAATTTAAAAGGAATCTAAAATGGAGAATCAATTTGATCTAAAGTGTGTTGCACATTAACAACAAACGTATATGCTGAAATATTGTGGAATGGTAAGTAATATGAAAGGAAGCTAAAATGGGTAATCAACTACACAAGATTGTGTGTAGAAAAAAAAATTTCAAACGAATATACCTTATCCTTCAGTTTAAAATATCTAAGATACTTGTCTTCAAATTCCTTTTGCTTCTCATCTAGCCGAGTAGACAATATTTCTCCTGATGGAAAGAATTAACAAGAGCTTCAGTTCAAGAAAAGGACATAGGTGGGAAAACTGCAGCATAAAGTAGGAACTGTCTGTTGCTAAATTATTTAAAAAAATACAAAAATAATAAAAGACAACAGAAAAGCTCTTCCATTGAAAAATCCATTGTTGTTGGTGACAAATGGATATATCATATTCCATTTTCATAGTATAACCTTTCTCAATTTTAAGGGGCAGTCTCAAGAAAAAGTTCTTGCTTCATTTTGCTGACATTAAGGAACAAGATAGGAAAATGATTTTAAAAAGGCTCACTTTGACTCTAGTAACTCATCAAGATGATATTGATAGATTGAAAGAACAATATGTAAATCACATAACAAGTCCTGGTCATAACTATGGTCGACAGAATATGGTTGGATCAGTTGAGAATGTGCTTTCAGGAATGTTAAATTTTTCTCCTTTTTTCTGAGGGGAGGTGGGACAATCATACCTGTAAGACTGTGCAGGCGTTGATCTACCAATGAGTCTTTCATATTAGTTCCAGATACAAAAGCGATATCTAGTTTTGCAGGAACGACAGTTGGAATCTGGAAGGAAAAACAATAAGTTTTCAAAGAAAACAATAACCAAATAACTAAAATCGCGAGGAAGATTTTCTGTAGATAAAAGAATATTGACTCAACAAACATAACACAAACTTTCTTTTTAAGTCTGCAATTCATCAATGCCAGTGGCTAGATAAGACTACAATATCAACAATATCCAGAGAATATACCCATTAGATAGATTAAACAATGAAATTACTTGCGTATGAAGCACTGAAAGGAGACATGAAGATATTGAGGCCAGATAAAGAAGCCACAAATAAGATCTATAATAGTAGTCCAACACACATTATGAACAAGGTGATTATTAGTAAATACATGCAGCTCAAGTCTTATGCATTATGATATTTTAATTATTTATAATCATCATACATGTCTTGTAACAAACATTCACAAGTTTTCTTCAGAACATTTAGATAGCAAAGGAAAATTATTTACATCAAAGTATGCCTGATTTCTAACTCCAAAATTTGAGCATCTCACATAGCTTCTCAACATCTAGAAGTTGTGAGCAGAGTGTCAGATGTCCTTGAATAAAATAAAATAAGACTGAGAAGAATTCACATCTATATCCTAATATGTGTTACAGGAGTAGGCATCTAATATAATCATGTTGCATCATGACATCAACACTGATCCAAAGTTTAATGTGCATGCTTTAGAATTACAGTTACCTTAGTCATCACAGTCAAAGCATTATCAGTCCTTTTCCAGAATTCAAACAAGAGAAACTGAAATTTTCAATATAGACTCTTAACTAATAATACCTGAATAACAACTACATTTGAAGATTCTTCAATTGTGTCAGATAGCTGAAGATTCCCAGTTCTTCTTGCCTTGAGTTCAAGCCGGCAATCAAGAAAAAGTTTTAATTAACATTCATGCAATCTTAGCCTTAGAAAAAGAAGGGAAAGCTGAAGGGAAGAAGATTACCAAACAAGGACATGTCCTTATCACAATATATTTTACATCACTACTAAAAGATTGAAACTTACATGAAATGCAAGAGTACCCTGAACGAGTTCTGTCAAATTGTGCATATGATGGGTTCTGAACCCAGAAAAATGAGTATCCACATGTCTCTGCAAAGCACATGCAAAAACCATTAGGTCAGAATAACTTAAATTTTATGCTATAAATTGGCAAGAAGAAGCTCTTCACCTAATAGATTTGTATATGTGGTTTAAGAGGAGTGCCTAAACTTGCTATTTTAGAAGACTCTGATTTAAAAAATGAATGATTCCATGTGTACTCAAAAAAATCCTTTAAAAAAAACACAAAAGTGAAGTGCCCAATCATTTTAAATACCCAAAATTATATTTATCTCTAGCTATTATTAGTTTCAGAGATAACTTCCAAGACTAAGGGCAGGACATGTTTTTTTTATTTTTAAATTTTAAAAGTTAATTTTTTTATTTTTTTAAATAGGTATTTCCTTTTCCCTATTAAATTTCCCTTCTTAATTTTTTCTCCTTTATTCATTAATTTTTCTTCCTTATTAATTTTTTCCCTCTTTTATTCATTATTTTTTTCCATCAAAATAAATAAAGAGAAAAAAAATGCCTCAAGAGCTAAATAGAGAAAAAAGCAAAATCTCTTAACCTCTTTAAAGATTATTATCCTTTTGCCTTCTTAGATAAAAAAAAAATTAAATATAATATAATTTCTAACTTTATAAAATGTATTACTACTAATAAACTAAATTATTTTATATAAAAATTGGATTTAAATTTAAATTGATCAAAATATATCTAAATTAAATATAGTTTAAACCTTTTAGTTAACCTGAATCAACTTTTACTCAATAACAATCAAACATTTCACAAGATAATATCAAAACTTAAACACAACATTCAATATCTCAAAATAACTTAATAATAATCATCTATAATGATCAAATATTAATAAAAATATTTTTAATTAATATATTTTATATTCAAAAAAGTATCGAAATCATATTGGCACGATGGTCATATACCAAAACTCTGGCACAAGTCTAAATTTTAAACCTTGGTGCTATTGGACTATAGTTACGGGCCCAATCAAAAACTAGGTCTGCACTAGCTGAGTTCTGTCCAAATGACCAAAAGTGATGTCAAATCAGGACCTATAGCTTTGCTCCTATTGATACAAGATATCTTGTAAAAAAAATTAACTTTAACCCTCTTTTCAAGGGTCTTCGATCAAGGTTACATTTATTGTGAAAAAAAAATAAAGTCCTCTAGATCAAGACATAAATTCTAAGCACATTTCTTTGCCTCAACTGATGCAGGATCTTTCCATCAAACTTTACCAAGTCCCTTGCCAGTTTAAATAGCACTTAGCAAAAGAATTAGTTTCTGAATTTAAGCTCCTGACTAAATTAAACTTATTGCAACTATATATTTAGTGAAAACATTAAAATTGGATAATCTAATGTAAACATAGCATGTATACTTATAAAGTAAGTTCAGTTCATTTGTTACAAATATAAGATGAAATGTGACCTAACAAGTAAAAGAACAAAGTAAAATAGTGGATTTAAAGCTTCAACATGAGAAGGTATACAATGCCTATACTAGCATCTGAGAATGACCAAAAAAGTGCAGTATGATACCACCACCACAAGTCTTTAAAAACGATGCATCAGGTTATGTCATTCAGAATCTACTGAGGTCTATACCTGTGAATCTAAATGTAGTTCCCAACCTCCAATATCATTGCGTGTTCCAAATGCCAATAGGGTAGCATCACGTGTTTCAAATACCTGCTTCTTTACATTTAAAGAATTTCCTTCCTCATCAGCAATATAAAAGAAAAGATGTGTAGTGTCTTCATTGCCCTCATGTACAATTGATCTGCAAATGAACCAAATGGGGGTAATTGGTCATACTACAAAAGCTTTGAAGAATCTATAAATCTAAAAAGTATGATACTTAGAGAGGTAATAAAGTTCAATGCTTGATAAAATTAACTGGAGCAATGACCAAAATTACTTTGCATTCTGTAGATCCAATCTGACAGCCCAGTCACCTCCAAAGCCACTTCCTTCCTTCTTCTCCTTTAAGAAACTAGTTGTGAATGATAATCCATGATCGACAATTAATTGACGACCATAGTTCCTACCATTGTGATCTTTCCATCCATATGTGCTTAGATCATCAGAATCTTGGCAAACATGGCGAAGAAAGTATTGACCATTTCGTATGGTTATCCACATTAGTCCAGCAATTAGTGACTGTGGAGTTCTGCAGATACAGCAACAGATCACTTCCAAACAAATGCTTATAAAAATATTACTTGGCTTGCTTTCTTTAAAGGAAATCTACATGTAAATCATAGAATATATTTAAGGTAACATTCAACTTTAAAAAATTCACAAATTAAGAAAGAAACATTATAAAGATTTGTAGTGTTTAGGGTTCAGGTATGAAAGTAGCTAGTGCACTGAGGGATTTCACAAAATCCTTAGAAATATTCCAACTTTATTGCTGACATCTCAAAAGAGAGCATAAAATTTTCAATTTACAAAGTAAGCACGCACGATTACTCATACTTGTAGTGGTTCCACTCAGGTGCCAAACTATTCAAGAAATATGTTAGCATCTTCGATTGAGTTATTGGGGAATAAACAACCACAAAAAAGGAAGTAACCTTGCTCGGATTCCGAAATAGACATGGGGCCGGTATGTGCCCCAGAACAGGCTTTCCTTATGCTCTCCTTGAAACTGCAACCATTCCAAATATTTAAAAATACCATCTTTTCCCCTTTTTTCAGATGATTAACACTGAACTTAAGACAAATCCTCATAGATGATAACCTAACCTGTGCAAGATCCATCATCTTAGGGGCCTGCAAAGGGGTGACAACCCTCTCCAACCTCCGCAAAGCCGGAGACTCGTGCCGAGACTCCCAATGATAATTATAAATCAACAAAAATACAGAAATGAAAGCCACGAACCCAAACCCTAACCATAGCAGGGTCTTGAGGCTGACGTCCATAAGACGGATGGGGCCATGATCGCGGCTCCGTACCTTTCTCACCGCATCCACAGGGCGGGAGTCGCGGTGAGATCTTCCGTCACTACCATCTCTAGTCAGTGGCCTCCCCCGGTTGCGCGCCGTCCGTCGACTACCTCCGCTCATGGCCGTCTCCGTCGACACTCGCGAAGAGTAGATCGACTTTTAAAAGCTTAGAGAATTTTCCCAAAACATCCCTTCATATTTAGTATATCTCAAAATACATCTCAATTTGATTTAATTAACTTTCCCTATGAACATATGTGCGTAAAAAAATATTAAATAATATTGTCATTTGATTAAATTCACTTATTGCTAGATTCATCTTTCATTAATTTTACATTTTGCTTTATTTGATTTTGCATTATTTTTTATTTGTTTCCTTTTCTTGTGGAATCCGTCACTTTAACAGCCCTATAGAGTCGATTTCATGACCATATGTGAGAAGATAAATCGAGAAATTACAGTTAACAAACTCAGTTATGTCCCGAAGATATGTGTTTCCTTTTTAATTGGATTGTCGTTAATTCAATAGAATAAAATAAGATTGAATAGTTTATCCTAGCTAATTCGGCCAGCTTGGTTCATCCGACCGAGTTGACTCACTCGGATCGGTCTGAACTGATCCGGAATGGATTATTATCCGGTTAAACAAGTGTGAATGAAGAAATTATTGACTATACAAACATATTTCAGTTCCCATTTGACTTTCGAACTGAAATCAAAATTGGAAAGTAGAACAATCCATTCAACTCATAAGCATCTACCACTTTAAGCATATATAACAAGAGAACAGGTTAAGCAAACTATAGCTCATTAACATTGCGGTTCCTCCTGTCTTTGAAACTCAGACTCTGCACCAAGCTTGACAAGCAACGCTGCTTGGGCTTCATTTTTTTAGCTTTCGGATGACTTAAATCTTTATGATCTGGAGAATTAATGTCATCTTGGCATGCCTTTCCATTGACTTTCAATTTGTGATTGGCATCATTTTGTTTGATTTCCAGTTCTTCTAGTTGACTCTCCTGAAGAAGTTCGGCCAGACTTCTTTTCCCATCAGTTGAAGGCTCAGAGGTAACTTCAGGAAAACTAGTAGCAGAGAAGATGTTTCCCAGTTGGTTTCTGGAACTGGAAGGAACAAAATCTAAATATGACAGGAAAGAGAAATCCTAAAAATTAGTAAGAAAGTTCAAATAAAAAGAATAATAATCTGAGACTTATATGTTATCTTACAACCTTCGTTGACACTGACAAAATCATCTTCACAATCTGAATCTAACCATGTCTGTGAATCAAAGAAGGTCTCATCCTTTGTACCTAATAAAGATGCAGTGAATCAGCATTTTGTATTTGAACACACTTCTATTTGTTGGAAGTACATTAAACACATTGTCTCTTCCTACTCAAAGTGGCGGTCCCATAGATGAATCAGATTCAAAAGAAGGAATTCAGGAGAGTGTCGAGCAACCACCAGCAGAGCATTAAGGAATCATAAAATAAAGGTAACTTTGAAATTTGATCTACATTGCATAACAAAAAGCTTCGATGACTCAATATGAGCTTACTAAGAAAAGCTCTACTTTTTAACTCCAAAATAAAACTGAAGAACATGTCGACTGTAAAATAGAATTGCATACAAAAAGCATCCAGATGAACAAGCAAAGAAATTAGATAAAGAAACAGGAAGGAATGCAAGGGCAATACCATGGCCGGTGCTCTGTCTTCTGGACTCCAATTGTTCACCATTTACCACTTTGTCCTCCTCTGAGGATGCAGTGAAGAGCTGCCTTGCCTTGGACACGATTCTCATCTTCAGTTTCATGAGGGAATCCGAAGACTCGGGGACTTGCAGAATTGTGAGAAAGAAAGGAACAAGAAGGAAAGCAAGTGGAGAGGGGGATTGAAAGAGATAGTGATAAGCAAATTGGCTGAAAGATTTATGGTTCAATGGGTGGTCCGACTGGAAGAGAAAAAGCCGGTAGATGTGGCCTTGCATGTGCTGAGAAAGGGGACTTCTTTGCCAATGGTTTGTTTCAGCCACATGCATTCATGTCTACATCACTAAAATAATTCACGAGATATGCATTGCTAGTTGACGAAGTTTGTACTTGTTCACTGGTTGCATAAATTATTCGTTTTAATGATCATCTTTTTGTGCTACATCCAGATTACGATTAGGAAGCCTTGGGGCAAATTTGAATTCTGATTGCGCTATCATCATTTATGAAAACTTTAAACAAGTAGAACGTGCAGATAGAACAGCTGGACTAGATTCACGATTCCAATGCAATTTATATATCTATAGAGTTGGTGGGGAATGGCAATTTATGTATCCCTAGAGAACAAAGTAATTGTTTGTAAAATCTATCTAATATAACTCCAAGTTTAATTAGTATATTCCTGTAGCAAATTCTGTCATAACTTATATATATATAAAAGAGAGACATGAGGGTTGAAAAATATTCTGCCCTCTAAATAATTTAAATAACAGTCAACTATATGAAAACGAAGTAAAAAACGAAAACTCAAATATTTAAAGAACCATATAGCATATATGCAGTGAGAACTAAAAGACAAAAAAGCCTTACTGGTTTAAAAGGATGCAGTTTTATTTGTGAGACATTTGGTTGTTTGGACAAGACATCAACCAATCAAATCATAAAAGAAGTAATCTGATTTGTTTTTTTAAATGGACAGATAAGGCGCGTAACTGTTTAGGTGAATTTAGAAATAAATTTGGCAAAAATCACAAGATCGGAATACTTTTTAAATAATTAATCAAAAAAGAACATCTACAATTCAGAACGTTGATGATTCGGAAGAAAAGGATGCATTTTACTAAATAACAAGATGTTGCCATTCACAATCTGTTCCAAATATCCAAGAGAGCTTTGCTGTTTTTTGAGTACAAAAGTTGTACTAAAAAATAATATGGAAAAAAGAAACAAAATTAGCAAAGGAGACGTCATGCAAGATGATTTGACTTGCAGTCACCGGGGATTCGGACGCCTGCCACATCCACAACCTGCAACATCAGCCTGGAGATAGGGTGGTATATCATATATGGGTTTCTCTCACAAATCATAAGGTGTCAACTTCAAGGTTGAATTCCAATTTCAGGAAGTCCTACTCCATAAGTGCGACCAAGAAACCACATTTCAGACCCTCGGCAAGGAGAGAGTTGGCTTTGAATACCCTGTTGAATACACCTATCTGTACAAGTGCACACCTTCCTTCCCACTCTCAACCGAAGCCAAACCCTTCATTCGCTTCATGGATAGCGAGAAGTAACCTCTCCTGTAACTGTCCTTTTGAGGTGTACTCAGGCAGGTCCAATTGGTTGAAGCTGCACAAGTACAATGTACAAAGACCATAAGACAGACTTAGGATAGAATTCACCTGATCAGTAAACCACGAGAAAACAAAACAAAAAGAATCAACAATGTCAATCAGAGAAAAAAAAAAATGCAACTCGTTAATACTAGATTCGTAGATGAATATATATATTTAAGTGGAGCTAATCCCAAGCATAGTGAATTCGCTGTTGGTTAATCATTTATTTGGTTAATCATTTATTCCGTCACCTAGAATGGACAACTAGCTATCCTTGACAACAAACATACATCTAACTGGCCTAGCGGTACCAACAAAGAAATTCCATAACAGAATAGAATATATTTATTCATATCAACCTGATTATAAATTTATTCATATCAACCGACAATAAACTTCATTATGGCTAGTCCCAAACCCGGATAAAAGAAGAGGAATATGCCAGGTTGTCTGCTAGTATAAAAGATAGACTAATCTTATGTATAAATTTATCAAACTATTAAGTTAATGTTAGGTTATTCCCTATAAGGAACCATTGCGGGATCCGACTACAATGTCTCAATAAAGACAATTATATCTCTATGATAACTTAGATATAGTGTTAAATAATCAAGAGTTCTCACATCCTGAATTGGATAAGAAGAGACATTATAGTAATATCAATTGTCTTAAATTTTAAACATGAAACATAAAAACGTTCGTTCACTAGCAAAGTATTGGAGATAGTAAATATGATAATTAAGAAAATAATTAATATTTTTATGTTTACAAAAGGGTAGAGGAGAAACCAAAGATAATAGAGAACTCAGATTTTAAATTATGATACACAGAAGAGAGTAAAATGAGAAATGGTATAGGTATTATTGTATATAGTTTGTTAAGAGACGAAATAGTAAGAGTAATTAGGTAGCAAAAATAATTATTAATATTATTAACATATATGTACTAATTAGATGAAACATCAAACAAAAGTTTTAGAAAGGCATGGATGAGGTAGTACAAAAAATTTAACACAAACGAGATGATTTTAATAGGAGGAGATTTAAATAGATATATAGAAGTAAGAAATAATAGAGTGCATGAGAGTTGTGGTTTTGAAAGAATAAATGAAGGAAAATCTATACTGGATTTTGTGAAAACATATGAACTTATAATAACTATGTATAACTTTTATGATGAACTAGTGGAAGTTAAAGGATTGAAATAAAGTATCTTTAGGGAGAGAGCAAAAGCACAAGTATTAGGAGCTTGATACAAAAGAAGGAAAAAAGAACATCAATAGATTAACGAAAATTAGAGAGGAAAACAAGGGATTTTTCCCAAATAAGATGCACCAAAGATGAAGTCAAGTGTACTAATGAAAGAGGAAAAAATGAAAGAGTGCTTGAAGAGATATTTTCATCAAATTTTAAGTGACCAATTTAGCTTAAGAAATTTAAGTTAGAGGACTATAGAAATTTAAAATTTAAATTTTTTGATAAAAATTTAAATTTCATAAGTAGAAAAGGCTTTAAATGGGATACAAAATGAAAAACAATTGAATTAAATGATATTCCAATAATGGTATGAAAATGCCTAGAAGAGCAGAGTATTAAATGACTTACGAAGTTATTCAATTATGATATTAAAAAGGAACAAAATGCCTCGGCAATGGAGGGTAAGTACTCTAATCCCCGATATGAAAACAAAGAAGATATACGAAATTATGCGAATTATAGAAGCTTTAAACTAATGAGTAATACCATGAAACTTTAGAAAAGAGAGAAAAAATTTAGGAAAGAGACCAAGGTAATCAAAAATCAATATGAATTCATGCCTAAAAAATTAGCGATAGCAGCTATATCTTCTCAGACAATTGATTGAAAAGTATCGAGAAAAGAAATAAGATTTATACATGATATTTATTGACCTTAAAAAAGATTATGACATATTCTCGAAAGAAATTATACAGAGAATGTATTAGTGTAGTGTATATTAAAATAATTGCGGATGTCTATAAAGATGTAATAACAAGAATAAAAACTTTAGGCAGATTAACCGAAGTGTTTCATAAAGATATGGTCACATTAACGATCAACTCTAAATTTATATCTTTTCATATTAGTCGTGGATGAACTCGCTATATACATCCAAGACGTGTTATCATGGTGCATGTTATTTGCAGGTGATATTATTTTGGTTGATAAATCATGTGAATGAGTAAATGTTAAGTGTCAATTTTAATAGGAAACACTAGAAATAGAAGGTTTTTAGCTTAGTAGAATACAACAAACTATAAAAAATTTAAATTTAGTAGTAGTAGATGTAACAAGGTAATTTGTTAGGATACGAATTGACAAGTTATGTGTAACAAAGAGCTTTAAGTATCTAGGTTTGTTTTTGTAAAAGTATTGAGACATTAATAGACATGTTTTACATAGAATAAAAGCAGAAGTGCATCAGGTGTTTTTTATGATTGTAAAATACCTCTAATACTTAAAGGAAAATTTTACAAAATGAGAGTTAGAATTGTTATATTATATGGAGTTAAATGTTAAGTTATGAATCGAACACACGAACAGAAGATGATAATCATGGAGATAAAAAAGTTAAAGTGGATGTGCGAACATACGAGGATAGATATAATAAGAAATGAGAATATTAAAGAGAAAGTTAGAATTGCATTTATTAAGGGAAAACTCTTAGAAACATGTTTAAGATACTATAACATATACTTAGGCCACTAATAAATATCCCAGTTAGGCAATGTGAGACTATGATAAATACATACATTAACAGAAAAAAAGGTCAAAGAAAGATTTGATTGGCAATGATAAAATTATAGTAGAAGATTGAGTCCAATGGCGTAAAAACATCCATATAGCTCACTTAATAGGATAAAAACTTGGTTATTGTTGTTGTTGTTCTCTACCAACAATATCCTATATTGTATACCAAGTATACCTATGTAGAATGATCAGCACTTTGCCTATAATTTGATAAAGACAATATGGAGTGGTTTTCTTCCTAAAAAGAATCATAAAATACTCAATAGTGTCTCGTATCTAGCCTATTTTCTTGTTTTTAAACTATACATGCTATAATGGGAAAAAATATCATACCAAGTGTGAGCTGAAGGCAGATGGTGCGGGCTTCCATATGCCTTGTGAATCTGAAACCGCTGAGAGCCTGAGATTCCTTGAAGAGCACTAAATCCTTCCAGTGGCACCTATTAGAGTAAAAGATATTAGGAAAGAAGAAATAAAAAAGTCAACTAGTTGAGACATGAAAATGTACAAAAGAAACATTAGATGAGTGTTATTTACAGTAACAAACTGCTGTTGAATACAAACAACCATAGAAAATAAAATGCTAAAGAAATTAAGTCACACACACAAAATGAAAATGATGAAGTCATAATCCCTATATCAATGATTCCTTGTAACACATCTTCATCAGCCAAAGATTTAGTATTCCCAACTGTCTGGGGTAGGCAATATCCCCCTCAGACCTTCCACTTAAATTGCTTCCACTATTTGGCTAACTGATAGTTTTAGATGGTGTCAGAATGTTTACAGATTTAGTATAATTGGGAACAAATTATAACTATATTTTATTCTAACTATTTGACAAATAGTTTCTATAATTGGAAATACTTTGATTAATAACGAAATAATCTGATTTAGTATGATAAGCAATCTTGCAACAAATCACAATCCACACTATCCATTGTTTTGTATCTCAAACTCAAAAATACAGATTTCATACAATGAAACCCAAAGGTAACTTCAAACTTGACACGTTAGCATGCATTTAAGAATCTTATTGACTATCAACCAGCCGGAAAAGAAAGATCAGTGTCTGCCCTTGGTGTGCAACAAGAAGAAATTAGTGTATACCAAACAAGTTCATGCTAGCCAATAAAGGGTAAGCAATGTGGCCATGAACTGTTAGACAAGTATCGTATAGCGGGACACAAACATAATTTGCGGATATGAAACAAACATATATATAATTCCACCGAGAAAGCAACAACTATAGGGATTTGAAGAATAGACGGGATTACTAGCAAGAGACATTGGACATCATAGACAGAATCCAGTAAGCTCTTTTCAGGACTTAGAAGCAAGAGCTCCTAGGCTCCATACAACAACAATGAAAGCCTAGACAAATGGACTCACTTTCAAGCATGGTATTTTCTTGTACATCAATTTGTTTTATACCAATTAGCAGAAACACATGGTCGCATCACTTGCTTCAAACAAGGCAATCCTACTGGTGCTTATAAGAAGGAATCCACCATACAACAAAATATTGGATCCTTTGAGGTCAACTAACACTAGAAACTTAAGCAAAATTTCCTATAAATTATTTGTCTACTACTTTAAGGACAAAGTTTCATATACAAGCAACTATCATTTATCTAGCCAAAGAACCTACCTTTGAGGTGCCAGTTACAAATTGAAGGAATCGGGCCTTGTCCTCTTTGCTGAAGCCCTGAACGACTTCCCAAAACCATTGAATTACAGGGGACGCATTGCTATAGCCAGAATATTCAGTATTTGCTCTCAGGTCATCCACTGTCACAAGTGAAACAAAATAGGAATGAGAGAAGTGTATAAGGAAAGTATATCTGTGGGAACTCTAAAACACATCAAACATCAACTCACAATCAATATCGGGCAGTCCACTTATTAATAATTCTAATTCTTTATCATTGAAAATAGATATCAGATCCCTGGGTATCAACTCATTAAAACCTTCCATAAATGCATTTATTTGAGGCCTAATTGCAGTGGTTAGCAAATGTTCAGCAACACGATCAACATATTCGTGTTTGTTTTCTTCAGTGACCCGAATATTTCTCCCACCAGGAATCAACTCAGAATCAGTTACCTGCAATATAAGCATATAAGAACATGTCAGAAAGATATATTGTCCCCCTAAAACAAGAAACAAAAATTTATTTAATGAATTAAAAGGTTTAAGACGTGAGGGGATTCAACTTCAAACTAGTAAAAGACGGTCTAAAGTTTCTCAAGTCTCACAGATTTAGTAAAGGACAATAATTCTGACTTGAAAAGCAAAAATTAGCATATAAATGCACCCAATCGACACATCATAAATAGGAAAGAGAAATGTATAACAAACAGGCATCTAGTGTATTATTTTAAGGTTCCCTGTACAAGCTTTTCCACCAAGAATGTATAATTTAGTAAAAGACCTATGCACAAGAAAAGAAGTATATATACAGCTCAGGATAGATTGGTACATAAAAGGGACAAACTACAGTTCAGAAAAATTTAAAAACAAGACATACATTCAGTTTATAATTAAAAGACAAGATCACATCCATTGAACTATTTACTATTGCACATCTTTAGGTAAGCACAGGCTACTCTAAGAGTCATAGTCTTCCATGTATTTTAGTTAATTTCCTAGAAAATTAGTTTCAAAACAAACAGGTTATATGATACCCATACTGTACATACTTAACATAAAAGATAATGGGAGTACATGATTATAAAGGAAAAAATAATGGAATTTACCTCAGCCTTTTCATACAATATCAGTTTTTCCTCATCAGCGTCCATACTGAAAGTAAGATCCAATACCTCACTTATATCATTCTGCAATATGGCAAATAAAATAAATGAAAGATCAAAAAGTTTGAAAAATAGAAGAATCATGAAACATCAAAGAATGAAGATGTTGATGCAGTAAAAGAACACCAAAATGCTCAAGGAACTTCAGGATACCTCAAGCATCCACTTCAGATTTTTATAGTAATCTGGATCAACAGCCTCAATGTCATGATAAGTAACCTTTACACCAAGAATGTGTTTGTAAAATGACCTTGTAAAATGGACATCAAGGAGCTGACCATCAAAGAGTGCTTTACTGACCTGCAAAATTAGACAATGTTAGTGATCACAACAAAAAAAACTTGAAAAGGATAATAATAATAATAAATCACTCACCACTCGCCCAACAAACTTAAAATATGAAAGATGTTCCGTCTGGTAAACTGAATTGGGGTTTGGTTGGAATGTTGATTCATTGCCAACAGTTGTGAAAAGAAGGGCACCCTTATCAAAAATTACCCGGGAAAGCAACTGATACCATTCCCTAGTAAGTCCACCGGCATCAATACCTTCTTCACCTTGAAAATGGACAGTTAATTTTCCCTTCAAATCTTGTGGCGAGCGCATTCGCAATTGGTTATATGAGTCCTCCAATATGTAAGCTCTTCTCACTGAAATTCTAACAGGACTGTGATGATGATCATGTTGATGTTTTATTTTTGATCGAAAATGAGACCGTTTATTGTCAAAGTCAATGTATCGTGGAATTTTCAGCATAAGAGAAAATGACTTCTCAAGCAAACCAGGATTCTGACGAATGAATGAATTTAACAACTTCCTATGCCTCTCCAGAAACCTAACAAAAACAACCTGTTTTTCATCAGTGCTTGTACATGGCCCACAAGATGATTTTTGGGCAGTTGGTGTAGTTGCATCTTCAATGTCAGTTGCCGCAGTAACAAAATCTTGAACAGTTTCATATTGCCCAGGACGCAACTTTTCACATGTCACAAAGAATGACTCAATATATGGCAAGATGTTTTGGGCACCAACAGAAAGCGGTGGTACTACAACTGTACTTGTCGATGCCAAATTTCCTGAAATAGATTCGGGCTCTGATGGAGATCCTGAAGAGATCTCAATTTTGCTTATGCAATTGCTCAACTCTAGCCACAAAGGTTCAAGTGCAGAATTTATATCCCATACATGAGAAAGAGCATTAATATTGTCTTTGTCAGGGAATGAAACTGGGCCCTTCTTTTCATGCAATGTAGCAATAAGAGAGCTCAAGGCCTGCAGAACTCTCAAGATTGCAGTTCCATTAATAGAAGATGAGCTGAGAAGTGCTTTCTCCGCATCGTCATATAAGTTAAGTTCATTAATGGCATAAATACTTAAATTTCGCACTGAATTGACAAGCTCTGTAGTGAATAAATGACAATACGTTGGAGCATTGGCCACCACCTTTTTTTAAGACCTCAGCAACAAGATTGTATGCATTATCAGATAATCTGCAAAGAAAAAACACTCTAAAACCTCCAAGAAAGTGTAACGCTTCATAAACAAGTTGAATCCTTGAGCAGTAGTCAGGTTTAATTGGCATTGAAAACACAATCTTTTTGTCTACTTTCATATGGCACAAAATCAAGGAAATATGAGCGTGATGTGCCAGGGTAAATCATTATCTCAAAAGCTAAAGTCATGAGAAATGCACAGGGTGACATAAAATGTTTTTTAGATTCATTTGAGTGTTTCTTTAGATTTTAAAAATAATGTTATTTATATATTTTAATGAATTTGTTAGTTTTCAGATAACTAAGTTATATTTCTATGAAGAATACATCTCATTGGCTGCCTAGAATATCTCTAGTATGATCATATTTCAATTAATAAATATTTTTCTCTTTTGATGAGTTGAGTTGTCTCTCATGCTACATCAATTGGTACAGAGCTGAATTCCTAATTCAATCTCTAATTTCTAGATGTGTGAATTCCCAATTCACTACTCCTTTCCCTTCGAGTGCTCGATGCCACCAAATCTCCCATCCAGAGTTCCATCCAAAAAGCCACTCCCACCTTGTTGTCTCTGCATGCCAGCCGCAGCGCATTGCCAACAGCCGCCTTCTTTGCTGCAAGCATCACCAACCACCACCGCCTCTGAGAGCCTTGCACCACCCTTGATCCTGCTCACTGCATAGCCCTAACATGTCTACACACCACTGGTGACCTGCAACGAACCACGACTGCCACACCAACCAACCAAGGTCCCCATCAAGGCGATTCCTTCACTTAAGGTTGTATCTTGAAGACCATCCCTGAGAGTAAGAAAACCATAGCCAAGGAACTGCCACCCTTGTGCACGATTCAACATAAAATAGACCTCATTTATGGATCACATTTGTCAAAACTCCCATACTACCATATGAATCTTGAGAACACACTGAACTAAATAACTAGATCGAAGAACTCCTACAGAGAAAAACTTTATTAAAGAAAGCATGAGTCCTTTCGTTGCCTATGTATTCTTAATGTTGAAAAAAGATATCTGTTGGAAAGACAACAACATTGACTTTGTTGACTCCCTTGAACCAATCGAAGTCATAACTACAACAAGACAGGGTTTTTAAAACGGCGCATTGCATTCCTGCAATAACACTAACGATGCATCTCATATAACTAAATTGTTCTTTATAAAGGTTGTTCTATTGCATGGGTTACACATATTGATTGATTGTAATAAATACAGATGTTAAATTTGTAAGCTATTTTTGAAAGATCCTATAGAAGCTGTTTAGAATCCAACTCAAATTCTCATCACGTTTGATCCACAATATCGATGCTCAAACTGAAAATCTACTTAGGATTTTGCTAAGGTATTTTGTAGGAAAAACCAATGATTTAGAATTCTATAATACCAATTGCGGAGTTTACTTATAATAATTATGTAAATCATTCTATAGGTAAAAGTCCATTCGCGATACTCTGTAGGTCTAAAGCTCATCACTCAGTCAATTTGGTTCCTTTACTAGTTGTTCCATTATCTACCACCTTCTACACTTCTAAGAAAACTAAGGAATACATACCAATGAATTTTATAAGGTTCACAAAGATCCACACATAATTAAAGATTACAATCCTTATTCGCATCCACCCTGAGTGGTCTCCAAAAAATCACCCGAAGAATCTTTATAGTCACTACATTGGTATTTCCGCATTATGAGAAAAATACATCTTAATGTTTATTGTTGACTTCCCTCCTGTATTAAACATTAGTTCAACTTGGTATTCCACATATACAAGATGCAAATATAGAAAATACATGGATCATAAAAGAACTGCAATGCACAACGCTCAATTTATTTGCTAAGATTGAACAAGAGGCACCAAAGTCATCTTCCACGGATGCACCCTTTGTTATCCATTCCACATTTTTATGAGGCATTGTAAAACTTAACAGACCATCTGGCTCTCTACTTGATAAGTTGAATTCTTCTTGGTGTGGGAAAATGGCATAGGGTTTCTTTAAAAGATTGTTTAGATTTATTTAGGAGTTTGTTTAAATTTATTTTTTTTAAAGTTTGTTTGGATATTTTCAAAAAAAAAAAACTAAATTTGTTAGGTAACTATGTCATATTTTTACGGAGATTTGATCTTGTTACCAGCCTATTAAAGGGAATAGGATCCCTTGAATTAGATCTTCTTTCAATTAATAATACGCGTCCTCTTTCAGTAAGTTGAATTGTTCCTCATGATGCATCATAGGATCTCACAAAACAAAATCAGGTTCTAACAAACTTATTTAGAATTATTGTCACAGAAATGACTAACCACTAAGTGTAAAGGCAAATAAACAAGAAAACTGTACCCTTCACGTGCGAGCAAAGAGCAGAGAAGTCGAAGCTCTCCTTCTGGAATGCTCAATAAAATATCACTTATATTGTTTTTGTTGTTTGTACCAGAAGTAGAAGCCTTTTTAGAATCCTCACTTTTCCTTGATTTAATATCCTCTTTAGCTGAAGACACAACAGCATCAGCATTAACTGGTGTGTCTTGCATAATGTCAGAAGCAGATTGTAGCTCAGTTGATGCTTCAGGTTTGTTTGACAGGCCAGAGTCAATAACAACCTCAATGAGATTTAACAACTGAAAAGCAATGGCTCAGTTAGTCAGTACTTGCAAAATAGTAATAAGACCACTGGACCTTCTATGTAGTAGGTACCTGTTCCAGATGAGAAACACTCCTCATGTACAATGGTTGATTCAAGAGCCCAAGAAGCAACACGATAGCAAAAGCTCCTGTTTTAACCTCAGATTTATCTTCCTCCATCAGAACAGCTTTCCCGTGTCCCTTGTCCGATACTTCAGGTACACTTGTAGGTGAACATGGTAATGCAAGATGCAATAGGAGCTTCGATACATTTGGATGATTTTTTGCCAAGTAGGCCAGAGTCTCCAAAATACGGCGAGACACTAATGGAGGCACTCCTGTATATCCAAGAAGATAGTGATTGTGAAACAGATCATAAATCATGACAATGCTTTTGATTAGCAGATGTGAAACAGTCATATTTCAAAAAAGTTAATTGATCAGTTTTAAGGAAATCCCCCCCCCCCCCCCCAGTTTTGTAGCAGAGGAACATATAACATGTTAACAAGATATAACTGAATCATTAAGGTCTCATGACAGGTCATCAAACTAATATACTGCTGCAATTAAAACATTACCACCATAAAATTGAGGACGGGAATATGCGACATAACTCTGACACCCATACAACCTAAATGGGGATTCAGTGTATTCAACTGAAGTGTTAGTGGGTCCCCGTAGATCCAGCATTAGCATATCCATTAAAACTTTCACCAAATAAGTTCTTGTCTCGTGATGAGTACATAGATTCAAGAAAAGCCTCTGTAGTTGACCTTTATACAAAGGCTGCAAGTAAAACATCAAACTGTCAGCATGTAAAACGTAATAGAAAAGCAAGTTAGAAGACACAAGCAACCACCTGAACTATCCGTAACAATCTGATCATTGCTTTTAGATCATTGATGCTAACTAGGGGAACACCATCAGTCTCAATTAGTTTTCCAACTATAGATCTGCGAGCAGCGACCTCAATATTTCGGTCCATAGTAGACCCAATAGTATTTCCATGCCTAGAAGACTCACCCCGTCGACTTCTAGAACTTATGCCAAAGAGTCCTCCAGTATGATGACGATGGGCAAACCTTTCACGCAACATATTTGCTTCGGCAACAAGTGCAGGGGTTAGTGTGGCCAACAAAGTATCAGGCGAGGTTAAAAGTACCTAACATGAAGGAAAATGCTTACAAAATATCATGAGAAATAAATTCACAGATATAACTGCATAACGAAATGCTTGAAGATAGAACATCTAACAGTCTGAAACAAAGTTCACCTCTTCTCGAACATCTGAAGGAAGTGTAGCAATTATAGACACAGCATCCATCTCAACTGGTTGGCCTTCTAGTTGTTGTGATTCTTGTTGTCTTTGAGCACGTTGTTGTGCTAAGACCTCCTCCCTAATATCAGGTGGAAGTGCAGCAAGAAATTCAGGATCAATATCTCCATCAGTTTGAGGCTGCTCATTTGAAGCCTGTGAAACCTGATTCTGCCGTGATGAAAGTACTTCAGCTCGCAATTCCTCAGGAAGAGCCTCCAAAAATGTGGGGTCTATATTATCTGTATCAACATTGCCTGTTGGTTGTTCCGTCTGAAGTGCATCCCGATCAGTTTCTTCATTCTGATGTGGAATCTCACTGACACTCTCCAGAGATGTATCACGACCACTAACCGGGATTGAGTTTCCTGATGACCTTCTCAGCCTAGTTGCTGGCTGTAAATCACCCAAAGGAAGTCTATCAACAGGACCTTGCCTGTCTGCATCATCATGACCATCCACACTCCCAATTTCGACTTCCAAACTACGAAGGCTTTCACCTATTGTTGCCCCACTGCCACTGCTTGCTTGGCTCACTGCTTCAACATCTCTGACAACAGCATCAGCCCGTTCATACTGCATTTCTGTCACTTGCTCACATGCACCAGATACTCCAGTGTCTTGAATTGAATCGCCATTGGAGGCTACAATACCGGTATTAGGAGAGACATCTATTGCTTGTGAAGGCATAACAATATTCTCAGTACTCCTTGCTTCTATTTCATCCTTAACTTCAGCCTCTGATGTTTGCAACTGGCTTGGTTCATGTTTTCCTTGCAGACTAGTCTGTATATTTTGATCTTGTGCCGGTGTAGGCTGTCGTAATTGGGAAACAAGCAGTTCTTCAATACCTTCAGGCACTGCAGGAGCAGTAGATGCACCACGTCGATGATTATCATCCAACCACATACTGAAGCGATGTCCATGTCGTCCATTCCTCAATGTACGGAAGATAGCATCCATTCTGTATGATGTATTCTCCTGATTTCTTTCTGAGAAAGCTATATCCACTGTATTTTCTGAAAATGAAAGTTCATAAATGTGAGCATGAAATGACACTAATACTTCTTGAACTACAAAGTTGACAAATTGGTATCCTATCATAAGAATAAAATAGTTGTTGGATAAGCAACATTAATTAGAGGTAAAAGGGTGAAACATCAACTCAACCAAAAACTGGAGGCCAGATATTTTACCTGATTGTCTCTGGTGAACTAGATGTCTAAAAGAAGAAGGCTCCTCCAATAATGGATGTTCAAGATGAAGAGAAGTGTGATCACCGGTTCTTCCAAGAAGATTATAAATGGATGTTGTACGTCCTTGACGTCTAGAGCCAAATATGTCAAGAGGCATTACAGAAAAATTGTCACTGCCAAGAACTTCAAAGTGATCGAAAACATTTATTCCACTGATTCCTTCCTCTAAGCGGAGTATTACACCATCATCATCTTCATCATCGTCATCCTCTTCTTCCAAAACATCTTCATCAAACTCTTCATCATCGATCTCATGGTCATCATGATCTATATCAGGATGCGAGATTTGATGAACTTCATCCTCCTCCAAATCATTGTTCTCTTCGTCATCCTCATCATCATCCTCATCAACTTCCTCTCCATCCCCTGACATATCTTCATCCTCATCATCATCACCCATATCATCTTCCACATTTTGTGGTATTTCAAATCTGATTTCCACACTTGAAACACCATTATCCATGCCTGTACCATCTTCAGATACTTCATGCATGAAATCATCTTCAGCTTCACGAGAAAAAACTCCATTCATTTCACGATCATGGTCCATATCATCCAACACAGAACTGGCATTGCCATAGGTTTGGACAACACCAGCTGTTTGCCTTTGGTTGGGAACCTCTTCTGTGTGATCAGGTTGGGACATTGTTTCCAAGGCCTCAAACCTATCCCCTTGATCATTAGAGGAACCTAATTGATGCTCACTAGAAGCCAGCTTCAGGGAGTTGTCCCCCTTTGCGGTGTTAACGTAGGCAGAATGAACATGTTCTTTTGTCACTAACTCCAATACCTTAATGATTCCTGTGATGAGCTTCGGTGAATCAGCATGGTCCAAGTCTAGCACTTGAAGTATCTGACTTAAAGAGTGAACAAGCCCAAGATCAATAAAAGTAACTGATGCTTCTGCTGAAATATATGAACCAGTTGGTGAACGAGCAGCAAGGATATCATTAAGTAGGTCAACAAAGGCATGAATACGTGAATCAGATGCCCTGCAATGACTAGATGAATCAACAAAGTCTTTGAACACATTACTTATTTCATAAAAAATCCGTCTTCGTCCTTCTGTTGAACGAACAGATGATGCCACCAAAAATTGACTTGCTTTGGTAGCTAACTTTTGCCTCCAATCTCCTTCAGTTTTTTTATCTTTCTTGGAAATTCCTGGGTAAGGAAGAAAATTCAGAAGAATATGATGAAAGATGCCCCCACTAACACTGCCATTTAAACCCCTTGAAAGAGAACTACTGAATTCAGCATCTCTTCGAAGTAACACATGAATTGATGAAGCATAAGTGAGAAGTATCTCCGTCAACAGCTTAACAATAAAAACAATTTTTGCAGTAGATACTAAAGCCTCTTGTGAATTAATTTTGCCATCTTTAGATGAAACATCAGTGACTTTTTCTTTTCCTTTAGCTGAAGTTGAGTCAATATCCATATCTGAAACTAATGTGCTAGCAGGACTTGCATCAGTTTGGTAATTTGTGACTGGAGGGACAAATTTCACTATCAAATCCAAAAGGTATTCAATTACACTGGTAAAGCTCTGTGGAGTTTTGCGATGAGCCTTGGTATTCTTTGTACAAGGTTCTGATAGCTTACCAAGCCCATTTCCAGGAACCACTGATGCCACATCTAACCCAGTAGTCTTTTCATCACTTGCAAGTATTTTGTCTTTCTCAACTGTCTTCTCCTTGTCCTTGGCCTTGGACTTTTCCTTCTCACGATCTTTCAATAGCACTACATTAGGTCTGTCACCTAACATTTCAATTCCGCATACAGCTTGTGCAGCTTTCAAAAAAACCACAGGGTCCCTGGAAATAACAATAGACAAATTTTGAACAAAAGTTCTTGGTGAGACTCTTGCATTTGAATGTCTGCTTGTTGCTGCAATGAGGCTATGGCGTATCTCTAATTCCATGGCTTGCTGAAGAGTATTCGGATCTTCCAAAATGTGACGGATAATCACAGCTGCCACGTTACTGTACCCAGGAAATAAGCTGCTTGCAGGCAAACTAAGTAAAGCTTGTAAACCTCCAGCCTCAAGAAAACTTACAGCAACTGGATGAACCTTAGTTAACATAGAGCACAGCTGCAGCACCACATGTATTGTCTCACAAGGTAACTGATTCTGAATACATCTGCAGCATATTTCCAGAAGCCTCTTCTGGTCCTCCATGTTCAAAAATCCCATAGTTGAAGCTAGAGAAGACTGAAAATTCTTTTCTTTTTGCTCATCAATCACAATTGAATGCTGGGGATTAAGGATATTGTTTTTCATTTGTTCCAGATTAACTATTCCTGGAGACATCTTAGGATCCACCTGCATTAACTGATCGACAGAAAGAAAACATGCAGTTACCCACTTTGGAACTTGAGGTTCTACACCATCTAGAGAGTCAAGATTCCATCGAGAAAGCAGGTCCATGGCAATCTTTACAAGCCCAGCTTGGTAGGCAACTTCTCGTGCCTTAACATCATCATGAAGAAGTAGAGCAAGGACATGAAAAAGTGCAGATAACATATTCTCACTTAATGTAGTTAAAGATACACAAGAATGGTTGACATGATCAATGATGTGAGAGAGGACTTTCTGCCGGTGCTGACCATCATTTTGTGAGCATATCGTGACAAGAAGATCCCTTATAGGAAAGGCTAAAGGTTCATTCGCTTGCAGGAGTTTAATGGATACCGACAGGATTTCATCAACTGGTGGCAATTGGACAACTTCCTCTTCTTCGTCAATGGTATTAGAATTTGCAATTCCATCTACCTTCGATGATGAGTCTGAATTCCCTAGGGACATGGCAACAGCTCTAGCAAGTTCATCATCTTCTTGTGGCTCTTCTGGATGTGAAAATAGCCAATCAGTTGCAATTTCAACACTATTTGTACCGACTTGTCTCAGTGCTTCTTCTGCTCTAGAACGAGAAAAGCCCATCTCTACAATCAATGATATAGCTGATTCATCAGGTGGTGGACCAGCTAAATGAGATGCTCCACTGGTACTGGCATTCCTGACTTCAATCCCAATATAAATATGTCGCACAATGGAGATCATTGAAGTAACAAACTCCAAATTGCATTCAGAAAACTGATGATGGGCCCAGATGGGAAGTATAGCTTTTAAGACCTTGGATTGAAGCAACCTGACAAATGCTTCTGCATCTGGAGGAAATAAAATGGTTCCATTTGTGATTGGTTGCTCAAGCAACTGCTTCGTTGAGGAAGAGAGGATGAAAGAAGATGTGGCTAAATGGTCCAGCAGTGTACCATAGCTTGCCAAAGGCCCATATATCCATGAATTATCTGAGTCTCCTTTGTCTTCTTTATAACATTTATCATCCATTTCCATCGGGGAAGCTGCAGAGACCCTGTTGATTGTAAAAAGCAACTGACTAGTAGCTTCGAAAGTGGTTAAAACAGCCTCAATAACACCATTTCCAAAAAAGCATTTTAGCATAATGGGATTGGATGATTCCGGCCTATCTGAAAGAATCCCATTCAGAAAATCAATAACTTTGCCAAGATATCGACATTTTGTTGATACAGAAATCTCACTATCTGAAGAAGAGCTCAAATGCCCACTAAAATTCAAATGCCCTAAAACAATTGAAGAAACTGTGTTACCAACAGATACAATGGAAGGGGAAACATTAGTGGGATTGTTCTCCCGGCGCAAAGTGAGAAGCATTGATTTCCCTAGCTCCACAAAGAGATGGTTGATATGATAAACAAGTGACTTCATCATGTCATGGCATAAAGAAAAATAAGATCTCTGCTTGGCATCTTCTGTCTTACTAGCAGTGCTGCTATCTGAAGAATTTGCAGACTGGGATCGGGAACTGGATGTGGCTCTCAATGTTGAATAACCATCTCTACCATGTCTTTGTAAACCAGTGGAAGCACGTCCAAGATCCCGATATATGTTAACTAGGTCAGAAATTTGAGATTCTATGCTCCACCCAGGAACTCTTCTTCGTAATAATGGATCGAGATACTGCCTGAAAGTATTATAACGTTGCTCTTCAGAATCAATTGTACCAGAATCTACATGTACCTCATTAGAAGAATCATCATCTCTTTCAGTCTTTAAATCTTCAAGGAGAGCAATGTGCCACAGGACTTCACGATGGATATGCCCAATGTCTTCTAGAACATCCCTGCTAGAATCTCCAAATTCAGTGAGCAATGCGCTAATCCAGCGGTTATCTTTAGAAGCAGTGAGGAAAAGGAGAAATTCAACAACAAAAAGAGACAAGAATGTTCCATTGTCTTGCATAGACTTGGAATCCTGCAAAGACAGGGCAGAAAATGAACTGAGTTCATCCAGAGATTTCTTCAAGTGCTCCCTAAGAGAGGAAGAAAATGAACGAGCAAGTGGTGCAGAATGATGCTGTGTAAAACCCTTGAAGACCACTGTGATGTGCAAAGCAATTGGCATTGCATCAGTTGACTGTGTGATGCTAGGTCGTTGAAGAAGTTTTAACAATGCTTCTATACCCCCCTTCTCTACAAACATTCTGCAAGTTTCAGAATTTTCCATTGTTCGATGAACTAACACCATTATATGAAAGATGCATAACTGCTCAAATTGCTCATCACTAGTTCCTTCTGCGGCCATATCCATTGCACTAACCAAATCGTGCCCCTCATTAGCTTTTTCATCAGAATCAGTTTCCATGGCAGTGTTCTCATCCATATCCACTGTGGTTTCCTTGGATTTATCATTCACTATAGATGAAAGCTTTTTTATAATTTCAATAATTATCTCAACCCCAATACCTCTTAGTGAAGAAACATGACGAAGAAGCTCTTCAACAGCATTTGCCAGAAGAACAACACCCTCATTCATTGCAAACAAATATTTCCTTGTCGTGAAAGTCTCAACAAGGAAGCGCAGTGCTGCAGTTTCTTTCACTGCCTCCAATCCTTTGCCATTAAGACAGATAGCACCAAGACCATTAGGAACACAAATGAGTGCCTTTGCAGAAGGAAGAATCCCAGATGTCACTGATGATAAAAAAGAGTCTGGGACAGCAAACTCATTCAGAACAGGGAAGCATGTTGGGTCCTTGTGAATAATTTCATTCATAACAGTTACTGCTGCAAAATAAATGTCCCCACCAAACATATTTGCATTGTTAAATATTAGGGATAAAGAAGCAAGCAGGCAGTTATGGTGGGAATGATTCCTTGTAGCATTTGCTGGAGAGTATGTAGCAGAACTCAATGCCTTGAGCAAGCACTTGATAAGGTGCTTCTGCAAGTACATATGATCTTCATCAGACTTTAATGTGTCTGTGGAGATCACTACTTCACTAGTACCTTCGCCAGAGCCAACAATTCTATAAACTTCAATCTGTAGTCTCTGAGCCAAAAGTTCAACCCCACCTAAATCTTTAAATAGAGAAACAGCAGGGGTACTATATTCCATTAGCTTTTGCAAGGTTTTAACTGCAGAAGAGACAATATGTATATGTGCTGGATCAGAATCTTGTAGAAGAGGTAGAAGAGGGGGAACAATTCCTGAGCCCCTTACAGCATTACCAGAACTTGAAGAAGATAAAACATGAAGTAAGAAGAATTGTAGAAGAGCATCAACAAAGACAGGGGTAGAAGGATCATTGGGGTTGCTAAGTGATGTAATAGTTTTCTGAAGCACATTTAGCAGCATCAAGCGATTCCCACTTCCAGATATAATGCTCGAACCACTCAATATTCTAGCTCGTTCATGAGATGATGCATATGCTGCTAACTGAGCTCCTAAAGCAAGCATAGCCAATGCCCTCAAGGTTCCTGGCACAGAATCTTCAGCACGAACAAGCTTGATGAGTTCATTTGTATACTCGGGTTCATTCGCAAAAAAAGAAGTTAGTTCATCATGAGCATCATTTGACTGCACTAAAACAATGAATGCAAGAATGCTAATCCTGCAATACAGCCTAAAGGTTCTGGGAGATCGGAATGCATGTGCATACCTAATTCTTGAAAGTAATGAGAATCTGTGCTCAGTAGGTACATTAAACTCTTCAACACACTGTTTCAAAATGCTCAAATCATCATCCTTTCTTTGATGCATATCTGGCATCTCTATGACACAAATGCTGGATGATTTAACTCCCTCAATGACAGACTCAGTAGCTAATGAAGCTGTGCCATATTCAAAATGCAGAGTTGAACCCAACCGATGTTGGGTTCCATCACATCTATCACCGACATCAGAAGGAAACAAGCACAATCCCTCATTCTGATTCCTCTCATTTGCCACTATACATGAATGTAAACCCAAGCCTTCTTCTTTGCTTCCCCAGCCTTGTGCTAGAGACAAAAGACAGCTATTCATAGAGTCACAGCCAATCAGTTTACCACCTAAATGTATCTTGGATGGATTTATTTTCACCAAAGCAGAAAGAGTCTCTAAGGTAGCTATAAGAATGTCCGGATCTGTAGATGCAAGTAGAAGCTTGAAATGCTGATTCAATAAAATGATTAACACATTAGAAAACATCAATGAAATATAAAACCAATGAAATACCATTACAACTGAAAATTATTAGATTGTTATTCAACAGATAAATAACTTGGATCTTCAGATTCACCTCTAGACCTCCAAACGAACTCTTGTTGTGACAATTTTCTAGGATAACTTGCATGACTCTTAAAATCTGCATAACTGAATGTTTAGGAAATGGATCCTCCTCCAACATATTGTCAGATAAGAGAAGGTCTTTTCTGCAAGAAAGATATGTCTTGAAATATGTATCAAAATGCATAAAAAGCGGCCTCCAATGATGGAAATTTCCCTGAAATCAAATCAAAGACTAAGATAGATACAAAAACCGCTATTTGAAAATTAACTTAAAAAAAAATACTGCACCTTATTGTACTCCCATCTAAAGCCTGAAAGAGGGATGGCTATATCATGTAATGGGCTAGTAATTACCCTATCAATGAAAGCTTTAACCTTAGGTGGCTGCAAATACCAAATAGTAGAATTGTAAGCCAACTGACAAGCTTAACATAGAAATAAATTGACAAAAATTAAATAATCAATCAAAAGAACTTGAGTTCACTTGAATGCCATGTAAAATAATACTAGGAAATATTGTTTGAACAACTTAAGTGTGTCAGCTCTTGAAGCACTTGCACCTTCACAGACATTGAATAGGGAGTAAAATAAGATTGGCAAATGATATTCTTCTACACTCATAAAAAGATGAGACATACAAATAAACATAAGAACACAAGCATGTGGATAGCCTGCACTAAGGTGTTGTTTCAAAAGCAAAGTCTAATACCTCATACTATATCTCTCCAGGAGTTCATTCCTATTTCATTCCTACAAATGGAATGTGACTATACACACATATATATAATATGCATGATTCCAATATTTCTAAATGTGCAACTATAAACTAAACTCCCCTAATATAAACATCTACTTAACTATTCCAGCAGCAAGCTTAGTCCTATATTTATAAACTGACATGAGAAGCAATCCAAGGAAAAAAAGACAATGACTAGGATGGATTTCACCTTGTTTATTTTTAAAAGCTGGAGCTTAAAAAAGATAATTGTATAAAACAACTTTCAATTAGAAACAAGTTTCAGGGTCAGAAAGTATATGGTCAACCGTGACAATTACTTTTCTGATAATGGCTTGAAAATAGACAAAATAGCTTTCTTTGTGGTAACTAACATGTAATAATAACAAAGGTATCTTTTCCCAAATAATATACAGAAACATTCGCAGAGGGAGTACTTAGCCACTAGACAGAAACATGGGCAGACAAGTCAAGGAACAATGTCTCAAGTCGCTAATACATTCACAATGTCATACTCAATTTCTTTGGTGAAAAGTCCAATCTGAAGTACAGAATAATTAGTAAGTAGCACTACACATTTTGGGCAGAAACCATATCGACTTGTTGACAAACCTAGAAAAGGTTAATTTTGTCTAACATAACATGAATGGAATGAAATCTCTACCTGGTCTGCCTATTCGACTAATTATTATTATCAGTTTGCACCTTTGCTCGTATAAATCATACATTATTTTTGTACACTACAGTCTGTCACCGTATATATAATGCAAATTATTCCTCCATACAATGTTCGCATACTTCCTTTTTACCACCCTACACAATCTAAGAGATCCAGTTCACTATGAGGGAAGGAAAGAAAGAAGGCAGTGGGAAAAATTAATAAGAAAAGGATAAGGAAATATTTCATTAATTTCCTCAGAAGAAAAGAAAGTAGAGCTTCCTAAAAATTTATTTGTTGGAAAACACTAAAAACATAAATCAAAAAATAGTTTAAAAAAATGAATTATGGGGGCTCAATTTGAACTCAGTTGACATGAAAAGCATCTTATCGGGAAATCCTTCTGCCATATTGTTTCTGTCCATGTTTCCTCTCTCATAGGAAACACATTGTGATTGTCCGAAAAAGATACACCACACAAGTGATCAATAATGTTCTGAACTAAATTCATCTGAAATACCCGACCCACAAATTATAGCATCTTCTATATTGCAAATTTAAATGATGCATTACTGTGCTGAAAACATCAACAATCAAATCCAATCTCAGAACATGGAATAGCAATCAAAGATTCAATAATGCAATACATAGTTGACACTTGGAGGTTTACAAATCATCAGCATCATTAAGCTGTGTTAATCGCAACTAATTGGCACAGACTAAATGAATCTCATTCCTCCATCAAAAATCAAAATCTATGCAAGACTATATTACTACTATTATTCAGATTTCTTAAATCACTTTTAATTACATTAACTAGAGTTTTCTTTTGTCTCATTCTATCCCCTCACACCTTCGACTTCAATCAACTCAACTATTTTTTGACATTTAAATAAAGGTATGAAAATTTCTATATGGGTGTTGATTGTGGGCTTCGGCTAAAACCATATGGTGTCAACCCTTATAGACACCAAATAGGTTGCAAAGAATCGGACACTATTGGCCCCCACAAGTGTGGTGGGATGGTAAAACACTCAGAAGAACAACTAAGAGGACTAGGGTTGATATTATTATAAATTTTTATGTGTTATATACTGATTAAATAGCTTGAATAATGTGCTTATTTATACATATATTCAGGATCTTTAACAATATAAATATTTTTTAATGCATACCATTCGTGCATTATGCAGCAGGTCAAGTAAAAATTGCCCAAAATCCATAGTATACATAATCCATTGTATAGAAAAAAATTCATTTGGTTAGTGAAAAAATATTTTTATTTATCATAATGTTGAGTCGACAAAATAACAGAGACCTGGAAACATATAGTTTCCTCTGCGAGCAAAGAAAACAAAAGAGAGACCTGGAAACAGATAGTTTCCTCTGCAATTAAAGAAAACAAAAGAATGGCCTTCATAGACTGCATAAAAATGAAGAGTAAACAAGAATTTTAAGAATGTGAATACTCAAACCATATGCTAAGCAGCAAAAAAAAAATCTCCATAAGGCATAGGATAACCAATTAGATAATATTTGGAATTGAGAAACTTACAACAATGTCTTGCATTTGGATCCATGATAAATAACATAGAGTTTTAGATTTTGCTCATCCTAATGCCAAAAGACATACACAAACTAGGTCCTAGTACAACCACAATGCAAACATGTTTCCACTGACCAAGATGAAAGACGACTAAAAGGGTTTCAGATCACATAAACACTAATCTGTAGAGGCAATAAAATTGATACAATTACCGATTATTTTCTACTCATACAAATCAATTAGAGCCAACAAGTTTAAAAGAGCAAAAGCACGAAACAAGAGAGGCATAAATACTTTAGCATTTCACAATCATTTAAAAAGTAAAACCTAAGAACTAGTTCATCACTCGATCCCGTAAAATCATTCAAATCATGATCCCACTCCGCCACAGACAACTGACTACTAACAATCTTAACGCGCAAGAAACAAAGCAATCAGAGGGTTTCTTTCAGGGAGAACTCACAGGCTCGGCCTCCAATTTCAGGACCGGCGAGACGGACCTCCCGCCTGACAAGATCTGCTGCAACCGCAGCGGGAGACCAGACCGGTGCCCCGCCATCGCGATTCAGTATATGCCTTATTTCCGAAACCTGCCGGCCAAGAAAATAAACAAAAACGAAACTCCATAAGAAACGGCGATACAGATCGAAGCCCCGTGCGTGTAAAGATTAAAGAAAAGAAGATGATCGAATCGAAGTAGCCGTACCTTCGATTAGGGCGACGACGGGAGAGAGGAAGAGGAAGCCAAGGAGCGATTTGGAGAGCGGCGGTGAGGCGATGACGCAGACATACACATCGACTCGTAAAAGGAGACGGTAGGAGAGTGAAGGAAAAGGCTGAGAGAGACGACACCGATAAAACCCAACGAGGGCAGGGCGAGAGAAATAGTCACGTCTCGCACCAAAAGAAGATATATTGAGCGAGAGAAGAGAGAGAGAGAGAGACAGACAGGTCGGCGTAACGGAGAAGGGATGAGGGACGGAGGGATCCCGTGTAGGGTAGCGTCACGTTCCATCCACGTGCCGTGTCCAGTTTGATGGTGCTGAATTTGACACTCTATCAAATTGCATAATTTCATAATACTCATAAACACTTCACACGATGTGGCATGCCAAATAACCCTTTCGCTGGAGCCCATACAAAGATGACCGAACCGATTATTATCCAAAATCAACGTAAACCTTTTTTTTTCCAGTTGTCAATATATTTTGATCGAAATAATTTGACGTCCTAAAAGAGTATTGATTTTAAAGCTTTTTGATAAGTTATTTAGTTGAAAAGGATGAAAATAAAAAGAATTCATATACTGTATTACATCTTTTATTATTAGTCTTTTTAAAATTGTTTATGCTTTTTCAAATCATATCAAATGTATTATTATATATCTCTACTTATCTTCTAAAACTATCATGTATGCTTAATTTTGAGCCCTTTTTGCAACTGAATTCTATCTAAAGAGTTTAAAGGAAAGCTCACAAGTTTTGATTTTCAAAAGGAGAAAAAGGATATTTTAGAAAATATTATATCCTTTGTAAATATAAGGATAAATAAACACAATAATCGGCTTAATACTAGCAAACATAAGAAAAAGTCCAAAAGACAGAAACGGAAGTTTTAAACGTAGCATTACAAGAAACGTCTGTTGAAGCTTGAGATATTCAAGAAAAGATTTGAACAAAACAATCTGAAATTGAAGATTACAAGGTCGTGCACAGATGACACTGAATTATTAAAACATGGTATCCCACGACTTCTTATAAGAGACACCACTAATGATAGCTTAGCAATAGCTTCGAACACACATGATTACAAGCTTAATAAAAACCCTACGCTCTTCCACTCTGCCTACAGAGGTTTGAAGAGGTTCTCAAAAGACAATTTGGTCAAATCATCCTCCCATTCCAATTCATCCCACCATGCTCTTTCGCCTCTGACACTGTTCAGCTTCCCACAGGACAGATTAAGCCTGGTTAGTTTAGGGCATTCTTTAATCTCAATGCTCTCCAACGAGGAAAATGCCAATGTTCGACTCTCATCACTCAAACTCTCAAATTTTGGCAGCCGCTTGAGCACTATACGTTTGAGAGCAGGGAAGATGGCGATCTCCTCGCCATCGTTTGTTCCGACGTCCAATTTTATTAACCGAGCTATCTCCTTACAGTTCTCAATTCTTAGTGTTCGAAGATTTTCAAGGCACCCAACGGCCCTGCAGACAAGGGAAGCCTTTGGAAGATGGGAGAGGTGCAGCTCCATTAGCTTCGAAAGGGCAGTGCCCTGAATTGCAAACTCTTCCAGTTCATTCATTGCGTGTACTCGCAGCTCCATAATGTTTGGCATGCTTTCCTGAGGGAATTCTGTCGACGGAATGTCGAGCCGCGTCAAGCCTCGGCAATCCTCTACTTGAAGCCAATGCATGGACGTCGTTAACCTCTCTGACTCGAATAGTCTCCGAAGGGAAGTTACTGTGCTAATGGCGATTCCGAGAACCTTCAACTTCGTCAGGACTTCCAGCTCTTCGAGATAAGCTTCCTCTTCTCCCGATGGTTCCGCCCTCCACTGGTTGTAGCCGTCGCACATCTTGAGCCACCGCAGTTCCTGAAGCCTCGACATGAGTTGGTCAGGGATCCGTCTCAAGCGTGTCGTTGATGAACATGCCAAGTACCTCAGGTTCACCAAAGCCCCGAGCTCCCTCGGCAGGGACGTGATTTTAGTGCCTGATAGGGTGAGAAATTGCAGGAGTGTCAGATTGCAAATCCCTACAGGAATTTCTTCTATGGGATTGTCTTGCAGATCTAGGATCTTGAGCTTCGGCATCAGCGAGAAAAAACCATTTGGAATTTTCCTGAGAAGATCGTTGTATCCAAGATCAAGGTAAGTCAAGTCTGGAGCTTGAGGCGCCTCCGGTAGACCTCTTATCTTGTTCTGACCAAGCGCGACTCTCTCTGCAACCCTCCATTTCTCAGCTGTTGGTGCTTCTGTTAGTCCATCTCCATAATGCGCCAACCATTTGCTTCCCTTCTTCCCGCATTCCCTTCCCACCCACAGAATCATGGCTCGAGTCATCGGGTGCATTTTGAATCTATCACTTTCAATTGGTTTTTCTGATGCACAGCTTTTGCCATCAATTCTTTGTATCAAAGAGGATGAACTCAGCATTCCGAGCAAATAGTGTGTCTCGTTCGCAGCATCCCAGACATTGTTGAAGTCATCTATGATCCCTTCCCCGATCCATAGCTTCCTGATGAAATAGTTGTCGACGAGACATCCTTCCGGCACCAGAGAGAAATAGGAGGCGCATAGCCGATCCCTGTCGGTAAGAAGGCGATCGTAGCTTAGCTTAAGAGGATGCAGAACGCGTTCTTCCATACCTGGAAGCTGGAAAGGAGCGTCCCTCATGAGGTTGACGGCGTGCATCCACTCTTGGACGGTCTTCTTGTTGGCCATCGTTTGGGCGACGACGACGAGCGCCGCCGGCAGGCCGCCACACTTCTTGGCCATCACTTTAGCAATTCTGATTACGCGTTCATCAGCGTCGCCGGGTTCAAGCCTTGCATTGAATCTGAAGAGCTCCCAGGCGGCTTCCTCTTTTACGCGCTCCATCCTAATCATCCTCTCCACTCTCATGTGGCTGCAGACGTCCTCTATCCGTGTGGCAACGATGATCTTGCATCTGGATTCCGGCTCCGGAAATGGAATTCCCACGGCTCGATAATCCAAAGGCTCCCATAAATTGTCGACTATCAGCACAAATTTTAAATGGCTCAAGACGCGGAATATGTTGGCGGCTCTGTCCGTCTGGCTCACACCGTTTTGCCATGTCAGGTTCAGTCGGGCGAACAAAAACTTGTGAAGCTCCTCCACTTTATGCTCAGTCGATGACTCGAGGAAGATGATGATAGCCAGGTACTCCATTTCGTTCTCCAGGTAATTGTTGAACTCCCTCAAGAGTGCGGACTTGCCGACGCCGCCCATCCCATGGATCCCGATGCAGGTCACGCTGCCATCGCTCGCGTGTCGCCGGAGATCCTCGAACGCCGTCTCCATCCCCACCGTTTGTTGATTATGCATCTTGATGAAGCGGACCAGATTGTGGCGGTGGACCACCTCCGGCAAGTCTCTCTGCTTCAGCTCCCGAGCAGACGCGAGAGCTGCCTCGGCTCTTCTCCGAAGCTTGACGCTGGTACAAATGTTGGCCGGAAAGCGGCAAAAACACTTTGCCATTCGCTCGTATTTGGCGCGAATTTGCTCCGCTTCGCCAGCTACTTCTTCGACGGTGCTAAGCCAGCCAAGCACCTCGTTGCGGGGCGTGAGGCCTTGCCTCATCGTTGCTTCCACCTCTCGCTTGACGTCTTCGCTTTTGCTCTTCAGCTGGCTCACCTCTCCAGCCAGAGAGCTCAGAGTCTCCTCGTAGGACACGACATAGTTGCATGAATCGGAGGTGCAATCCTTGAAGCAACCGAGGGCCTGTGGAATGCCGGAAAAATACATCATTTTGTGAAGGAATTTTAGAGGATGATCGAGGAGAGGAAGGAGAGGAGTGACGATTTAAAGACGATTTAAAGACGGCAGCACCGATCATTATTATATCTATTTCATGCTTAATTATACTCTACCAGCAAAGCTTAATTTACTTAAAGATGAATTACTGAAGAAGCAAATCGGATAAGAGTTGAGATTTTTTTTCATTAGGTGGAATTAACAAGAAGATGGATTCCTAATCCATTTTTAAATTGATTTTGTCTCCCATTTTGATCCACTTAAAATTAGCAGGAATGATTTTTTTTCCCCTCCGTCGAAGTCTCAACTTCACTTCTCAATGTATGACGCACGTTTCTTGTTTAACTCGGTGTGCAATGTATGATGCTCGCTCAGTGACAAAAAAAAAAAAAAAGAATCCGTTTGGCTTCTTCTTTAGGTGATTTGCTCATCGAGTTGGCCCATGATGATTAATTAATAGACTAAACGAGGACTAATGATAGACATCGGGTGCTTAAGTCTTGGTGAAACTTTAGAAAAAACCTTGGTGTTAAATTGTATATGCATTTGCATTTGTCATTGCTTACTTATATAGTGAATGTTTTTTTATTACATAAGGAAGTAGTGAGATTTTTAAGACAATATCTTCCTCCATTGTGATCAATTGTAATTTTTCAATTTACTTTTTCACAGATGGTTATGGGTCCACTGGAGTGATAGATTTCACTTTTTACTAAAAAATGAGATTTTCAAATCATTTGAAAGGTGGTTAGGAATATAATTGAAGAGTACATACCTACATAGAGTCTGAATTATTGTAAGTATGGACTGTTTTTAAGGGTAGTTGCATAGTCTGCTTTGAAAATCAAGAACTAATTTGATATAAATTCAAAAATAAAAATTTGAGAAGTTATGAGTTTTTTAATATCAAAATATTTAGAAGAATAGTTTGTTTTTGTGTTATTTTCTTAGAAAAATGGCTTTCGCTCAGTGGTTGGGACAATTTCCTATTCTACTCTCATCGTCTCACGCCAAGAGTTTAGCCGTAGAGGTCGTTTCATAACCACTAATTGAGTCTTGGTAGGTTAAATTAACAATAGGGAAAAGAAATAAATGTAAAAGAATAGTTGAAAATATTTTGCCACCTAACGTAGCAAGACTGCAATAGAGTCAGTCATTCTTTATCTTTTTTATTGCCTATGAATTTTAGATAAAATTTAAGATTTTGACTCGTAGGATTTAGGTCAATACTTTTCCTCTATGCTCAAATGTTTTATCTTGCTTGTGATTTTTTTTTTCAAATAAGAAATGGATTATATAATGCACATTTTGTTCTTTATGAATTCTACAAAAAAAAGTAAGTTTATGTTTAATCATAAAAAAATAAATTTAAAATGTTTAATATTTTGTATAGAATTGTGATTCCTTATTCTTTATTCAATTCTAAAAATAAATAATTTTCTAATATAGCCGCTTGCACTTGGAGTCGTCCATGTTTCCTAAGCCTGAGTGGGAAGCGGATTCCGAATCGCGTTCTCAAGTAATGTCCGAGTTGGGACTTTGAGTCGTCAAGTGCTCTCAAATACGAACGGAAAAAGTCCATATAGATAGCTGTTGAATCGAGAGAGCACTATCAAGTTGAGAAAATCATGTGTCAAGTTAGTCAAGACATGTATGAGAGAGAACATCTCCCCTCATATTTGTGTTCATAATATCATTGCTTGTGATATATTATAAAACAACTATAATATGCTACTTGTCACAACATATTTCCGTCACAAATTTGTGATGGGAATCTAGACCGTTCAATCACAATCACCCATTCAATCACAATCATTCATTCAATCTACGATCAGGATTTAATCTTAATTTTAAAATCCAACGGTGCAGATTCCCGTCACAACATTTGTGACGGGAATTCTATTGTGACAAGTAGCTTTTTTCATTTTAAAATTTATAATGTGAAACTAAAATCTTATCCACAATAGAGTTTCTTTCTTCTATTCCCATTTCTAACGCTACAAACATTGATAGTAGAATATCTTTGATTAGAATCGATGGGTAAGGGCCTAAGTCTCTTCATCCATGCTATAAGTTTATTTTCCTTGTTAATATATTTTCCCCCAAACACCTTTTTTTTTTTTAACTATTGTAGCAATCAAAATTATTATGTATTCAAATTGGAACCAACTAAATCAAATCACATATAAATCGTCATTTAAAGCCACCATAGAACTTTCCTAATCAAACGTCGACAGCCCTATTATCTTATATCAGCTCAAATCATATCAATCAATAATAACAAAGAGGTCAAATTTATCTCATTAGTCCATAAATTACGGTCTTATTTTTTATAATCTGATGGGATGTCACGATGACTTGAGATATCAGTAGCTGACCCATTCGACGAAAGCGACCAAGCGAATTAAATAGAACATCGATGATGTTATTGCTACTAATAATATCTTAATTTAAAAACATTAAGTGAAAACACATACGCAAACATCACTTATACCCAATTAAATTGGTACGGACCATTTAATTTGGAATATGCTGTTTGATTACGGCATTTATGATGACTATTAACGTTTCAAATTACGTAAATATATAATTAAGAAAGTCAATTGCTAATCCTGTCCTTTTCTAATGTTTCCTTCTAATGAGATGAGCTTTAGAAATTTATTTATAAGATTTTTTAAAATTATAATTGGGTGAAAATGCAGCAACACGTCGGATTCTGTTTTCGGAGCGAGACCGGAGGAGATCCGACCCGTCATCGTCAAGCGGCCGCATTAAATTCAGTCAACTCGGCAATAAAGTCAAAACCTCCACGCGGCGGAGAGCATCACCAAGCGTCCACATCCCCGTCGAACGCCGGTCAACCGAAGTGGACCCCGCCACGAACCATTCCATTAAGTCAAAGTCGTCGCATGCCCGCTTTGGATTTGCTCCCTTACTGAAAATAGACTAGTGAATGAATGCAGATTTCTTTTGTTTATTTTGGAGGAAACAAAGGTGCGGAATGAATTGGGCCAATTGCATTCGAATAATAATTCCTATCAGTAAAAGTAAAATCTAGTTAAATTATGTGAATTGGGGCAATTAATAACATATTTTTGGCACTCGATTAACATTTATTTAAAAGTAAAAATTATGTGAATTGTAAATAATATTAATATTAAAAATTAAAAAAAATCCTCGTTCCTTCCTCGGTCCCCAGTAAACAGAGCATCGCAAACCCAAACAACCCACAGCCTTGGCGTCAATAAAGACGACGCCTTTGCCCTGCGAGCAAAACTACGCGTATCGTCTTCGTGGATCCTCCTCTCGCCCTTGATTAGCCACCACCAACCGAGGGTCAAACCACTCTTCTCACTGCCATCTTCATCAGGAATAAGTTTACGCCTCCAGAAGACTACTACCGTGCCGATTCCGTCTTTTGTTTACTTCTTTGCTTCTTCTATGACCCTCCCTATTGGATCTGTCGGGTTCGGCGGCTGAGGACCCAGAACTGGGGAGAGGGATGGAAGGGGAGAAGGTGGATCTGCGGGCGCTGCGCTCGCTGGGCCTCGGCTTCGACCTGACACACGACTTCCGCCTCCGTTTCGCCAAGGAATTCCACGGCGGCCGTCTCGTGCAGCTCGATGAGTCACGCGTTCGGGATGTAGTGTTCCCTGGGGGGCAGGTCGTTCGTGGTGTCTCCGAGGATATCGGATTGGATAAGGGCGATAGGATTCGTTTCCGCTCGGATGTGCTCGAGTTCAATCAGGTCACTCTTGAATTTTGTTTTGATTTTTTTCCCTTTCGAGCCTTGGGGAAAATGGATCTTGATAGCCGGGGGGCTCCTTTTATAATGGGTTTTATAAAAAGATTTGAACTTGTTGGCCGGGAAGGAATGCATAAGGATAATGAACGAGCGGGGAATCGTTTTGTATGGTCCTAATTGTTTCTTGTTTTTCTTTTATTTGATATTTTTGGGTTTTCGATCCTTATAATAACCTTAAGTAGGATATAACGACAACTAATTTTGCTTTCTTCGACAAAAAAAGTGTAGAAGCCTGGTAGAGTTTGTATAACCGCAGTGGGATCTGTAGATTCAAGTATCAAACGAGAGGAACAATGGTAATTTTCTGCTATAGAGAGTTGATATAGGGTTCCTTCCCTACCGCACTCTGGTGTCATTGTCTAAATGTTACAGACCAAAAGAATGATGTTTGTTTCTTTATGTAGAACAAGGGATCATTCGTGTAAATTTGATAGGGTTGGTTGGTAATATTCATTCTGTCTTCCCAGTTGAATAAGTATAACCGTATGGAGATCGATCAATTGTTGAGTTATACAAATTTGTATTTTTGGGATCTTTCAATGTTCTACCGAATTGAAGGTAAAGGTCTATATGTATCATCTAAGTCATTGTTTTTGTAACAGATGTCCGAATTACTCAATCAGAAATCTTCAGTCCAAGGAAAAGTGCCTTCAGGCTATTTTAATGCTCTTTTTGATCTAACTGGAGCATGGTTGGAAGATGCTAAAGAGACAAAATATCTTGCTTTTGATGGATACTTTATTTCCTTGTATAATTTACATCTGAAAGCTTCTCCCTTAGTTCTTCGTGATGAGGTAAAAAGGATGGTACCTTCAAAGTGGGATCCTTTAGCCCTCAGTTGGTGAGTACTATTTCTCCCACTATAGAATTATGAAGTTAGTTTATGACATAGATGTTAGCGATCATCTGAACTTGTAGAAGCTATAATTTAAAGCTGGTTATTTTAATTAATTCCTGGTTTCTTTTCTACCAGACAAAGAGATAGCAATTTAACGCAATGGTCTATATTTATCTAATTAACTATTCATGACATTAATCCACCTACAATTTGAAGATATATGCTTGCTAATGGTTACAAGGTGGCGTTATGCATAGACCATCCCATAATGGTTTTATGAACTAATGAAGTCTTTTTTTTTTTTTTCTTTTTCTTTTCTTTTTCTCTCAGGTTTATCAGGACATTTGGAACACATATAATTGTAGAAGTAGCTATAGGAGGTCAGGATGTAATTTGTGTTAGACAGAGTCCTTCATCAACAATTTCGTCAGCTGAGTTAAAGATGCATCTTGAGGATCTTGGTGATTTTTTATTTTCTGATGGAAGTAGTCCTTCTCCTCAACATCGGAAAATCAGAGAAGGCAAGAACAAGGTATAATTACTTGATTTGATGTTAGCTTGTCTCTATGGAAGAATTGATTAATGTCTTTCTTTAGCTAGGTGTCTGAGGTCTTCACAAAAATCTTGCAACCTAACGCGTTGCATCTGGCTGTCTATTCAGAAGCTTCAACCAAGGAAGTATGACTATAGACATTGCCTGCTCATAAATACTATTGCATTTGCTTTTCTATTCGAAGTAAATGATATTGAACTGCAAATGTTGACTTATAATAGGGACTCACTGTCATTTGTGCAAAAAGAGGAGGTGATGTATATGTGTCAACTCACTCAAATTGGCTACAGACTGTGCAGAACAACCCTGATGCAATCCTCTTCAAGTTTGTTCCCATCACATCTCTTCTAACTGGTATCCCGGGCAGTGGATATCTCAGCCATGCTATAAATCTGTATCTTCGCTGTAAGTTATGATTGGTATAAAATGTGCTACTAGATTAATTTTCTCAGTAGGCTATACTTTTGGGAAAATCAATTTGCTCTGATGAATTTACACACCTGCACTAGTTTAATAAGTCTATGGCAGCAGTGTTATGCATGCAAAACATCCTATGTCATTTTTATAATCCTTTTTAAGTGACGCTCAAGTTGCATTTCTCAAACTTTTTTTGGTAAAGTGATTTTCTTATGTACTTGTGGAAAGATACAGTTGCAAGATTCAAGCTTTTTATAGGATGATGTACTATTAAATGCTATCATAAGTATGCATTCCAAAATTTATACTGGACTCTGCATGCATTTTTTATTTTATAAGCGACCGTACTCTGAAATTTCAGTGTCAATTATTTGCTATTTTTCATTACTCATTCCATTGTCTTTGATCTCTCGTGTGCTTTGTACTTGCCAGACAAACCAGATCCTGAAGATTTACAGTATTTTTTGGAATTTCAAGTTCCTAACCAGTGGGCACCAATGTTCAATGAATTAGCTCTTGGACCTCAAAGAAGAAAAGTCCCCTGTCCCAAACTGCAGTTTAGATTTTTTGGTCCAAAGCTTCATGTTAATACTGACCAGGTATAAATCTTGCATGTGTCTTTAAGTTCCTTTGTCTAATTTGACATGATCTCATTTTCGAAAGCATGGGATCCTTCTGTGGTTCACTGTTCTTTCTTGTTGCATTTTTCTGTTTGCTATACTATTATGTCCTTAGGCTCCTCTTTGTATCTGCTTCACTGGTTGGTATAATCTCTCTGATTGAAAAGAACGTTTATCTGTGTTCTCAAAGTATTGAGAAGTACTGGACAAATCTAAGTTAAGGATGGAATATGCAAATGCAGAGGCATCACTGATCTGAATATCTTGCACATGACTCCCTTAAGTTATAGACGGGATAAGCGAAGAGATCGCAGTCACTACAGGTTGTTAAAATTGACCAATCCCATGGCCAAGTTGGATTAGGATAGGTGAACAATGAGCCAAATGTTAAGAAAATGGTCGTTCAGTTAAACCAGTCAGAAAAGTATCCAAATCATTTAAACACGTTTGTAATTAACTGGGAACATCACACTGCTTAGCCTAGCTCGCCATATGGGAAAACAGGAAAGTTTGGAGTCGACCATCGAGGATGTTTAGCAGTCAATAGAGAGGAGTGGAGATGCTCTATATTGGTGATCATGCTAAAGCAAACTTGACTAAGGAGGAGGATGCAGGTGCAAAAAGTGATAGGGCACTTAAATAAGAACAATTAACTAACCCACATAGGTAATATTTGTTTTTATTATGCATTAAACATCAACTATGAACTAATATTGTTAAGCAATAACTTATTATCCTGTGTAGATGGTAAAATATTATCTACTAACTTGGTATATCTATTGGTAACCAGATATTGATGATGGACCAATGTTATTTGGCTAATTTACAAATATGATATGATTAATAAACTGATTTTACAGAAATTTATCAGGTAATAATATGATATTCCTTAATAATTTCGTATCTTTCACTGATAAATGTAATATTACTTAATAGTTTTATACAATATAGAATTATTCCTTAAAATTTTAGTTGCTATTAAAATTATTAAAGAGCATCAGTGTTTGTTATTTCGGAAATATATCATGCATTAAATAAATTTATTATTCTTTTTTATTTTTCATTTTTCTATTTTAATTTATTGCTTTTTTAATTGCAATCTCATCTCTCTGATACTGCCATTGTCTAGGCTTTTGCCTGATTTTGGGAACTTATAGATACTACTCGATAAGTTGAGTCATTGTGTGTGTATGATCTGAAGAATTTGGTAACTATGGTTTAGTGTACACTCGACTGGTTTCAGCTTGATGCTGAACTGGGCATATGGACACTACAATAAAGAAGAGTGTACCTGGTGGTATCCAAATTTCTGCCTGGTCCACTACTTTGTAGTCTGTGCTGGGTGATATTTCATTTGAATCATAAATGCTTTCTTTGTGTTGTCATTGTAACACATAAAGCAACTGTTATCCATATGTATTTATGTGATGTGACAACTCAAATGTCATGTTACAATGGCAATATCTTTTGTGTCAACCTGAGGTAGGTCTCCTTTATTTTTTTCAAATGGTTTGTGAATTGCAATTGTGAATAAATTGTAGATTCTCAGTGCTTTCTTACCACAAGTTTGACACTGTTCTTACTTTTTATTGATCTAGAACACGCTAGTTGGTTCTTATTGTATTGAGAAATTCACTCATTTTCTATGCTTCTGGAGTTTGACAAGCACCTCTGTTTTTTTTTTTTTCTTTTCTTCAATGTCTGAATGAATTTAGGTTTTAAGCAATCAGAAACCAGTAATTGGTATGCGATTATACTTGGAGGGCCTCAAGTGCAATCGATTGGCCATACATTTGCAGCACCTTTCAAGTCTCCCCAGCATGCTTAGAAACACTGGTTCATCTTGGGTATCCGAGTGGCGAGGATCTGAAGAATCAGCAGACCCAGGATATTTTGAGGCTATCCAATGGAAGAACTACTCAGCTATTTGCACATTGTCAGTAAAGCATGATCCTGTTTGGCTCCAAAGAGTATCTAATGGCGTGTTTGTGGTAATTGGTGTGCAACTTGTTACAAGAGGGAATTGGTCCAAGAAAGTGCTTCATCTTCGCCTCCAATATATGCACATTCCAAACTGCACCATTCGAAAGACAGAATGGGCTCGTGCTCCTGCAACTTCTCTGAAGGGAAGCTTTCTGACAAATCTAAGCACAAAATTTAGCACACCATTCACACCAAGGGATGCAACGCCGCCTGCAAAGAATGACCCCGCGCAGCTGAATTCAGGTGTGTATCCTGATGGCCCACCTGTGCCAGTGCAATCAAGAAAGCTCTTACAGTTTGTAGATATGGTCGAGGTGGTCCGCGGCCCTCACAATGTACCAGGTCATTGGCTTGTAATTGCTGCTAAGCTCGCCAAAGAAAAGGGAAAAATCGCCTTACATGTAAAGTTTGCTTTGTTGAATTATTCAGCTGAACCAGAGATGCTCGACTAATGTTAGATTTAAGAGTTTTGATTGCAGGATCAGGCTTTCTAAGCACTATTTGTTGTCTTTCATTAGTATTAAAATTGTACAGATATAGCAATAATTTGCACTTAATGCTTACAACTCATGTCATGTTCAATCTTTCCTTTTATTTTGCTCAAGTATTAGCATTTCAAATCCAGTTTCCCATTATTTGGAAAAATGAGCTGAAAATTGTCATAGCAGGGCTCTTTGAGTTGCATGTTTTTGACACAACTCTGCTGTTAAACTTTGGTCTGCATCTGGAGCTCGGGTTTTAGATCCTCTCTTTAATTGAATTTATCTTCATTTAGTTGGACTATTCAATTAGTTCCCATGATGCTGTTGAGCTCATAGATGATACTGGAGGGTTTGAAGACAGACAGAAAATAAAATAAATTATTTGTAAAGTCAAATAACTATAAACGGTGAAAAACAGAGATACAGTTGTTTTCTTTAAACTATTTTCTTTTGCCAATTGAAAATTTTTTATTGACTATCACTTTATATTACAATGACTACGTATTAATACAAATTAAAAAAAAGAGAATATTTTCAAGAAATAAATGAAACTAGTAAGTGACCTCTCACCCCATTCTTCCTGCCGATCTCATGGATATGGTAATTGAGTTAAATCAACTTTTTGTCTTCAGTTTTTTGTGTGTATATGTATACATTAAATTGAAACTTCACTATGAGGTACTAAACTTATCTACTGGTGAAAAGTCAAAACAAATCGAAAATTTTAATTCGTTTCAATTAGTTTTTATAATTTCAAATTGAATTGAGTAATAACCATTTATATTTAGTAATTTGTATATTCAAAACATGAAAATTCATTTTTATTATAACAAGGATAATCAGTTTTAAAGTTGTATTTGTTTAAGAATCGAAGAAATCAATTTTAAAAATATTAAAAAATCTTTTTTATGTATAATCTTTTTTATTAAAATTTCTTTCAATTTTTAAAATTTAGTTATAATTTTTTATTAGTTTTGAAAAAGGAAAGATCATGTTATTTGTTAATAAAAGTTTCAAGATAAAGATCATGTGTTTCTTTTCCTAAGTCTTTTGCCATGCTGAATATGCTTAGTACAATAAAATTAAGAATATAAACTATAAAGTTAAAGGGTGTCTCTTCAATCGGAATCCAATGGTAAAGTTTACTTGAAATTGACTATTTTATAAAAGTGTGTGTTGATTGTGAATTTTAATGGATAGTTTGCTTTTAAACAAAACCAAGCTAAGGAGAACATACAAATTGAGCCACATTATGTGCGTTTTTATGAATATGGATTAGTATATATTTTATGATGGTTTTAAACCAAAATTGCTATAAACGATAGTGTAAAACAAATAGTTATGATAGTTTTGAACTAAAACTCTTAAAAATAATTTGGTTGTAAATTTTTAGACACTAAAGGCATGAAAGTCAATTCCACGTGATAGAATAGATCAATCGATCAAAAATTTATCATATGGTAAGATAGATCTTGGCGGTTAAGAAATTATTTGGAAAGATTAGGATTAGAAAGGTTTTAAAGAAAAAGCAAAAAATAAAAAATAAAGTCATGAGAAAAGAAAAGTTTAACCTTTTAGTCACACTTTTGCATAAAGGTCCAACAACTTTTCTGCAGGTCCAATAAACGAACCTAACCATCGCACCTCGCCTCAATTCTGTCTCGATAGGGCGACAGGTATGATCGTCTTCTCTTCATTGACAATAAATTTTGCGAAAAATACAATTCTTTTCATAATTTGGTACTAAAATTTAGTTCTAGATATCTTCAACGTTCTGTATCAACACCACGGGAATGGATCCTATCACCGCTGTAGCGACCTTGATTACTAAACTATGGGATCCGATTGCGCTCAAGCTGGCTTTCATCGTCGGCGCCGGAGATAACGTCAGATCTTTGCGCCTTTCCATGAACCGGCTCAAGGACAAGAGCATCGACGTAGCGAACAGAGTCTCAACTGCCAATGCTCAGCTGCTGACACCCACCCAAGAGGTTCTCGGTTGGCTCCGCCGGGTTGAAGAACTCGAAGCCGAAGTGAGCGCGATCGAGCAAGATTTCCTCAACCAGCCTACGTGTTTCTGCTCCTGCCATTACGATCTTTCTTCAAGCTACAGGATTGGCCGGGAAGCAAATCGGAAGACTTCAGAGGTCACTGACATGCTAACGAGGAGCTTCGACGTTGTGGCCACCGACTCAGATCTGGCAGGGGCACTCGACCTTCCCGCGCAGCCCGAACATCGGCGTTGAATCATTGTTGGAGAACGATTTCCAGTACCTGCTCGACGACCAAAGATGGATTATCGGGGTGCACGGTATGGGCGGTGTCGGGAAAACAACCCTGCTCAGAAGAATCAACAATTCGTTTGTGGAGAGAAGATCCGACTTTGACCTAGTCATTATGGTCGAAGCTTCTCTAGATTTCAAGATCGAACAACTGCAGCAGGCGATCGCAGATCGAGTTGGACTTCCACTGAGTCAAGATGGCACAAGTAAATCTTGGGCTATTGAGATCAAAAGGTCTTTGAACAGCAAGAAGTTCTTGCTGCTGCTAGACAACATCTGGGATCCCATAAATCTTACAGATGCTGGAATTCCCACGGGGCAAAGCAAGTGCAAGATCGTGGGCGCGGAGAAGACGATGGAATGCTGTTCCGACAGAACCTGAGCGGCGACTTGCTAAATGATCCAGAGATTGAAGACCTCGCGAAGCAGGTGGCGGAAGACTGTAATGGTCTGCCCCTTGCTCTCGTTGTCGTCGCCGCTACCATGTCAACAAGAATAACTCGTGAAGAGTGGCAGTACGCAGTGAGGCAGATGCGTAAGATGCATCTCGAGAGCCTAGTTCCATTAGAGGCAAACTTGATTCCGACGCTAAAGCTAAGCTACGACAACTTGCCCACTGACCAGCTCAAGCTGTGCTTCTTGAGTTGCTCATTTTATCCCAGAGGTCACTCCATTCCGAAACAAGAGCTCATAGAGTCCTGGATGGGTCTTGGCTTCTTGGAAGAGCATAATGACATCAATGAAGTCTATCAGAAAGGGCATTTTTTGATAGGTAAACTAAGGGAGGCTTCCTTAGTGGTACCCGGGGATGATGAGAGCCGCGTAAAAGTGCATGATATCATCTGTGCCTTGGCCTTGCATATATCTAGACTTGGATTGGCACCTCGACCCGAGAAAGTTTCATCTTCATCTTCAAGTTCTGATCCTGAGAAGATTTGGCTTGTGGAAGCTGGAACTGGGTTGACAGACATAGGCGTCGACTACTTAGAAGGCTCATCGATTGAACGCCTTTCGTTAATGCACAACAACATTGACTCCTTGCCGGAGAAAACAGATTTCCCTGAATTGTTGTCGCTAATGTTGCAGTGTAATGGTTCCTTGCCGCGAGTTGTTCCACGAGGTTTTTTTGAAGGCATGGGACGTCTCCAGTACTTGGATCTGTCCAACACAACAGCGGAAGATATTGATGGAATTGACCAATTATTGTTCTTGGAGCATCTGAATCTATCTGGGACTCCCATCAGTGAACTGCCACAAGGAATACGATTTCTGAGAAGGCTCAAGTATCTTTACTTGATGAATACATACAGTCTTGAGATTATTTTTGCCAAATCATTGTCAGGCTTGCATAACATGAGAGTGTTCAATGCTTATGGAAGTTCTTATCGATTCTGGGCAACTGATGGTGCAGCTGGTGTCGATAGAGCAAGTCTCAGTGAACTGAATGAGTTGATAAACTTAAAAGCTCTTGGTATTTCAGTAGGAACACACTCAACTTTTCAGAAGCTTTGCGACATGTCAATTCCTATCAGATATCTGTATATATCGGATCCAGATCCTGCACCGATGACCAGCATTCCTTTCAACCAGTTGCAATTACCATCTAATACTCTCCCATCGAGAAGTAAAATAGGCACATCACTTTTAGAAATGACTATAGAAAACTGCAAAGATTTAGAGGTTGTTACAATTGGCGAAGACAGGAAAGGCGAGCCTGAAAATGCTGATGAAGGTTTTTGTCGCCTCTGCACTTTCAAAGGCCTAGAAAAGCTTCAACTGTTGCATCTTGGCAAACTGAGCAATGTCACATGGAAAGGAGTTAAGCCTCGCGAGTATTTCCCTCGCCTTAGGCTCTTGAGAATTGTTGGTTGTGACAAGTTGAGAAGCATCACTTGGACCAAGCAACTCCCTGACCTTGTGAAGCTCTACATTTCTGGCTGTTCTGAAGTTCGACAAATAATCGCTGAAGAGGCTGAAGATGTTGAACAAGAAGGGCGAGAAGTCTTTCCGAGACTCAAGGAGTTCATCCTCACGGACCTACCAAAATTGACCAGCATCTACCAGCGTACCTTGCCTTTCCCCTACTTGGTGTCTCTTCAAGTATTTAGATGCCCAAAGCTTGCGAGTCTGCCATTCGGAGAAGGCAGCGCATGCCGCTTGCAAGAAATCCATGGCGGTAAAGAGTGGTGGGGAAATCTAAAATGGACGAATGACAATGTTAAGGCTTCTTTCTGCAGGCATTTCAAGCAAGCAGCTAGTTGAGCCCCGTCTTCTTCCTCCATGTTTTGTGCCATTGCAACTTTGGGATTCTGTATTGCTTAATATATATTGTAGTGTGTATTTGGTACTTCTAGTGATGAACCAGGAGTTAATTCAAACCATAAAAGAAATGATGAACAGCAACTAGTTATAAACCTGGAGATCGCATCTGCTGTATTTGTAGGGAAGTCAGACAGGTAAGCTGTTCGACTGATGTAAGCGCAGATTAAGCAAGGGAAAACCAATCCAGCAAATGCAACCTAAAAAATAGTTATTAAAACACATGGGATGCAAGCAAATGACGTAGTAGTGTTGAAATTTTTTTGACAATGTGAATCTACTTTACAACACTCGATTATCTTTGCTTAGCCAAGCATGCATCAAGTCGCCTGATTCCATCAACTGCTGATAGAACTGTATCATTGTAGTAGACGATGCCGGTAATCAAGTCCAGTGGAATGGAATAGAAGTTCTTGATTATTAAGTCGGAACTCAAGCCAGGTTCACCCGAAATGCATGGAGTTAGAATACCAGCTCCAATGACCATGCAAGTCCCGAGCAGTGTTAGGGAGAGGACAGTCTCAGCACAATTGGTCTTCTCCAATGCCTCTTTGATCTCATTCATTTTTGTTCTCATTAAATACCGCGGATGGTTAAGTCATCAATCAACGAATAGTTCAATATGAGTGGCCTCGGGATGAGCTAGGACATAGGAGACGATTAGGACTTGAAACACACTCTAAGAAGAGGTTAGACTGGTGCCGAATGAGTCCCAACAAACCAATCCAACACTCAAGTTAGGATTTTCCAGGAGATGATGAAATATGGATAGAAAAAAAAGATAATACTATAAGAGTTTTCAGAGTCCAACCTAGAATAAGACTGTGGGTTAAGCCTTTTATAGCATGTTCAAGACATTTTAGTCAGATGGGATAACACCTTTATAGCAACCTGCAAAGGAGATCAGATATGACAGTCGTTTTCTTTTGGCCTTATGTGCATATCTGAGGGAGCCGGATTTGATAACCTCGTAACCGCTGTTCATTCTTGGACCGTCGCGTGTCCGTGAGAATACTCGCATTTCCCTTTATAGTCCATGTAAGATAACGATTCATAGAAGACGTGAAGGTGGAGCCTAGGATGAAGTCAGCCGAGGTGGAGTGGCCGAGACAAGACTTGAGGTCGAGATGATCGAGACAAGACGACTGAGATGGTCAAAACAAGGTTGGCCAAGACGAGACGATCGAGGCTAGCCGAGACAAGACGACTGAGATGGTCGATGAGAGGTTGGCCGAGACGAGATGACCGAGACGTCGAGACGAAACTGGCCGAGAAGAGATGACCGAAATGGTTGAGACGAGATGGCTTCAAGGGCCCAAGTGGAGGTTAGGACTGAACCCATACTGAGTCCGAAGTACGATCTGAGTCCGAGGTGATAGATATCTCACTCTGATGGTGGGATCGGGTCCGTGTTGACCCATCTTGCCATATCGGCCCGGACATTGACCTTTGTTTGATTCTTGATCTTTACGTTGGAGGGAGCCACGTCCTCTACGATGCCTGCACTATGGTGGTGGAATCGGATTCGTGTTGACCCGTCTTGCCACATCGATTCGAATCTTAACCTTCGCTTGACTCTTGACCATTACCCCGGAGAGAATCACGTCCTCTACGACACTTGCATCAGTTCTCTTTGGATGTTTGTAAGCATAGGGTTCCATGCCCTCTCGGCGTGCTGTTTTAGGATTGCACTCACTTTGTCGTGCAAAGATATCAGGGAGTACATGGCAAATGTCCCACCTGTGGAAATGAGTTGAAAAATAACTAAATCCTCGTGAAGTCTCACTTACTCGGTACAAGTATTCGACTATTTAACCTATGCTCTGGAAAGCACGCTTAGCTACACCCACAGAAACAACCTAATACATTTCCAACCAAAACACAGCACCACCAGGTTGCGTAAGGGAGGAAGATGGACGTACTGCCGCATTATGTGTGAACTCGGTTCTTGTAGGTTTAGGCAGGGAGTCGTTCCTCAGCGCGGACGCGTGTGAATGGGGAGCTTGTGACAAGTGGAAGCGGCAGTTAGAATTTTCAATTAAAGGAGGGGAATTCAATAAAAAGGTAGTAAAGCTTCTATCAATAATGAATCTCAGAAAAAATTATAAATTTATTGTACATAATTTTTTCTGTTTTATAAAAGATTATTTTTCATAAAGATGAAATTCAATAAATTAAAAAAAAATTAATACAACATAAAATATATAATAAAAATCTCCCTCGAACCAAGGCTGGGACGCGGGAGGCGGTGACTTGGAGGCGGAGGGTGAATGAGATCCGCCAACTCAAACCAAGGAGGACAATAAGGGAGGGCTATATCCCTCAGCAACAGCCAACAGCCCCCATGCGGTTGTTTGTCAGAAACTTTCTATTGAGAAAGTAGAGATGGAAGGCAAATGTTGGAATGCAAGGCAAATGCTGAATCTTCTTCTTTTGATCATACCAAGCAAAAGCCATGACCAGCTTGAGTATTCACGAGTCTATTTGGGTACGTAATAAAATAGGAGAAGGAAAAAAGTTACGTAAAAAAGGTAAAAAGTCATATGTGATTCTTCTTTCCTGTGTTAAAAAATTATTTCTTTTAACATAAAATATACGGACTTTATCCAACTAATTCTAAAATAATCGATCTTTCCTAATTCATCTACTAAATAAATTAAAATTATAACTTATACACATACAACTAATTTTTAATTTAAACTTTGATCTTCTTTTGATATATATAGATAATGTTCCTCGTTAAACTCTAAACCCTAAATCCTCGTTAAAATAGGAAGATCCTTTTAATTATCCATTTTTTATCTAATAATTTAGAGTATTATATTTTATTCTCTATAATTTACAAAATACAGATAAATTATTTTATTCTTTGCCAATACTATTATATAGAGAGTGTTGATAGCATCCACATGATTAGATAGAAGATCACTATCAATTTGACTATTTGCCTGCTGAAAATTTCAACATGCTTAGTATGCAACTCTTTTCGGTTGAATTCTCATCCCAAACTGTTTCAGAGCTCTTTTTTTTTTAAACAACTCTATTTTTAACAACCACGTTTCTAACATTCTTCAATTGATCAATTATTGTATGTGGTTATTATTTATTTTTTTATTTTACACAAATTAAGTATATAAATATTTTATTTCTAGTTTGCAAAATATAAAAAATAAAATTTTTGATTATATTTTCCATATCCATTCCCTCCTTTTCTCTTCTTCCCTCCAAATTACCCTCGTCCGGTGTACCAAGAGCCTAGGTTTTAATCGCATAAACCATAGTTTGTTTAATCAAACAGTAGGTTAGAATAAAAGCAAACTTCCAGATAATATTAAATCCAAATTTTCAACTCACCTTGTATCCAACCAAGTTCTACAAATTTTAACCCATCCTTCATTTAATAGCAAATTCAACCTAAAGTACCTCACTAGTCCCTGATAAAAATCTTAACAACAGAATGATCATGCTAAGTACACAACACCTCAGATGTAAACAGGACCTAATTTTACACAAACCTATTTATCTTTACCATCCCCCTCTCTTTTTCCACTCACTCATCCTCTGTTACAGCTTCAGGATCAACTCAATCAGAAAAGAATACCATAAACTAATCAAGCAAAGAAATAACGTCCATAAACTGGGACCAAGTAAACATGAAATAATATCATCCAGGTTGAATTTTGCTTAAGAATCTCTCTCTCTCTCTCACACACACACACACACACATTTTGTTAAACAACAAATAGCTAATAACTTACCATGGCAAATATGTTATTGTAAAGACATAAGCCACAGTTGATTACATGAAAATTGAAGTAGTAGGTAAATCAATAGCATAAAAGTTTTAACAAGAAAGCAATTTATTTGCAGAATCTTTGATAACTTGAATATCATTGACACAAAAATAAAAAATAATAAGAATAAGATTATACTTAGAATAGCTGTGTATTTAAGAAAAAGTAAAGGCACATTCATGCATTTTGCTTCAACAGTGCTAGTAAAAACTTGGACACTGTAGACCTTTTCACTATATTTGGCTATGGATGCTTTAAATGATTCTAGCCGGCACAAGACAATAAATAAGCTTGTCCATTGGCTGGCTAAAAATACTATCTACAACAAGGAGCTTTCGAATTTCTTGCTAAAGCTGAAGAACAAGGAACAGCAAAGACAATTTGCTTACTTTCAAGTTATCCAAATAGAAACAAAGGCTCACTGTTCATGATGACAAAAAACACTGTCCAGTAAAAAGTTTAATAAAATAACTATTAGTCCCTAAGCTAATTATCAGGACATAATCTTCTTGGTATATTCTTTCCCTAGCTAAGTAATATTGAGTTCAAATTTCAATCTTAAACATCTTTCAGTCCAAATTTAACTCAGAGGTCAATTATGCATGTAGACTTTTCAGGACCAGACAACCACCAGACGAAGGGCCCTCTAATCATCAATAAAATTATAATTGCAGAAACATTGCCAAACAGTTTGTTAGATGCCAAAAGAAATTAATTGGACAGCCTACCTAAAAAAATGATTCCTTTAGCATTAGGAGTACCAAATGACAGCAAGAAGCCTCTGAATAGTGTCCTTGATTGGATTGCTTCATTTCTCTGACCAGCCCTACTTTTGTAGGACCCCAATTAAGAGGGCAGAAGTTAGTGTACATCAGCTACGAATTCCACCAAGAGAAACCTAGACATCATAACAACAGGTTTCATCTCTGAAGCATTTAGCAGTGTAAAAGATGAGCAACAGCAGTGGCATCAAGTATGTTCTGTCAAGTAGCCTTCCCAATAAGCAATGGCTGCACCACCAACCCAGATGGTGCCCATGCCATGCAAAAACAGTAAAACAATATCAACTACACGAAGACTTTAGTAAAAACCTAGAATCCCAGACGGTGTTTCAGAGCCCCTCTGGGGCTCCTCCACTTTGGGGATTCTCGTTTGCACCAGAAGAATTGTCGGTGTCCTTCCTGGAGGAGCCCTTGCAGAGGTGGACTGGGTACTTGGCGGCATTGAGATCTATCTTCCTGAGGGCAGCCTCACCCAAGTCCACCCCACACATGTCTGAGAGCCTCACAAGGTAGAGCAGCACATCAGAGAGCTCCTCCCCCAGGTGTTGCTTCTCCTCCTCCCCCCAGTCTGGTAGCCCCTTGGCCACCTCACCTTTCCACTGAAAGATCTCAGACAACTCCCCCACCTCTCCCACCTGTGAAGATAACAATAACATGAAGATTAAGAATCACAGCGTAGTGATTAGGGTTTAGAACACAAAGAATCAATTTTTTTTATCCCTTTACTTCCTGCTTTCGGCTAGATAAGAGTAGCGATTCAATCTAATGATCTCGAAACTTTGTTTTCCAAGAGAACAAAAAAGGCTTATGCTATGGGCACAAAACGAAATCTTTTTTGGTCTCATCAAAATCAACTGCATGCCAAAGAACAAACGAACAAAAAAAAAAGAGAGATTTTGAGAGAGCGGGACGAGAGTACCAGAGCAAGGAGGAGGTTTCTGGGGCTGTGGAATTGCTCCCAGTCCCTCTCCCTTGCAAAATCTGCCATTTTCTTCCTCAAGCTCTCGAGGGTTACAACCTCCTTTCCTGCCATTGCTTGGGAGGAAGATAGAGCCTTCGATTGCTCGCTGCTTTCTGCACTATTCCTCCTCTTCTCGGGTCCTTTTCTAGGGTCAGCTGAGTAAAGCAAGCAGTGAATCGCGTTCTCATGTGCAGTCCCTCCCTCAGAAGGAATTTATTTTGATCGGCCGGCAGGAATGCGCACAATCATGGGGAGATGAACCGTCCCACATTTTATATTCCTTTTTCCCCCTTTTTTTTACATTTTTTATTAACTAAAATATATTTTCCACCTAAAAAAATATTTAATGGACGGTAAAATTCTTAGATTCCTAAAGCAAGCAAATTAGAAAATTAATTTACACCTAAAAAATTCATCAAAATAAAACAAATTAATTAGTAAATAAACTTTTAGATACTTTTGATAAAATATTAATATCTTTGAGTCAAAAATTTAATCATTAATATGTAGCTTGTTTTTTTGTAAAAAGTGAGACACTTATTTAAATAGTAATTTTTTAAAAAAAAAATGAAAAATCTTTTTTTGTCGTTTCAGAACTTTTGTCTCGATTAGGAACTTTAGTAGACTTTTTTATTTAAAAAATCAAAAGGTCCGCTGGCGGCTGGCTTGTGTATGAATTTTTGGAGACACCGTGGCAAACGAGTCAACATTCTATAAAACCGGGCGGGAAAACGTGTGCCTTGTAAATTCATAGATATCATTTTTTTACTATTTAATCAATTTCAGATGAAATTTCTCAGTTTGAAATTGTCACAATATCTTCACTTAATTTTCAAATTTATATTTTTATAAACTAATCTAATTAGTCTCTAAGCTTTATACATTTATATGTTAGGAATAATTTCAATCCACTATATATTCCTATTTTTATATTAATTTTAATTCAGTTTCTCATCGATCTTTGTTATCTATATATAATTTATTCACATTATAATTATTTTTACAACCGATTTCAAATTTATTTTTTCATCACTTTTCAATATCTATACTTTTAAGAAACTATAAATTATAGTTATAGAATTTAAATAATATTTAAATGAATGATATTTTATTTTATTTAGGAATCAATTTTAAAAATATATTTTTAGACAATTAATTTCTAAATTATTATACTTTTAAAACAATATAAATATCAAAACACCTAAGGTTAATTTTAATTATTAAATTAAAATCAATTCTAAAATTTTAATTTATGTATTCTAGGTTAAATTTCAAATTTTCAAATTAAAATGCTACTTAATTTTATTTATTATATTGCAATTTAATTTAGTTTACAAGATATATTAGTTATATGTTCATTTAAATTTAAATTTAGAATTCATGTTAAATTTAAAAAATAATTAGTTATTTTTATTTACCATAATTTAAATTTACCAAAGAGAGAAGCTCGATGATGAATTTAGCAGAACATGTCGTCCGCGATTTGTCCTTCCCGTTCGGTGATGTGTCCCGGTGCCATGCACCGGCATGCACGGACGTGGGATGATGACACTTTCTCTTGACGGTATCACCTTATCCAGATCCCACGCCCCTAAATCCTCGCACTGTACACTGCGACGCGAAAGCGCGGTGCAGCACAAACTCAGAGCAACTGACCAACTTCTGCTGCTGCATCTGCCCTTCGAGCTCCTTCAATGCCTCTATCATTGCTTATCACTGTTGATGTATTGTTGCAGCCACATGCGTCTCCATTTTTAACGATAGATTTAATCAATCAACCCTTATCCGAATCAATCATCGTATGGAACGGCGAATTCTAACTTTTGCTGTAAAATATTATTTGAGAACAGTCATCTGAAATAACGATATTATTTGAGAACAGTAATCATACTCCGATGAATTACTTTCTACCAAGCTGAAACTGAACTACATGTATTTAAGGTTTTCTCAAGGCAGATGCTGCCCCCATAACCACAGATCATACTCCAACTGATGCACCAATTGCAGCAGCTGTGACACAGATTTCTTTTCTCTGAGAGTCTTTCTTTGCTTGGAGAGGCTGCTCCTGCTCTCTTGCCAACTCCAATGACAAGCTCTCCTTGAGTTCCTGCATTCCAATCGAGTAGATAGAACAAGGAACTTTCGCATAATTCAAGTAGCTAATCAGTAATCAAGCAGGTAAAACGCTGCAATCAGTCAACACAATTTTCTAATGCTGCCTAGTTTTTTTTAGAGGGGCGGTAAAAAATACAGCTCAGCGGAAGTATTCCACTATTCTTCTACTACAGTTGAATGACAGAACATACACTCTCAAAGCAGCATTACCAACAGGTGGTTGAGAGAACGTTATACATTTCACAGGAACGTTCACGTGCTCTTTAGCCAGAGAAGATGTTGCTAGAACTCTCAAAATTGCAAGCGTAGACAGCACAGCTACCTGGCATCATAAAGAGATCGAGCCATCAGAAGATAAGAAGCTCATATTAGTATACAAGACAATATAAGTAGGGTATAATAAATATCACTTACAGCTCCACCAAGTGAATGCCCACAAACAAGCTTATGTTTTTTTTTTTCTGAGCAAGTTTATACAACTCCAGAGCTGGAATTCCTTTAGCACGCACCAAGAAACCCTGTAAAATAATTAAGGGCGTGTTACCTTAACAGTGAGTTTCAGACAAACTTCAATTTGGAGCAATTGAAGGGATTACTTTCTATGTTAACAATACTCCAAAGTAAATTTATCAGCAACTCACCCTATGTGCAGCAGGCTTTGGAGTTTCTCTCCATTGCTTCCGTTTTGCTTGAATTGGCTTTCCAAGGTTTTCATCAATCTTCATTTCCTTGCCAGCATGATCAGATTCGATATCACTCAAATCATCCATAGTATTATCCTCATGGAATATGGCTCCCTGAAGTACATTTGCATCAGTTATGTCATCTCTAAAAGAGTGATGAAAGATCAGTAACTTTGTAAGTTTTTTTATTATTACTTTGAAAATTCAGGAATTCCATAATCTTATTGTTGTGCTTACTTGTATTGTTTTGTGCCAATGAATGAAGCATAAATAGTATCCCCTGCCTCAGCTAATAGGTAGCTAACAGACAGAATAAGAACATATAAATAATCAAACAAAACATAAATCTCTTTTCACAAACTTGACTGGTTGACAACTTACCCAAATGACTAAGCTTAGGAAAGGAACCAATTTACATTAATAATACTCCCCTCCTGTGTGGTTGGTGAACTTAATTAAACTAACCCAAAACCCAACGGTGCATTCATTCAAACCCACTTGTACAACTGTCACAAACATGTAGATGCAGTCAAAGACAATGAAAATAAAAGGCTCAATTAAAGAACCAACAAGGGCCTGAATCTGAAGTAGAAATATCAACTACTGTGCTTGTGTTTTATGTTCTTTTTTCAATTACAGAATAGGAATACATTGGATCTGAGTGTTCACTGATAAGTGTTAGGTCAGTAGCAGTTAAAGATGTTTGAAATTTAACAAAAAATAGGAAATAAGAAAAAGCAACAAGATGATGGTTTCTTTTACAACCCAAAGCATGCAAACTCGTTGCATATAAAACAAACTAATATACTTTTAATACTAGTATAGCTCACAAAATACAAGTCTATGAAAAGAGTATGAGAAGATAATAATATCAACAAAAATTACATAATAATCCATTCAGTTTGGTTACTTGGATTAAGTAACAAACTATGAAATTGAAACTAGAAATAGAATTTTTTTGATATGTGATAAATGAAAGCGTACCTATGGGGCACATGGTCCAAAGAGGATTGAACTTGCTCAATAGAAACAACTTGTCCTCCAAAATCAGATTTAAATTTGTTTATGTACCACATCATATCAAAAGCACGACTCTGTCAGTTTAAAAATGTCGTAAATGATCAAAGTAGACTCAATGAGTTGAAATTCAACATGATAATGTTCATTACTTATATACTAATTAAGTGCAAGAAACTTAATTCTATGGTCTTGTTTCACTTGAAAAGATAATAAATTTAAAGGATGAATACATAAAAAGACAAAAAGGTGGAGGAGAAGGATGAAAAGAAAATTATCCTTTCAGTTGTCTATTTAAATGGATGTAAATGAGGACGAATCACTTTTGTCTAATCAACAAGTTTTAATTAGTTTTCCATTTGATTTTAGGTGGATGAGTTAAGGCCAGATGGTTAAGTTTTATCTCTTTAAATGTCCATGTTCCCTCTTTTCTGACAAAGGAAACAAAAGATCCTTTAATTTATCTCTTCAAGGAAACAGACCCTAACACTTTTAGCTAGCTGTAGTGTTTTCAATATGGTTATATCATTTGAGGACGCTCTACCATGTCTTGCTCTTAGTCTTTTATTGCAACAACAATCTAGTCTCATCTTGTGATTCATTAACAAATATAAAGTCTTATATTAAAGCAAGATGTCTATTTTCTGAATCAAAAAATAATAATACAAAGGCAAAAAACGGCTAGATCATTTGCAACTTTATCTACTTCATACCCACGTGATTGTCAAAGCTCTTTTAACCAATTCATCATGTGAAGGGACGTTTGAAATACGGCTAAAAGCTAGAATTATCACATACCACCATACACAGTGAACTATCACATTTCAGCTCGAGTTGAAGATCAATCTGATTGTCCAAGAAAGATGTAACACTTTGCTATGCTAATCCGCTGTCTATTATGTCTAGTTCCAGGTTCCAACTACTAGCGTGTGACTCGTGTCACCTCTACAATAAAAGCATGAAGAAAAACAGATTTAACGTTGGGAACAGGTATTATGAGCTTCTTTCCATTCCCTAACGCCCTTGCTCATACCTGTGATACAGACACCGGCAGTGCAAAACCTTTTGAAGAACATAAATAAGCAAGGCAAAGAAGGCGCATAGCAGAAACAGATATAATCAACCTTATATACGCACTCGGAGAGGACCATAGAGCAGAGGATCTCTTGAAGATCGGCGATGGATTCTGCTTTGACGGCGTGACAGAAGTCGTTGAGTTTCCGCAGATGCCACTTGAGCGCTCCTCGGAGGGCCCTCTCCTGATTCTTCCGATCGCTCTGGCCTTTCCATGGAGACCGTCGCCACTGCTGCTGCGTGGGGCGCGGCCACGAGATCCCCACCCTCGTAGTCTGTTCTTTGATCCAAGATTCCACCCGCGTGCGCAGCGGTCCCATTAGAGCTACTGGAACTAAAAGTGGGGTTTACAGTTGCACACTTCGGTTGATCCATAGGTAGGTTCAAAACCCTACTGGAACTACGGATCCAAAGATTTGGTATTCGAAACGAGGAAGTCATGACCGTAGATCAGCCCGGCCCAAGTTTGGCCCTTCTAACCATCGCCTAAATCATGGCGTTCCCAAACCTCGTCTCCTCTGCCCTGGGGCTTTCTCGCCGCTAGTCTTGCGCGTTCCGTTTCCTCGCCCTTCGCCGGCCTCCTCACTTCCGGTGGTCTCTGCGTTATGATGGCGCAACTCATCGGCCTGAGATGGTAAAAGCGAAGGAAAATAAAATTTACGCTTACCTTTTCCCCTCCGTGGTATATTTTTTCTCAGTTCTTTTTATAGAGGTTTCATTGTTATTAGGGTTCCGGACATGATCCCTTTCTATGAATTTTCACACCTTTGACATAGGAGGCTGATGCCTTGCAATTGCATCGACGAAAATGTTGATCAAGGCTTTCGTGCATCTCAAGAGGCGCATCTATCCCGTAGTCTCTCCCGTGTTTACATTAATGAGAACCACATCCGCCATCGTCATCTCCTCCAGAATTCCAGCATCTTTCGCAGTGGAGGCTGTGCCGACGGTGCCTTATACTACTGGAGTAGAAGGGCGTGTAGACTACGACGGCGATCGCGGCAACGGAAGGCGGTGCCGGCAAGTAACGGAGTCAGCGGAAAGGGTGTGCGAGATAATCATCACACGTCCAAGGTGGGAAAGCTCGCTTCTTTCCCGTTTCTCTCCGTCGGTGTTGTTCCACCCCACCTGCGTCTGCCAAGTCCTCCGGTTACTCTCCTCTAAAAATCCCATGCTTTCTCTTCGTTACCTTCTTTGGCTCTCCTCCCATCCTGATGCTCCACCCGCTGACCCAGAGGCCTCGGCCTCTCTCCTCTTTGCCCTTGCTGACGTGAGGGCGTGGAAGGCTGCGCTGCTTGCCATTCGCACGATGAAATGCCAACCTGACGCACGCGCACTTGAATCTTTCCTTCTCCGTCTCATTGTCAACGAACGTTGCGGAAGGGATGTGATGGTGGAGGCAATTGCCCTTGTCAACACCAATCTTACCTATTATTCTGTGCCCCTCTCTATTTGGAACACTTCCCTGTCTTCTTGCCTCCGGTCCAAGAGGACTGACCTTGTGTGGCGCTCATATGAGTCGATGATGCAAGCAGGAGTTGCAGGTGATGCTTCCACTGCTGGCTACTTAATCCAGGCTTTCTGCATAGAGAATAAGCTGGATGATGCCTACAGACTCCTACGGGAGGTATCTATGAAAGGTCTAATACCTGATGTGATCTCAATCACCAAGTTGATCGCTGAGTTCAGCAAAGATGGTAACTTTGGCAACGTTTCCGAGCTCCTGCACCTGATGATAGCAGGTGGCTGCATGCCTGACATCTTTACTTATCAGTCCATCATTCAGGGATTGTGTGAAAATGGGAAGGTGCATGATGGTTTCCACATTTTTAATAATCTCAAGTTGAGGGGATATGATCCTGATCTGGTTACTTACACAACAATGATCGATGGTTTATGCAAGACGGGCAAGATGGTTGTTGCATGGAACCTGTGGTTAGAAATGATAGGGAAGGGACTCAAGCCAAATGCTTATGCATATAATGTCATCATTAATGGATATTGCAAGGCAAGAGATCTCAGTAGGGCTCAGAATTTGTATAATGAGATGGGCTCAGCTGGGTTAAGTGAAAGCATAATGAGCTGTAACACCATGATTTCCGGATTGTGCCTGGAGGGGAGGATGGAAGAAGCACTTAACATGTTTGAGGAAATGCCAAATAAAGGAATTGAACCTGATGTCATTACCTATAACACACTCATTCAAGGTTTCTGCAATGAGGGGAATACGACAGAAGCCAACAAACTATACAAGAAACTGTTTTCAATGGGTCTGAAGCCCTCTGTTTCCACATACACACCGTTGATATGGACTCTTTGCAAAGAAGGCAATGTACTTGATGCAGTGGAGCTGATCAAATGCATGAAAGAAAAGAATTTGGAGCCTTTAGTTTGCACAAATGATTTTGTCGTTGATGGGTTCTGCGAGGTTGGCAAGGTTGAAGAAGCCATGTCTTGGTTGGTAAACATGTTGGAGAATAACCTCAAACCAAAGAAAGGGACAATTAACAAACTTTTGGTGTGCCTTACTAAGAATCATATAGTGGATGATGCACTGTTGGTACTGAATAATTTGTTTAAATTAGGTTACAGTCTCGATATACATATATGCTATTTACTGATTGATCAACTATGCCGAGATACACGGACACAATCAACATTGCAGGTTGAGGAAATATTGTTGAACAAATAGTTATTGATTTCGGGATGTTGCTGCTCCTATTGAGGATGATGACGATTCTCTAGAATAGATTTTATCTCTATGCCATTGGGGTTGACAGAGTTATAGGTGGCAGATTGCTATTGTTTTTGGTAAATATGTGTTCATTCATTTATATGCAAAGGCCATTCATGTTGAAACTTGTTGACATAACAAGGTAGATCGATTGAACAACAATATGATTAGCACTGATGCAAGGAGTCTACTGCCACACTTCTTTTGTTTGTTGCAAGAAAAACTACATTATTCATTTATGACCCAGACCAACATCAATGCGTCTAAGGGGAGGCTTGGTAACTGTTTGCTTATTTATTTAATGATGGAAGGCAACTTGGTTGGATTATTGAAGGATCCAAGAAACAGAAGACCCAGCTTAAAATGGTACGTAGATGTGGTCTTCTCCTTTATTATTAGTGCTAAATAAGATGCTTCTCAAATAGGATTGTACGCTCAGCATTGTACTTCCCTACAATTACATCCATAATTATTTTAAAAGAGTTCAAGGCATTGCTTTGCCTATCAAGAGAAAAAATCATTGTGTTAACAAAATATACCTGGAAATATTCCCGTAGCAAAATTTTCTTGTCAAGTCATCTTCCTTTTCTTGAATAGTTGTGGGTAAAGTAACGGACTTGGTAGTTCTTCAACATCTGGTATTGGACTGATCCACCAAAACCTGTGCGTGCTGCCGTTTTTTATGCTTAAAGAATAGCTGTATTTTTGTTTTCTTTTTCCAATTACAGTCTGGTTTAGCCAGATATGCATATAATAGACTTACTTGAACCCAGAAATATTCATACAAAAATCATTGCTAGCACGTTTCTAGTAAATAATAAAGATCATTAAGTTAAAGTAAAACTAAAGTGAGATGTATGAAATATATTCTTCAGTAATAAATAAGGAGTCAAGATGATAATTAATGTGATTTCATGTGAATTTTAGATATTTTGGATCAATTATTTAACAAAAAGGAGATATTGTTATAGCATTACATAGGATTAATAGGAGAAAAAGTTGGTAGCTAAAGTAGAAAGGAATTTTTCAAGATTTATGAGATATACACTTCTCAGGATAACAAATTTTTTTATAAGATTGTTACAACTCATTATACTTTGTGAATCAGAGTATGTGCAATGAAAAATAAAGTTAATGTTGCAAATTGAGAATCTTAAGATGGATGTTATGTTACTTGGTAGGATAAAGTAAAAATTACTATGTAAAAGTAATTAAGTGTAAGTTTGATATATTATAAAATGAGAAAAAAGTAGAGATAATTTGGTCATGTTCAAAGGTAGTCAATAGATTTTATAGTTTGACGAGTTGAGTCGATTAAAACTAAAAGAATGAAGGATAGAGAGACTAAAGAAAATTATAGTGATGCTTTAATTGATGTGAAGATATGACATTGTGTAGGGATCAATGAATGATAGAATCTGCATAATCAACCCTAAATAGCTGAGATGTTGTCCACTTGTACTTGGTAAAATGGATAGAGTATTATTAAAATGATTTGAATTGTTTCAAAGACCCAGTTGCCTTTGAGTTCTCATTTAGTCTTGGTTGACGATTAATGGGAGATCCAAATATTTGGCCAGAGCAAAGAGCCTAGGAGGAGAAACGCCTTTTAGAAGAGTCTTTTAGGAGTTCCTTCATGCGAGAGCTGATAAAAGGTTTTAATGGCGGTCATCACATAGGGTTGTGAATGAGCCAAGCTGAACCAAATTTTGTGTTATTCAAACTTGTATGATAAGGTAACTGAGCCAAGCTGAATCAAGTCTAACACGAATCGAGTTGCTGAAATGGTTGTTTAAGCTTTGTTTCTTTTTTTGAGCTCTGAGCATTTATATGTTATTGAGCTCCTAAAATGAACCAAGGATGAGAGTCAAAGAACTGCTAAGTGAAGAAGATTTGAGCCATGGGAGAGGACCCCCATCGTGGAAAGGATTTAGAAGGCTAGACTTAACCAATTTAGTGCCTCTAATTATCCCCCCATATGATGGGTTCCTTGGTCCTGAGAGTGCGTGGAGAATTTTCAAGCCCAAATGTCGCTTTATAATTTAGAGGCATTACTATGTCTTGCCTTCTCCACAACCTTAAAAGGGATCAGATCTACAATGCACATACTAAATTTAGAGATATGTGGCTAATTTCTCTCAACTCAACTGAAGGTTTAGAAAACATTTCAAAAGGTGTTAGAGACCAAAGAAGTGCACACAAAAGCTCGTTAACATTAGGCAACATGAAGGTGAGTCTCTAGGAAACTTGGCTCAAAAATTTAATATCGAAGCAAGGACCACATGACTATACAACTTTTTTGACAGTCATCTTGGCATGGATTAAGGCTTAGCATTCACCTTCGAAGTGTATCACAAATATACTAAACATTAAGTGCGGTTTAACTATTTTGATAGAGTCAAATATGTCAGAGATAAAAGAAGAATAGCTATAACTGACAAAGCAACCCAATAATGAACCAAAAAGATGGAAGTTATAGTTTGCCCTTACCAGTGTGGTGCAGTGGTAAAACACTCAGAGGAACAACTAAGAGGATCAGAGTTTGAATTTCATTAGAGATGAATATTCTGAAGGTTGGCTTTTGAATGAGCATTCATTAAGGATAAATATTCTGGAGGTCGGCTTTTGAGTGAACATAAATTATGATTCAGATTTATCCGATAGACGAATCAGAGGAAGGCCATATGCCTAATATAAAAAAAAAAAAAAGATGAAAGCTTAAACCGATGTATGAGAGGCTCATGTGCTCGGCCTAAGTCGTATTTGTCTCAAAGCTCAAGTAACTTTTCATCCTGAGCTGAGGGAGCACTTTCTTAATAATAAAAAATAGAAACATCTTTCTGAGGTTGGCACCCTTGAACCCCCTAAAACAAAGATGCCTGTAAGTGTTGTTAGTATTATCAATCACAACCATGACACTAAGGAATGGATAGAAGAAATTGAGAAACTTATCTAGCAGGGACACCTAAAGATATGTATTAGCAAGTCATGAGAATTAGAGTTGTTGCTAAAGAGTGCAACACCCTCGATGCTTTTGATCAATATCATCATGGAAGGTCAACTTCCACAGGAGACCCCTTGATTGATCATTGATGTTGATTTATGTTTGACATGGAGGCTACTCCGATGGAGAGAAATAATTGAGGATCAAGGACAATCCTTTTTTTATGTTTCTTGAGATTTACATTGAGGGGTCAACAAAATGAATAAATTTGAATAATTTGTTAAATTAAATGAACAAACTTGAGTACATATGTGTTTAATTTGTTAATGTTCGTGAATAACATTTGTGAACAACATTCGTGAATAATATTCATGAGCCATGTTCATCAATCAAATTCTTATCAATATGTTAAATAAATAAAAAAAATTTCAAAATCAACACACAAGTTTATATTATCAAGCTCAATAACCAACTAAACAAGTTTAAAATATAAAAATTTTAAATAATCAAACAACCTTGAATTGAGAGCTCGATAATATTTAAACGAACAAAACTCAAGTCAAACTTGAATTAAACTTAAGTTCATAAAAAAGAAATCAAATCAAACTTAAATAATTATTTCAACAATTTGATTCATTTTATGTTCAGCTTGGCTTAGCTATGTTATTCTATCAAATAAGTTTGAACACCACAAAATTTGGCCAACTCGACTTAGCTCGTTTACAATCCTTGATATACTCCACCATCATCTTTCTTCTATTTGGAGCATAACATTTTCCTGAATGGTATTTTGTTCTATGGCATTAATATCCACGATGAAGTTCTTACATTTGATGGGCACTGCGACCAACCTATAGATTTAAATATTCTTATGGTGGAATGAAGTAACTATATGTTTTTGCATCATTAGCATTACACTTTATGTTTCTTAAGCTTTATATTGTCATGGATCTTAATGTGTGTGTTTTCTAATGTTTCTTAGTTTGGTGATAGGAGGTTGGGAATGTGAACAGTAGAAGGATATGCCTCAATCATCAACGTCCATTTAACTTGTTCCAATGGTATTTAATGATTAACCCCCGGGATGCATAGAGTTGTATCTTTGGGGCCCTTCACTGTTTCCATGTTCTGTTTGACCTCTCCGGTGTCTCTTATATTCCAATTGATCTTCTCAAGAAATGAGATTTCTCTTAAAATATTTTTGTTAATATTTTTTAAAGTAAAATTCCGCATGCAGTTTTATTGGTAGCAGCTTAGCTTTCATGCTTGGTTTGGATCTGTCACACCTTTTAAGCCTGTGTCGCATAGTATGTGATGTACTCTGATTTGTCTGGACAGAATAATTATGAGCAGGCACTAATACAACATTATTGGTAGTAAACAATGTGGCATTGACAAAATCTCTTCCTTTATGATTGAGCAAGAAAAAATCATTGATGTAGGAACTAGGAATAGCTTGTGCTCTGTAGCTTCCTTTCTCATGGGTAAAACAGCTTTACTTGCATCTTTTTAACAGTTGTTGAAAAAGCTTGACATTCGTCTTTGACCTCAAATAATGTGCAGCATGCTGGAGACGGCTTTGTGGTAGGCAGATGCAACAAGGTAACATCTTAGATCGATACTGTTTTTGCAAGATCAAGACTGAAGCTTTCTTCTACTAATTAATCGTGCAACTCAAAAAGAATTATGTCGAAATACTGTATATGTGCTGATATGTAGACACATGATGTAGCATCTCAATTTAATTCCACGTGGATTGATTTCATATGGAACTAAACTAGGATATTGTAATGGTTGATGTTCTCAGCCGTACGCAATCCTTAACGAAGTGCCTTGAGCAGTTGGAAATTTATGCGTTTCTTGTAGCTGTAACTTCTCTGAACACCCACCGGGGTATAAGAACGCTGCCCATGGCAACATACAGATCAATAGTTCGTCCCCTTCCCAAATGCCAACCTTTGCAAATGTTGCAGCTCATTGATTAAAAAAAAAGAGAAGTAGACGCCATGTGAAGTGATGGAGACAGACACTGTTCCCCTCCCAAGAATTCCCTCAATATTATAGTTTCCCAATGCCAGTCCCCTACGCTTTCCACGTTCCACGACACGGTTTGGAGTGTAATCTTGACATCAATAGGTGGAAGCAGAGTGTGTGCCAGGTAGGTGGAAGCAGCAGGGTGGAATTAAGAACAATAATCCCACAAGAAATCAAATGCAACAGCACACATGGGTGGTTCTGTTTAGGCCTGTTTTACCTCGGCACTTCTTGGTTGGTCAACGTTGCTCCAGTTGCACACACATGGACAGGCACATGCAGGGTGGAATTAAGAACAATAATCCCACATGGTGATCGTAGCAAATCCAATTATACCTTCACTAATCGCGCACCTTGATGTTCTTTGAAAAATCATCAAGATCACAGGACGTTGGCATGGCGTAGGCGCCCTGAAAGTGTATGATCCTTTGCATCTGCGAGAAGAAAAACATAAATACACGGGCGCTGCGCGTACAAGTTCCAGTATAGCTTCGGCAGAGGGACCACAGTCCAAAGCAGCGCCCTGCGCACCACGGCGGAAGCGGCATGGAGACGCCATGTGCCCGCCGCAGTGCATTGACCGTTCTAAAAGACAGCGCCAGAAAGATGAAGAACCAATTGCCGTCTTCACTTCCCAACGCACAAGAATCGCACATGCCGAACTGAGCGAGGAAGGAGGTGGACATTGAAGATACCACTTGATGCGCTGCATGCAACAATAACCAGGCTAATGGCTCCAGAGTGGAATTCAAAATAATACTAAACAAAAATGAGTTCATCAACGCCATCCTCGCGCAGTGTTTTTCGCCAAACAATTGCATAAAAACACGATTTAATACAAAGCAGTACAGTTTACTGTCGTTGAAAACGAAATGGGCTGAGCATAAAAAAGCACATGAGACTTGGAGCTGGTTCTTGTAAACAAGAGTAAAATAGACGAGCAAATTTTGACGTTATCGGGCGACTGAACGGAAGAGAAGAACTAGCTCTGCACGGCGAGGAAGGATGTATTACTCCCAAGCCTTCTTTGGTTGCCACGGCCGCCGTGGCCATTGATCATCTTGTTGCTGGCATTGATCGAGGAGATGATGTTGGTCGCCGGCACAGTAGAAGTGCCGGCGTTGATGGTGTAGAGCGACCTGGAAGAGGAAGAGTAAGGTCGGAAGGCTCTCATTGGGCTGGCGAAGGCCAAGCCCCAGGTCCTGGTTCCGCAGATGAGGTGCGACGCTTGCTTTCGACGCGGGGGTTGACGCCGACACCCTGCTACCGGTGTCATAGTCGTCGTCGTGCGACGCCGCGGAGAGCCAGTAGGCCGACATCATCCCGAATCCCGGGAAGAAACCTCCGCATTTGATCCTCTCCTTCGACATATGTTGTTGGTCGTCGTCGTTGCTCTTATTGTGGTCGAGTTGGAGGGCGGTCTTAGGCTTGACCTCGCGCTGGGACTCCACCCTCCGCAGCGTGCAGTCACCAAAGCCCGTGGAGATGCGCTCAAGGAAGTCGCCCGAGAAGCTCCTGCTGCCGCATCCCACTGACCTGGACCTCGACACCTTCCTCCCGAATGAGGATGACGCTTGGCTGCCGCTTGGGCTCTCGGCATCCTCCACGCCACCGTTTTCCCCTGATTGTGATCTGGCGGTCGCTGCTTCCAACTTATTTGACGGAGGTTGCAGCTGCTTGTTGACTTCTCCTTCGCACCCTCCCCCCGAAGAGGATGAGGTGGATCTGCGCCTGTTGATGTTCCCGTTGGCGGCAGAGGAAGAAGAGGTGGAGGTGGAAGAAACAGAAGAGTGGTAGAGGAAAGACCAGAAGCTCTTCTTCCGAGGACTATCTGCGACGGCGGCGTCTCCATTGCCGCGGCCAACACCAACCCGTGCAAGGGACGATCCGGACGTCCTCGTGGCCACAGACTTGCTCCGTTTCAAAACCAACCCACCGCCGTTAGCCACCACGGCAGAAGCGGTAGCGCGACTAGTTCCATTCGATAACAACTTCCTTGCGCCGTTCGCGTAACTACCTCCGCCGCCGCTGCCCTTCTTCTTATTCCTATAGTCAGCTGACAGGTAAGGGAACTTCGTCCGTCTGCCGTCGTCCACGATCGCGCTGTGGCGTGAATAGACAGAGGCGAACCCAGCGGCACCGCCAGACGCAGCGCCGACATCGGAGAAGGAGGTGCGGGGGGAGGTGGAGGAGGAAGGCGAGGGCTGGAGGGGGAGGAAAGGGGTGGACTTGGAGGAGGAGACCAGTTTTCCCAGCTTTTCCTGCAAGCAGAAGGCGCACACCCCGCCCGGATTGCTACGGTACGGGTGGTCCACGCACTGCATGCTCTCCCCCATGTCGTCCGCCACTCCCACCGCCGCTTTGTCGGCCATCCTCCTCCTCCTCCTCCTCCTGAGACAAATCCCGGTCGTTCTCCGTACGCGCCGCCTCCAACTTTGCCTCCAGGTCCACCTTCAACCCCCCTGTTGCCCCCGAAATACAGAGAGAGAGTGTGAGATGGGAAGGGACGCCCTCCTACAAGAAATCGTGCCGGGATATTTACGGCCTTCGATCCCGTGCCGGATGGGAGCGGCACATGCAGCCAAAATTTATCGACTGGCCAGAGCCAGAGCCAGAGCCAGAGGAATGGCGAGATTTGACCGGCCTCATGCTTTGTAAATTGTCCGGCGCGGGATGGTGATGGGTCGGATTTACTGGACCATCAAGACGGCTCGCTCATCTCTGCGAAAACCGAGACTTTAATTAGTCCGTATTGAATCAGAACACATTGTGGGTGAGCGAAGTTGGTTGCAGTAATAACACGTTTCTATTTATAAATTTTTAAAATTCTGGATATGTAATTATTCCGGTTGAGATCCGCTTCTAGATGCATTGCTCTTTCGCAGCATCTCACTTGAGCTAATTTGATTGGGGAGGGAGGCGCGAAGCTTCGAGGACCTGCGTTCACAAACACCGTGAGAAGGAAAGTCAGGAGTGGTCCTGGCGCGACCACTCCGATGCTTAAGTTAGTTCGTGTAGAAGGAAGAAGAGAGCGAGAGCCAAAAGAGAAGATTTGTGAGATTGCATACCTCCCTTCAGTACATAACCAACCTTTTATATAAGTTGAAGACGTTATATCACATCACGGATGTGGCTGAAGTCCCATCATCGTTATGAATGTGTCAGAGGGTATGGTATAGTCAGCGCATATGTCCCACCGTCAACTTGCATTTAGGCGGGTTATGTCACGCACATCTGTCAGAGCCTTGCTATGATGAGTTGCAGGGGTGGCAGCAGGACATTCACAACTACATGATGGGGGAGTAGTCTTTGGGAAAGAGGAAAAGCCTATATGGGGCCAGGACAGAACTGAGGAATCGACATGTCTTACGTCCGAATGGGTCGACTCAGCTCAGGCCGAGGCGCCGGGGGATTTGGCTCGATCCGTACTCTATGACACTCTGAGCTCGACCCGAGGACTCGGTTCGGTCCTCATATCGACTCGATGAGTACATCGCGAGGACTCGGTATCGAGTGCTCGGGAAGGGGAGATCTGATTCGGCCCTGGCGTCGTTACGGAGTATTTCCGTTAGGTCCTACCTGCTTCGCCCGATTCGGCCTGTAAGACTCGACCCGGGGGTGAAGGGCCAGAGGCTCCGGTTCGATCCGGGCTCCGCGGCATCGTAGATCGGACCCGATAGGCTGCTCTCGGATTTGATTAACCGTGATCCACTCCTTACAATCATAACAGTAATATATTCTTGAGATTTGAAATTATTCAACCACTGTCACCGTACTGGAGCGAGGGGATGTGTTTTGTTATTTACCTCCTGGATCAAATGGCATGGACATGCTCAATCATGCGTGGACCATCATGCAGTCTGACGGCCCAGAGATCGTATTAGTCCAGTGCACTTGTACGTTCCATCCCTGCCCGACTGCTCCAGATAAGAACACCCAGCTCCAGGGCTCACAATATCTGTTTTTTTCCGACTAGTAAATATCAGCAAACAGTGGGCAACTTTGTCTCAGTCTCCAAAAAATCTTAGAAATTAAAAATATTTAAAGAAGCATTTACAGTGAATAATGTCCGGATAAGTTGATGTTTATCTATATCTATATTTAGGGTTGATTTAAAAGGAGAGAGCAATTATTCATTCTAATTAGATTTAATATTATACATTAAATTAATTAAGTTGTTGTGATAATTATTCAAATTTAACTTTTTTTTTTAAATATAAATAAGTTTGGTTTGAACTTCACTTGAGTTTGATTTGTTGTTTGTACATGTTAAATAATTACTAATAAACTCTTTCGAAATATTAATTTATTTATGGTCCTAACTATTTGCTCTATTATTGATGAAGGGTGGCCACTGCTAGATATATGAGTAGCTATTATCCCCGAGTTTAAATTAAAAAAAAAACACAATTTAGAATAGAAAATATTCATAATTATTTAAAAATAAATAATGCAAGGTCGAATGTGGAGACCTATCATATGACAGACAAAAATTATGGTGTGTAACTCTCTTTGATTCCTTCTTGAATGAAATTAATAAGAAATAAAATAATTATTTCTAGAAATTAAAATAGACTAAAAGCATATGATTGTTACAACTTTAACCAATCCATTTAAGTGTTAGTTCATAATATGTTTTTTTCATCCAAACTCCTGTTGGTTTAATCGTCTCCTATCTGCTCTAGAACTAAAGTTTAGCTTCTCTCTTGTTCTTTTCTTCAAACAGTTGATCAAAAACTACTTGATCATAAGATTGCGTAGAACTGTCAAACCACCTTCAACAACAGCCTTGTTGTACTGCCGATCTATAGCAACTGAGAAAGGACTCACAATAGTTAATGAAAAGGTGACCATTCACATATTCCTCTCAGTGTTCCATTGCAATTTTCATATGTCAATCAAGACAGGCAAGAATACCTACAAACCCGGTGCTTCATGAATAACCAATGTGGGCATATAAAGGGAATAATGAACAGGCAACAATATTTTTCACTATTTAATTAGAGGTACAAAACAAGCTGGAACCTTGCAAACTGGCGTAGGTGAACTCTTTTCTTTCAGGATAAATACGGTTCTGCTACTATGTCAATGATTGTGGATGAGATAAAACCACAACTGCCAATTATTAATATGAATGACCATCTGTTACTGTTTTTTTTTAATTTCTTTTATTTTGTAACAGCTGGTTTATGAGAAAACTGGGACCGGATTGGCTGCCAGTTCCCAGTTTAAATGGTTGAAAGTTGAAACGGCCTGCTGTACAGTCGAGTTTTAAAAACACTGCCTTTTGGTTTACCCATTGCAGTGGTTTATCAGGAAAAAAAAATCTACTTTGTTTTCTAGATGAATTGCTGAGTATGGGGGCATGAAATTCAGACGTGAACAAAAAACACAGTGCTTTATGGAGAATTATTACAAAGAATAAGACCTGCACCAAGGTCATGTGGTTTTTGACAACAGGAAAAGAAATAGGATTTTTTATGGGGGATGAAACGAACAGTGAAGTTTGATCTACGATCAGTACAGTCCAGACACACATGTAAGAGACTTCAAGTAAAAAGTTTGTCAGGAAGAGAAAAGCTGAACAGCAGGGCTCTTGTGCTTCCCTATGTTGGAGGAGGAAGACGAGATGTTTAGTTCCCTGAGAGAGAACCTCACAATCAGCGTGTTCTCGTATATTGATCGGCTAACTGCTAACCTAGTCTTAAATTACGGAGTGGAGGATGATTATGATGCTACTTCCTTACAGAGTACTTATTGTTTAGTTTGATTTGGGCTCGAGCAATTTGGCCAACCCTTGGCATTGGATGTAATTGTCTTCAGTTGGTGGCTTGTAAGAGATGTGAGACACCTCCAATTCATCAGCTGATAAAGAAATGCATTATAAAGGCATTCAAGAATGCATTCAAGATCAAAGGAAATGGCACAAAATCTTCAAAATGCAAAAGAATGCCTGAAATTACGGTTTAGGAATTGGCATCGCAAGTCTACTTGTCACATTCTGCATACTTTCGAACACCAGATGCCCTTTTCCTTATGTTGCTCTAAATACAAAAAGAAGAAACAGAGAATTCAAGCGCTTTGAGTGGAAGTTAAGAAGGGTCACAATTTCAAGTAACGTTTTGGGGTTGTCAACATGGCCCAGTGGCCAGACTTACGCAGGAACGGAATCAAAGCTTTCCTTCTTTGGGTCTCCTTTCCTATCTAGAGATGTGATCAAGTCGATGAACCACATGCTCTGGCCTCCTGTCACTGTTGACTGTTCTCTGCTAGAACAATAACAGTCTCCGATTCTTTTGGTGGGGATTCCAATAAAGAACTACAGCTCACTTCCCTGCAGTCATATACTTCTGTTCCTCAAATATTGCAAACAATTCAAAATGAAATACATGACAGACAAGCCTCATTCCTAACTTGGCTATTAGCAGTTGTTGCCGAGTTTCAAATGTGGATATAATGAAGTCCTCGAGCCTCCACATTTGAAACTCGGCAACAACTGCTAATAGCTAAGTTAGGAATGAGGTGCTTTAGTTGCATTACCTATAGGAACTGAACATATTCATGCAGGCCTCAATATCAAAGGCTCACATTAAATGTCCACTGTCATTCTTCAGGTTGCTCACCATCACTAGACCAGACTTCACATGTATATTCTTCATCTGCTATGTCAGCTCATACCATCGATATGAGCATTACTTAGTCACATCCCACACCGATTGCCAGTTAGAGCGCCATACAAATTACACGTAATAATGCCCACCATATCCGCCACTCCACTTGCTTCACGTCAGTTTCATGACTATATATAAAGAGGTAAATTAAGAAATTATTAAATACAAAATATACACAAATGGGTTATGACTTCACCTAACGTCACAGAGTAAGAAATACTGATTTACAGATAAGGATTCGAATCTTGACGAAGTCAGGCAATACTCTTCTGCGTCGTGATCAATTGCAGTTTCTCGATTTACTTCCTCATCATAATGGTCATGAAACCGACCGTGTGAGACCACTAAGATAACGGATTCTATTTTTTACATAAAATATATGTATTACTAAAACCTCTATGTGATCCTTGACTACATGTGCTAATATCTAAACTCAATTTGATCGAACATAATCTCCAATTGAGTTTGAGGGGTGTGAGGATAACTCAGTTCAAATAAATAAATTGGGGACAAATTTATGACTAATTGCAAATAAAAACTTAATATAATCTAATTATTCGTGCACCTAGCCTGATTATTTTTATTTACAATCATATAAACTCAATATCAGTAACAATTGATGGCTGGAATTTATTTCATAATTTATCGGAGATTGTTATTGGAGTTTACCAGAAGAAGATCTGAATTTAAATTATAAAATAATTTAGATTTATTTATTAAGATGACTTGAGTTAATAATTTCAAAATATTAATCAGGTTGATTAGGTTGAACTGCTCCTATGTGATTCCTCGAGCTCGAGTGGGAAGTCGTCGGATGAAGTCGAGTGCTTCTATCCTGAGTGCAATGAGGTCCGAACTGCTGATGTGCTTCATAAGTCCAAGTGGAAAGTCGAGTATCACTTAAGCGAGCTACTGAATCGGGGCGTCGAGTGTTGATGCTATTGAGTCGCCGAGTCATTGCATCACTTGATTGTTTAGTGGGGCGACAAGTGCTTGAATACGAAAAAAGATGCTCGGGAACAGTTAGGTTAGAAATTGATGCTGAGTCTAAATGGATTCCCCATTCAGAAAAGAATGATGTTGAGGCATGTGTGCAATGTAGTTTCCTTCAAACATATTCGTCTCTCTCCAATTGTACTTTGTGGTTATGTCGAATGTTTATTTTTCAAGATACAATAGCATATCACAATCATCGCCAGACATAGGTCAGTCATAGCAAATTGAGTTTGTACCCGAATACTATCACAAGTAAACCGTCGAGCGAAATGCATGGCGGAAAAGAAAAAATGAGGGGAAACAAAGGTGGATAGAGTTTTCTTTTTCTTCTGTTTGCTACTATTTGCCTAATTTCATAACCTCCTTATAGGAATTTTATATCTCCACTATAATAAATAGCCGAATAAAGATCATTTATCGTCTCTACTCGTCTGAATTGAAATGTTAGTTGCTGACCACCTAGATGGTTATGAATTCTCCATTAATATATCTATTACTATTGAACAGCAATTAAAAAGAAAATTCAAATGGTAAAATATTAATTAATTCTCTTGGATAAATTTTATCCTGATCGATCTGACATTCGATGAATATAGATCGTGCTTGCACACGAGTCAATTTATATTAGCTCCCGCATGAGAAAGAATCTATCCCCTTGCATGCATTCACAATTTCAATACTTATGATAAATTATAAATTAACCAATACAATGAAACTAAAATCTCATTCATTAGTCTCGTTCCTTTCCATTTTTTTATTTCCATTCAAATTTCATAATGGACTCTCCCCATTGCATTCGTACTTTTATTCTAGTTATGTATTATTTAACATAGGTTTTTAAATTTTTATTAATGATATTTCTTTATTATGGTATTATTGTAATTCGTTAAATTATATTTATGTCATAGGTTTTATCTAAGGTTATAATAAGTCTTATGAACATTATAAATAAACAATAAAACTCTTTTTAAATGTATAAATAAAATTTACATGAAAAATAAATGAATAGACCAAACTATACAAAAATATATATATATAAATTTTAAATAATTAAATTAAATTAAATTAAAAAATCTATAACATCTAAATAAATCAATTTTTAGTTTAGACTCAAATATATATCTTGAAAAATCAAAATAAAAACTAATCCCTTCACCCCACGCTCTCTTCGTTTCTTTCCTTCCCCTACCCCCTCCCTCCTCCCTCCTCCCTCCTCCCTCCCTCCCTCCCTCCACAGTCCATAGCATAGTGAGAGTAATAAAGACTCCTTGCCCCACCCCAAGAGTCTCCGTTCCCTCCTCTCGCCTCTCCTTCTCCCCCAAAGAAAACCCCAAAACCACCATCCATAAAGCAGAGATGGCTTCCTCCCCTTCTTCCCTCCATTTTCTTCTCTTGCTCCTCCTCTTCGCCGCTCTCTTATCACGTTCAGCTGAGGTGAGTTCTTCTTCGCCATTCACCACCTCTGGATTTCCATTTCTGGCGCTAATTGTGCAGGCTTTGGTTTGATCTCCAGGCGGGCGGGCCGACAGCGTCGATGCGGCCGTCGTCGCCTTTTCCGGGGCTGAAATCCTCGCTGATCGACGAGGCCAGGCGGAGGCGGCTCAGCAACTTCCAGATATGCGCGCTCTGCACCTGCTGCGGCGGCCCCCGTGGCCTCTGCCTGCCCTCGCCCTGCTGCTACACTATCAACTGCAACATCCCCAACCGGCCCTTCGGTTTCTGCGCATTCACCCCCAAATCCTGCAACTGCTTCGGGTGCCACCTCTGAAACAGTCCCTAAATTCTAATCTCCGATTGCTTGCTCATTTATACTAGTTTTACTTAATTGGTGTTATTGGTTCGCCTGTGCGCTGCAATTGCATAGGGGAATAGTAAAGTGTTTGTGTTCTGTTTCCTGAAATTGTATGAAATTCAGTCTGGTCAATGTTGAGGAATGCAGCAAATGAGTTCTCTTCAGCGTCTCTGGAACACTGATACTGATATGCACTGATGCATTGGAGTCGTTGCCGTTGGTTCTTGGTTTTCTAGTCGAATCGACTGGTCCAGTCCGGTAGGGTTTTGGAAAAATCTGGCACAGAGTGACTTGTGCTGGCTGTGCCATGCATATCAATGAGGTAGGCTTGCAGAGGCATTAGAGGTGGGTGGGAGTTGGCTGAGCGGCATTAAAACCTATAATTATGGAGTTGAGTTGGCAGTGTGGTTCTTGTGAGTGTCAGCTACTTAAACATCATTATTTATTAGGAAGGCCTCCTGCTTGGTTGGACTCATTTACTCGCTGAGAAATAGAAATGTTCAAGACCTCGTATTAAATTCTATTGCAGAAAATGTTATGATTTTTTAGAGGAATGTAAAGGGCGTCTGGAACACTCACTATAAACACATCATGCGTCTTGTGTTGAGATCATCATTCAAGAAAGTGCCTGTTGTTTCGAGGTCTCCAGCATCAGAAAATTCAGATTCGCAAGATCCTGGTGTTTATAATGCTTTCTTATATTGTCTTTTGCATGTGGGAATTCATGAAAATGAGAGAACTAAATGACCCACAATCTTTATTTTTTTCAATCCGGAAGTATGCATGTCAAGGAAGGCTTTTTTTTCAAGAGGGGGAATCTCGTTGACCGTCCTTCTCCATGTGCCTGCAATGCCTTTTTCTTTTCTTAAACACGCATGTCTGTCCATTTAGCTGCTCGGATCGGAGTTGGATATGACAGTCTGAATTCGACGAAAGATGAAGTCAAACCATTTGAGACTTACTTGCAGATTGTCCTTAGCTTGATGTCATTCTGATGGCATGTCTTGTTCTTGATAAACACGCGCGCGTAGCATGCGAAAGCTAAACGCAATATAAAATCAACCGATCAACCGATGAGTATTTTCGCATCTTGGATGACAAAATTTTGATCATGTTGCCTAAGCTAAACAAGGATAAAGAGTCGAGTTTCATGGTGATTAAATTTATTTGTTAAGATAATCGAATTAAATCAAATCAAATATAATGAATTACGTTGTTGAAATGATTATTTAAATTTAATTTGATTTTTTTTATAAATTGAGTTTGATTCAAATTTAATTTGAATTTGGTTATTTAAATGTTATCAAATTTTCAATTTAAATTTATTAGATTGTTTAATATTTTTATATTTTAAATTTATTTAATTAATTATTAAATTTGATAATATAAATTTATTTATTTAATATATTAATTAATAAAAATTTTATTAATAATGATGAATATTATTGACATGTTAATTATTTATGAATATTAACAATTTGAACGTTTATTTAAGTTTATTTATTTAATTTAATAAATTATTTAATTGATATATTGAATGAATATAAATAAATTTTTATTAAATTAAATATTAAATTTATTGATAAATGTTTAATTAATTTACCGCATATAGGAGGCTGCCCACTACTCCTGTTAAACGCCCTTCTTGGTCTGAAGATAGTTAAAAATATCAAAAACAAAAAATCTTCTGAAGTTAAGTATTTCAATGGCACTCGATGTAATCCTATTTTTGACTGGGATTTGATTCGTGGACCCGAAGCTGTCGTGCCAATTAATGCTCATCTTTGTGACAAAAAGAGAGAGAGACAGAGAGAGAGAGGATAACTCTTTGACTGGAAAGTGTATTAGCTCCCTTATTGAATGACCTATCAACAATTGTTAGCTATGCCTGTAAATCAGATCTGCATGATAAAAAAAATGATGTTTTATTTAAAAGCCACAACTCCTAGACATGTCATGAGCTGAGAGTTGCTAATATTTGTTTCGATAGTTAGGATCTCTTTTACAAAATTCTGAACAGAAATCCAAGTAAAGAAAGATGAGGTATATAAGAAAGAATATAATGATGCTCAACTCACAAGCATTTAATTAATTGTTTGATTGAGATGGCTTCATTCTTTCTAAAAACAGGTTTAGTTAATGAATGTTTAGAAACATGACTTCTTTTTCTCTTATTATTCCTTTCACCTCAGTGCACAAATATTTTATTCTCGTTGCTGCCTGGCTGTTAGTTTGTCTGCTTTTATTTAAATAGGCTTCTGTCACCCTTTATTCCTGATTATCTCTTTGACAGACTTATCAGGATCCCCAAGTTTCTTGAAGAGACTGTTGGTTAAGAAGTCACCTATTTTGCTTCAGTTTAGGAAAGCAACATAATGCATATAGTCATATACAAGATACAACTATAGATCTTGGTCATTGTATATTTGTGAAGTTACAATTACTTACAAATGCCCATTATATTAGTGGTAGGAAAATTTTGATGATGATGAACTGCAACATTGATAATAGGCAATCATTTTGATGGAATTAAGGAAAATTTTGTAGAGTTATGGAACAGACAAGTTGTAATTGTTTCAAGGCAGACAAGCTTGATACTAGGCACCAAGTCTACAACTAGTTAGGCAAAGTTCAGGTTGAATACCTAACATTTTGTTTCAGTTAAATCACTAAAAATTAGATTTAATTTATTTCCTTTATGTCACTCTTTTGATGATAGTTATCAGAGAAGCATCCATCTAACAAGAGCATGATGCGGTTTTGACGCATCCACACCAAGTTTTAGTAATTTCCGTCAAGTTAATTAGTCTAATCGAGTGATCTGAATGAAAAGTATAAGAGTTTGAGCAATTGACATGAAAAAATTGAGGCAAATACACCATAAAGTTTACCTTTCAGCGTGTTTTGCAACTCTTGTATCACTTATGATGACCGGAGTCGAACATTATTTTTTCTCTACTTAAACAAGAGCAGCCTGGGGATCATATATAAAAACGTAGACCATATGAAAGGATCCAAGTACATTTTATTTTCATGCTAGATAGTTGTTTAATTAAGGTTGAATAAATCTTGAGACACACACAGTAATGCTTTGCATAGGATTTAGAGCATTGGCCAACCGAGTGAACTATGGACAATCAATATGATCACAATAGCAGGTGGAGTCAAAAAATATTTTTAGAATTAATGCAACCGACAAAACTTGCACTTTTTAGTAACTTAACGGTGCTTTTGAATATCAAACTTATAAGTTTGTTGATAAATTTATTGTCAATTGTAGAGGATTACATACAAGATGACTTCAACTTATGTGGTCTTCAAGGATTGATTCCATTTTATGATTATGCCTTAGACATGATATCGGATAATGATTCACTCACTAAGTGGTATGGTCTTTCACAGAGTTTATCACTTGCAAAGCATTACCTACTAGGATTTGCTTTCCCGAGGAAAGTTCAAGGCAGGTGTGAATTCATATTCTAAAATGGATATGCTTGCTCTTTACCAGTATTAAAAGTGAAGTGTACAAAAGCACAAACGGAAGAACTTATAAAGATAGATAGCTTTATGGTCAAATAAGAATAAATAAAGCACGCTCACACCCAAAAATCTCACACGTTCAAATTCATCAAAGAAAAGAAAGGAAAATGCAAAACGAATCAGAAAAAAAAAAACACAACCCAACACAGGCCAAAGTCTCAAGGTCTAATTCATCTTAATTCACTGAGGAGAGGGGGCGGCGTCGTTGTCGTAGTAGGGGACGATGGTGTAGATTGTCTGCAGAACGGTGAGGACGAGGAGGAAGATGGCGGCAGCGAGGGAGAGGAACGCCCAGGGGCTACGGAAGTAGGTGTGGATGAGGTTGGCCCGCCACATGTTGATGCTCTTCCGGCAGTACTTGTTCACCCGACGGTGCACCTCGTCGAGGCTGCTCTCTGGGTCCAGCACCACGTCCTTGGACAGGCTGTTGAAGAGCTTCGCCACGGCCTTGTCGCTGCCCACCGCGTTCTGGATGATGCCCTTCGAGTGTAGCAGGCTCACGTCCTTGGCCGAGTCGATGATGTTGTCCATGAAGAAGACGTAGGACGTCACCTCGTTGCCCGCCGCCACGTGCAGCCGCTCGAACGCCATCAGGTTCAGGAACATGTACTCGGTGGAGTCGTCCACCACGATCACCGGTAGGCTCAGCACGCCGCGGTGGAACCGGATGTCGCGCAGGCTGTTGCTCTTGCTCGGCTGGAAACGGATCCCGGCCTCGTACAGCTCCACCGCCGACCGGATCACCTCACTTGACCCCTCGTCGGAGGGGCCAGTACTCGACCGCGTCAATGACCCCAAATACAGCAGGCTGTGGCGGAATACGTCGAGGGGGTGGAGGCCCAGCCCGGCCAACGTCAACGCCCGTGCGTTCGGCGGTCCCAAGAACTTCAACACCAGCTTGTTCACGTACTCATGCTGATCGATTATTTAAAACTTTAGGAGTAAAACTTCTAAATTTGGGGAGTAAAAATGGAAACATCAATTTCTCTTACTTTCGCCGGCTTGCCGCTCTCGATGGTGAGCAGCGCGTCCAACGCCAGCAGCGGCAGCTGATTCTCCAGCATCAGCATGTCCCGCTTTATGTACGGCACGTTGTACAGCATTCCGTGGTTGCTGAACACAGGGTCGTTCACCGCATAGTCGTCGCTCGATCCCCCGCCGCCGCTCGTCGTCGCCGCCCGCATGATCTCCATCATGAAGCACGCGTCTGTGACCATCAGACTCAGGAACTTCTCGTCGTCCCGCCACTCCTCCCCCACCCCCTCGTACGCCTCACGCAGCGGGCCCGCCACCGCCTCCATAGCGTCCACGAACTCCTTCAGAGGACGCTTCGACCGCTTCAGGAAGTGAAGCAGCGCCCGCCGCTTGTGCTCCTCCATGGGCGCCACGTCCGGTTCGCCGTGGTGGTACGGCCCGAACGACACCACCTGCGGCCGGTACGCCTTAGGGTTCAGGACCTTGATGCAGGCCGGTACCTTGTAGATCGACCGTTTGTTCCATTGCTCGATCTCGCGTGCCTGGTCGATGTTCCCGAGTTCCTTGTCGATCTCCACCACCCAATTCTCCATACTCCCATTCGAGTCCACGAACCTGCACCTTTATAATGCATGGGTGAGGAAGATTAAAAATGAAGATTTTGGTGGTGAAATTGCACCGTCGAGGCTTTCCAGCGAACCAGAAGCAGGCTTTAGCCAGGGTTCCACATGGCGATTGTGGTGGGGATTGCAAAGGAAGAGTGTGCGACAGGGGAGGTATCTGTGGCATCTAGGGAAACGGAAAAGGACAGGGTTGATGATGATGGACTCCTTAAACCCCGGAACAAGTCACCTACGATATGCTTTCTCGGTAGGTAATTCCTCTCTTTATCGAACATTGATATCTCTCTCTTTATGCTACATCTGGTTATTTACAAGAACCCGCTCCGAGACCATGAAAGGGATCAGTAACTAGCTAGCTTGCTAGTGTACCGCTTTGTATTGGATGATGCGTGCGTCGTGCGTGTGTGTGCGCCTTTTGTGGGCAAAATTGAACCCTTTATGAACAGTCATCTCCTATCTCTTTACGCATCATGTGCAACATGCATTCGAACTGGCCAAATGATTATCTGAACCAAACATTTGCTAATTGCTATACACACGCAGGTGATTGTTCCAATACTCCGACAAGTAGCCATCGATCGATTTAATTAAACAGAATCAAGATCGTATTTTGCCAAGTAGAAAAACTCTCATCATTGTGTCAAAAGTGGAAGCGAAGTATATATTAGCTAGTTTTACAAACATCCATCACAAATGAAACCGTCCAAAAGCTCATCGTTTATTATCATCATGTAGTTCCAGTGCAAGTGTAACAGCATTCTTAAGTCCGTAGTACAAGGATTCAAACTATCTTGGGGACAAAAACCATGAACAGTGTCCGATCTGCTATTATTCGACTGGTGATATTTAAACTCTGACTAGGAGCTAGAAAACTAGTTCAGAACTGTTTAATCTTGTGTAATTCTCAAAAAAAAAAACAAAAACAAAAACAAATGTTTATGGGAGGAGACAAGTGTTCGCGCTAACAATCAGAATACTCGATTAGCTGGTTCACGACACTTGGTTCGGCAAGGGTGCTAATGTCCCCAAGCTCATCAAGCTGTTTGGAAGCAATTTTTCTTAGGATCCGCCGCATGATCTTTCCACTCCTGGTTTTGGGGAGCCCTGGTGCCCAGTGAATCTTGTCTGGGGCAGCAAATGCACCAATCTGACATAAAGGCCCGTTTAAGTTTGATGTCTTAAGGATGCACTGATCAAAGTCCACAACAAGAACAAGAAAACTACTATTTTCAAAGTGTTGTGAGTTTGGCAGTCGAAGCCCATAAACTGCACTAAAAGGAACTGGTGCTTACAATTAGGATGATATAATTTCATGCCTTGAAGTTGTGCGAGAATGCAAATGACTAGACAAAAATTCAAGATATCTATGACTAAATTCACTGCAAGGGCAGGAACAAAAGGGTTATCAGCTTTATTTGATGATTTCAGAATAAAAGGGTTAATAGCTAAAGAATAAAAACCATCTAAAATGCAAACTTTGTAGATTAGGAGTTCAAAGTCCTATCAGGAACAGAACAGACCTGAGTTCTGACTGCCAAAATGAGGCTTTTCCGAACTTCATCTGTGTAATCCACTCCATCCACCAGAGTGACGAAGGCATATATGCCTTGTCCTTTCACCTGAAGCAACAGAAAGAGAAAAACAGTAACAAATCCTAGTAGTTCCGGATGAAGCTTGACGCCTTAAGCATGAAGCTGGAGTTTCACCTGATGGTCGACACCAACGACGGCCGCTTCCACACAGAGGGGATGAGACACAAGGGCAGATTCTATTTCTGCAGTGCCAATGCGATGTCCACTGCCAGCAAGTAATAGTTTTTCAGTCATCAAGGCACCAATTTGAATACTTATACCTTTAAAAATGGAATTGACATGTGTGCTATAGTACTATAGTAAAGCATACACAAGCTTTGCACTACCTGACATTGATAACATCATCAACTCTACCAGTGAGCCAATGATATCCGTCCTTGTCCCTAATGATTAGAACAAGATGATCAGAATAAAATACAGTACTACTGTTAGGCAAGTTATTCAAACATTTTCTAAGAGTTCATGGCATAGAGATGAAATTGGCAGATTGCATATTCGTAGATGAACACAACTAACCTGCTGCAGCCATCACCACTGAAATAATAACCAGCAAATGGTTTGAAATATGTGGTCTCGTATCGTTCATGGTCACCGTAAAGTGAACGGAATATCCCAGGCCATGAATTTTTTATGCAAAGATACCCACTGCATTCACCTTCTATCTCATTTCCTTTCTCATCAACTATGACCGGCTGTAATTTGTTGCAACTATGCTTTCAAATAAGTGCACATACTTAATGATACTCGTGCATCTCTAGGTCAACAGCTTTAATTCATACCTGAACACCAAAGAATGGAAATGTGGCAGAACCTGGTTTCTGTGGCCAGGCACCCGGTATAGGTGTGATCTGGATAAGTTGAGGAAAATATCAGAAAATGGGGATGAGAGAAACAAGAGGATCAAGCAGAACATTTGCGCGTTAAGCATCGACATGTGCAACAACATACCAAAAAGCCACCGGTCTCAGTTTGCCACCAGGTATCTGATATAGGACATCGAGAATCCCCAACTACATTGTAGAACCATCTAAAAAATTAACACCAAAATATGTCAAGAAACATGTCATATAGAAAGAATACATAGATACAGAGTAAGGCATTGTACCTCCAAGCAGATGGGTTAATAGGTTCTCCCACACTTCCTAGAACACGGAGAGATTTACGAGAATATCGAGTAACATACTGCAAAGAGCACTATGTTTTAGTAATATCAACAATAATGCAGACAGGAATATGCTGACTGACTATGGAGAGCTACATCATTGATGTTGCAACTAAAGCAAATCTCATGCCAATAGATGTGACAATGAATGACTGTAAAAGAGAATAAGATAAGTCAACATGATCAATTGAAGATTATCATTTTTACCTCGTCACCCTCTCGCATGAGTGCTCGCACCAGTGTAGGCGCTGTGTAAAATAACGTGACCTTGTACTTGTCGACAATATCCCAGCACCGACCAGGATCAGGGTAACTAGGAGCCTGTAAATTTGACTCAAAACATTTTGATATGGGAACGACATAAAGTTAATAGATTTTGCCTATTTGATCAGTGGAATTAGATAAAGACATAATTGACTGGACACAACCAAAAAATTTTAAAAGATCACGAATATTTACCCCTTCAAAAACTAAAACAGTAGCTCCATTCAAAAGAGGGCCATATGTAACATAGCTGTGTCCAGTTATCCAACCACAGTCAGCAGTACACCTGAGGTCAGAAGAACAACAAGTAGCATAAGAACACTCTACCAGCAACTACAATAACCAACTGTTTGAGTCATCTCTGTTACACTAGTTTTAGATGTTGGTATTCTCATCTCTGTTACATTAGTTTTATATTTTTCCTAAAACCTACAATGTCAATTTGAAGTCGGGATAAGAAAATTGGCCTTTGTACTGTAATGAATAAAAACAATGCACTCGATGTCATAAATTTCAAAGATAGTTGCTTTCTCTAAGATGTTCACACAATTCCATAACTTCAATAGGGGTATAAACCATACCAGTAGATATCTGATGGCTTATAATCGAATGCATACTTAAATGTTGTTGCAGTGTATACCATATATCCCCCAGTTGTGTGCAAAACACCCTGCCCACAAGAAAGAAACTATGTCAAACTTAAGAGTGCAAGTCAAAAGAACTGGTGTTAGTAGCTTTGGCTACCTTCGGCTTTCCGGTGCTACCGCTTGTGTACAAGAGAAAAAGTGGATCCTCTGCATCAACCCATTCCACCGGACATTTGATTGGAAATTGTGGAACCACTTCCTAAGACAAGACAAAATACAGTGATTAAAGAGAATGACACTGCATTGTATGTTTCTGTAGGCAAATATTCAGGCAATTTAAGAGATGGATGTATCAATAACCTGCCACAAGATGTCTCTTCCATCCTGCCATTTGTTATCTACTTTTTTCATGGTCGACTGGTTTTCATAAACCAAGCATAAGTCTGAAAAGGGGAGAAAGCTAAAGTAATGTCGATGAAGATAAGATATAACCTTTCAGTGAAAGTTTCTGGGGGAAAAAAATAACAAATTTGAGAAAGAAAGAAGTTTAAAGAACTATTCACTTCTGCATAACAGAAACGGATGAACATCACCAATACACAATTACAACCTAGTTTATTTTAATGCAAAATCTGAGGATGACACTTAATAAATTTGAAAAAGCTATTGCTAATTCCACATATAAACAGTCATTAAGAAACTTTATAATTACCAACTGCAATTCCATTATTGGCAGATTCAACCAAAGCATTATCAACTATTGCCTTGAGATTTATCTCTTTGGCTCCTCTACGCACTGCATTGCAGCATATTACAACTTTTGGTTTGCAGTCAATAATTCTCTGTGCAAGAGATTCAGCTGAGAAACCAGCAAATACAACCTGAAAGGAAAAACGCCATCAGGTCTCGTCTCCTTACAGCAAATTCAATCCCTATAATCTTGAAAATCTTGTGAGGAATGTAATATAACTGTACCGAGTGGACTGCACCGATGCGGGCACATGCCAACATTGCAATTGGTAACTCCATCAGCATGGGCAGGTAAATGACAACTGCATCCCCTTTGCGGACGCCGACATGCTTTAGGTAGTTGGCCAACTATTTAAAGACACTGAAGATTCATTGCCAACTGCCACTTTCACTACCTTAAACCAAGAAACATTGAACTGAACGTACCTGGCAAACCTGATCCAGTAATTGGGCATATGTAAGTTGCCCATCTTGACCTGGTTCATTGCCTTCCCAATACAGAGCCACCTTATCGCCGTTCCCTGCCTCTATGTTCCGATCCAGGGCATTGTAACAGATGTTCGTAATGCCCCCTTTGAACCACTTCATTCAGAAAAGATAGAGCACGATTCAACTAATGAAATAGGTCCAGAAAACAGGGCAAAACTTACACTTTTCAATTAAAACGACAAAAAACTACACCGACCTCAATCTTAACAGGTCCCTGCCTCACGTCAATATTCTCGCTGTAGACATCCGGACTCCACCGCTTCTTCCAGTAAAACTGCGCAGCGATCTCCGACCAAAATCCAGCAGGATCTTCGATAGATCTCTTATACATTTTGCGATACTAATTCATGAAACAGTGAAAGAAAGATATGATATAGTCATGGTGGATTCAGAAAACTATCTGATATATTAAAAAAATAAAAATATATATAATCTTAACTATTCCGAGAGTGACAGAAAGGAGAAGACAAAGGGACCTGTTCGGGGGAGGAGACAAGGGCGTCTCGAGAGAACTCAGGGGACGGGAAGATGAGATCGTTCTCCTCGGCGGCTAGGGCCTCCCCAAGGACGACGGCGTTGAGGTGGGAGATCCGGCCGTTGCCAGATGGGAGTCGCGACATGGACTCCACGTGCCGAAGGAACCCGACGGAGAGCAGCCGCGACGCCGCCGACCCGGGATCCGCCGCCGCCGTGCAGAACGTAGCCAGAGACGAGCGCTGGCGGCCGAGGTGGAAGCGCGAGGTGGAGAAGAGGCGGCGCGTCGAAGCTTGCGAGGCTGTTGCTGCTGCCGACGTGATCAATGGCGTACAGAAACGAGCGGACGGCATGGAATCCATCCGTAAAAAGTCAGACGGATCGCCAACTGGAATCTAAAATCCAAGCCTTTTTTCTTCTCAACGCCGCCCGCCGCTTCCCCTCTCCCTTCTCTCCCCGATCCAAGCCTTCTTTATTATTTCTTCTCCCGGACACTCTGTAGTGCAGGCGGCCGCGGCTTGCGGGAGGTTAATCTGACGCATCTGCGATATCGCCATCTATAAATCAATCATCAACGCTTAAAAATGGATCAGCCTCATCTTCGTCATCCATTGCGGTGATGGAATCTGAGGCTGGATTCCTCTCGCGTCATCGCCAGCACTTTGTTTAATGCTTGGGCCAAATTTTCAATGGCATGGAAAGCGACACGCGCAGCGTCTGAAACTGAGGTGGCGGCGTGACTACCAACAAGTGGCCTGTTAAGTGGGCCGTGCTTTAGGCATTGAACGACGACTGCCACTGATAACACGAGGTTCATGCACTCATCGAGGCTATCAATTGATCTCGCGTCGGTCAAATCCTTCTTATCTGAGATTAAAGCTGCAAGCCTCGTTTGCCAGCACACAATCTATGATGCATGAAGTTGGATTGGACCATGAATAATCCTCCCAGTGTATGGACATTATATATAACAAAGTATAAATGTTATATTTTCCATTTTTAGGAGATATAATTCCTTCTCGTTATTCGATTTGGTGTTTTCAAAATTAGTATGTAATAGAAATGTAAATAAATTGGTATATTGAATCTACACAATCTATTAGATGCAGAAAATTTTTATCCAATGATGTGGACGAACCTATGTTGATTAACATGCATCAAAGGGATTTGGAATTGTCCGATAAAATTCCTTCAATATTTAAGTCAATATTCGATGACGGAGTTTGAGAGAGAGAGATAGAATGTTGGAGAGAGAAAAAATATTAGAAGGAATGAAGTTAGGTTCTCTTTACTGTTATTTATTTAACCTTTTTCATATGACTTGTCCTTTCATTTGTATGTTGTCACTTATCAATCTCATGGAGGATGAGACGCAACGACATGGATCATTGGGCCTCCATTTACAGTGTGCCCACTTGACAGCCCAGCCCAATATACAATGCAATCAGTGAGAGAGTTTCTTAACTCCCCTCAGCTTCATTGGAATGGAGGCCTAGTCATGTCATAAATCAATTGTGTGATTCAGTCTAATGGAAAATTAAAATTATATAAAACAATATATATCTTTTTAAAAAACATGAGATTTTATATCTTATAGATTAAGTTATATAGCAAAAAAAAAGCATTATGCTTTTTTAAAAAATTAATTAATTTGCAGAAGAATAATGATTAGCTCTATATTGGCAGCCATAGCTTCTCCGAGTCAAAATAAAAAAAAGTCGAGGGAAGAATAGCGAATCAAAGACCGTAGCAGTCGATGTCGATGGAGCCTTGAAATTGAAGAAGTAGAACAAGACAACAGCTCAGCCAGCTCTCACGGATAAGCTTGCGACTTTGGGAGGCTGATGATTTAAGCTTATCGCACACATTTTAGAATATTCAATAATCGAGGTCAAGTCAAAGAGTGTCCTCATAATCGAGGTCAACTCAGCTTTCCTCTACTGTTTCATTGGAAGGAATGATGTTCTTATGTCTAATATAATACGAAAATACTTCATTGTTAAGAGGGGAAAAAACTACTTATTTATTAATATTAAATAATAATGAACTAATACTATAGTTAATTAAAAAATAAATTAATATTTATTAAAAATCACTATACCTTCTGCTTATTAGATTCAAAATTAAACTACTCATGTGATTCACATGACACCTTTGACTTCGCCTAAACTACTCACATCCTTGGTTTAGGATTGGTTGATATTTTATTAGTTCCTCTGGCAACTATATCTAGTTTGTAGAAATTAGAATCCCAATTGTCCTTTACTTCCCCTAGCATCGAGTTATGGAGGATAATCAATATATTACTTAATTATGATAATTTATACTTTAGACATATTGTAAAATTATTTTGTTTCTATAGCTTATTCTATCGTGGATAATGTGTTTGATTTTAAAGTCTTAAGAGATCTACATTTGGAGGATTTCTTACTTCCTATTCCAAAACATTCCAAAGCCCACCTTATAACATTCAGATGAAGAGAAAAGTTTTATGCTCCACTAACGAGATCGGATTTGGGAAAGGAGTAGTTAACTCGGTAGCTCGGAAAAGTTGAATATGGCCCCTCTTCTAATGCTTTGAATAGGATTGCTTCTCGTTCATGAATGTTACATCTTCTCCTTAATTCCTTTGTTGACGTCTTCACCATCAATCTCATTCTCTAAAACAACAATTAGGCTCAATTGCTAAATAACTTTTATTTTAATGGTTTTTAGAAAGCCTTTGATGAGCGCTCCAAAATTTAAAAGATGTCCAACATAAGAAATGAGTAGAAGCTACGAGATAACTAGAATCTTAAAAAGAAGAGAATTTTGTTTTTTTTGGAAAGTGGTGGAGGTGAAATTTTTTTCTATAGGTGTTGAAAGAGGAGCTTATGAAGGATTACAAGATCTTTTTGTACCAAGTGTAGGCGTCAATTTATCCAATTTTTATTTTATATTATACCATTTTAATATTATAATTTCATGATATCACTTTTTCTCTTTTGCTCATGTCTTCCATTTTTACTATGACCTAAAAATTAATTATCTAAATTATCTTAATGTCACTTGTCATTATTAATTTTTTCAAAAGTATATTAAACAGCCCATGACCATGCATAACAACCATTTATAAACCCTAAAATTTACTTCTTTAAAAAATTTTAAAATATTCTATTTTGAGTTCAGCTGGTTATGGTCTCCAATTTTGAAATTTTCATTTGGACCACAAGGATTTTCATCGATACAAAAAAAATAGAAATTTATCCAACGTCACAAAATCTTCAAACTCTTAAATATAATATGTTTATATGAGATTTAAAATCCTTTTATCTTCGTGTGACACTTGATTAGAAGATATCAAGAGTTCACAATTGTATACGACATTAAATCGTTTATTTTCAAGTCATAAATCGCCCAATCACTTTAGTCCATATTTAACAGCGATCGTTCCCAAAAGGCAAAAATATAAATTACATATTCGTGGAAGATAAACCACGATAGGTTTTTGTCACTGTGGGCCCATAATGGCCCATCATGATAATCCCTTAATTTGGTCGGAGTTGGAAGATGTCGACATGCAAGGTGGCATGATTAGGACAACCACTTTGCCAATAACTGCGTTTTTTTTAAAAAAAAAAAAAGAGAGAGAAATTCTACACATGATTTGACGATGAAAATGGCTATCGTTTTAGTGGGATGTGATCGTAGATATTCCTCCGGCAAACTTTCAATCCAAATTAAAGATCTTGTTAGCGATCAATATCCACCAATTCAATTCGGTCAGTCAATTCAGTAGACCAACTGCTGGTAAAGTCAGTCTTCGCCAGTAGTTCTCATCACAATTTATTCTTTTTGTTATTATTATTATAATTAGTTCTGAATTTTTCGTGCCTGCGTTTAAAAAAATAAATCGGTTGACGTGATCGAGCTTCTCCTGTAAGGTACCTGTTAATATTTAATGTTGATTGTGATCCGGCCGGCCATATTATCCGATCCGATGAGCACATAATTATCGCAACGTCAATATTGAAGACTAGGGCGAGGAGGAGGAAAATATCGGCACGGACAGACTTGTTTCTGGCGTCATTTAAGTATTCGGGGTTTAATTAATTAGGGTTGGTGAAGGAGGATAAGAATCGAGGAAAAATCAGGCATCCGTTTATATATGTACTTTTATATAATATTGTTATCATGATCATCCATATGCAGATAATTCATGGACATTTATCATTAAAATTATTTTTTTAATAAAATTCTTATTTTTATTAAGTGAGAATTAACAATTAGATTTGGACTAACTCTCATTTTTTTAAGTTTAAAATCTTTGACTTTAAATTCGAAAAAAATAAAAAAAAATACTAAGTTAATTTACCACGCAGGTATCCACAGGTTGGTAAAATCTCATTTCTAAATTCTAAAATCTTAAATTCTAAACTCCAAAAAAAATGTCAGTCAATTTGTCGCATTAATTTCAGCAAAAGATAAAATCTGTTACCCAACGATCCCACACAATCGATTCTACACGATATGTGAGAAAATAAATCATAAATTGGTTAACCACGACAGAAAGATATTGTCTCAGTTTATCACATTAACAAGTGCCCATGGGGTTGCCCATCCATGGGTGAGTAGGACAATTGAACTCTATATGTATAGGGACAAAGCTAGGGGCGATCACTATGGGCATCCCTTTGAATTTTTAGTGCAAGAGATGTAAGAGTATACAAATGAGCAGTAAATGACACCCCCCCTCCTCTCTTTACATAAACACACATCTTTCATCTCCAATATGAAATTTCTGACTCCGTCTATATATATATATATATATATATATATATATATATATATATATATATATAATTATATCATATATATATCAATATCTTCCCTGTTCCCTGAGCACTTAACCTCTATATCTAGAGCGATATCTTTGAATACTAAATGGGGTCAGCATCCCTAAGCACTTGACCTCCATCTCTAAAATGACATCCATGATCACTCAATTGGAGCAACATCCCCAAGCACTTAACCTCCATCTCCATAGCAACATCTCCAAGTACTAAATGAGGTCATTATCTCCCAAGTACTTAACTTACATGTAGCGACATCTCGCATAGACTTCAGGAAATCATTTGAGATTTATTCTCCAAGTATTTATTGCTCTTTCAATGACAATTCATTCAGGCTCGAGAGACACATCTTAGGTGCTTGACCAAATCATTATTTAGCTTCAACCTTTGTCGATTAAGTAGAATACACCCTCCACTTGGAAATTATTCTCCATGGGTGTCACCCTTTAATCTCCTAATTGCTCCACAAATCCCTAACCACCTCTTTAAGGATATCCATGTGGAGATTTCTTTTCGTTGGCTATATAATAGCTGGCGAGAGTAAGTTAAATGTATGATTTTCTTCTCATGCGCGCAGACAACTCTTGTTCTTTACACTTTGTCTTTTTTTCTCTTGTATCTCTGTAAGTTTTCTTTACTGCACTCAAATTTTATCTTGAGTGTCAGAGTGACACCACCGGTAGAACTGACTAATCCTAACCTATATTTTATCATAGGCCATCAAAATTTGGCCAATTGGTAGTTCGCCATAACCTCGACTTAGAAAGCGTTTAGGAGAAGTGGAGTCCGAGCCAGCGAAAATGATACCCTCGTATATAATTTAAGTCTTGTGACTTCATCTGATTAGATTAATTTTAAAAATAGATGATTAATATATTGAATAAATTTAAAATTTTATAATTTATATATAGTTAGAGGTTAATTTTCAAAATTAAAATGCATGTTGAATTCTGGATTTATTGGGCAATAATAAGTACTGCGCGCTACACACTATATCGTTGTAAAAAATTTTGCGTTTTGGTTTAATAAGAATTTATTATTAATTAAATAAATAAATTCGAATATTTTTAAATTAAAATGAATAAAATTAAATACATATATTTAACTAATTAATATTTGTTATTAAATATTGTAAAGTATTTATAATTTTTTCATAAATAATATGTATAAATAAAACTTATGAACTAATTAAACTCAACAAATAAAGAAATTCTTAAAATCGACAAAGAAAATTATGATATTAAACTCATTAACTAACGGAATAAGTTTAAAATAATTCAAATTAAATTAAAATATCGATACGAAATAGACACGAGTCAAGGTAAATGAAGGTTGAGATAAAATAAAAACACGCTTAAAAACCCATTGTGCAAAATATATATATATATATATATATATATATATATACACGAGTTTTATATATATATATATAATTTTTTTAAAAATATAAATATCTTAATAAAAGGGATATTGATATAATGAATATATAATATATGAATCTTATACTTTAAAAAAAATTAATATATATATTATCGTTCAAATAAATATGGATACCCTTATCCTCCTCGTCCAATGCCGCCACCTCTCACCGTGACGTAACGTGATTCCTCTCGGATAAGCTCAAAGCAGTGATTTGATTTCCCATCCACCTGGACCACCTCACACTCAATAATTCCCAAGCGGGCCCCACCCCTTTGAGCTCGATCGCGACTCCACCATACGGACCCGACCCGCTTCAACATCGGCTCCTCCTATCCTGTTGGTTCATCTCGTCAAGCTCGAGCGGGCCCCTACTGTGCCGCCTGCACGCAATTATTGAGCTAGGTAACAAAATTGCACAAGGCGGTCCCCACCCAAATTACCACATTAACCTCCCTTTTTATTTCACTCACAGAGATAAAAATGAATTGAATAAATTTATATATATATATATATATATATATATATATATATTTATATAAATTAAATAAAATTTATAAATTATATTTATTAATAAAATTCTTATAAAATTTATTAAAAATAAAAAAATCAATAAGATTGTAATATTAAATTTACTAAATTAACTAGATAAATTTAAAATATAAAAATTTTAAAATTAAACAAGTTTGAATTTAAAATTTGATAACATCTAAATGAATATTCAAGTCAATAATGAATCAAACTTATAAAAAAATAAAATAAAATAACTTTGAACAACCGTCCATTTTCACTGATTAATTCATTTGAAGTTTAACTTAATTAACTTATAAGCTTATCCATTTTCGCCATTTCGAGGGTAGTTATGTCACTTTGTGTGCGCGAATAAACTTTTTGGTAGGGACACCTCAGCAAACAACCAAACGTTTGCCGGCCCCACCGCTCCGGGGGTCTCACCTCGAACTGCCCCTGCTGGGGGCGTCGTCTCTATAAATTGGAGCATCGTGCCGGGGAATGCAGTTTGCTGGTTTGGCTCCTTGATCTTGCCGTTAAGGTTCTTTTTCTTTCCTTTAATCTTGTTTTTTCCCCTCCAAAATTGTTTGTTTTGATTTAATTGAAGTATATAAGAAAAATTGAAATAAATTAGAGATCCAAAGTTAGCGCCGATTTTTCAGTCGCGACTCAGAAGTCATTTTCTCTCTCTCCCTCTCATTATCATTTAGATTATTGCTACAGTTTGATTTCATTTTCGCAATTTTACCAGTTTAGATATTTATTATCTAGAACAGATATTTAGTTTATTTTTCTTCCGGATCTGTGGATGTCAATCTAATAATCTCTTACTTGTTTCGGATTTCCAATTTTTTTAAATGCTTTTTGTTACATTTTTTGAGGATATTTTCTTATTCTGATCGACACTTTTGTTGCTTCAGATCTGAAGAAGAGCACCGAGAATTAAGCCGAAGTGATGGCGTCTAACTTCGTGATCAAGGAGGAGAGCTACGACAACCACCATAACCACCACCAGGCGCCGTCGCCGCGGGGGGTTGTGCGACGGAGTTTTTCCTCAAACTCCTCCTCTTGCAGCCCGGGCGTCGCCGGTGGCGCGGCCCCGAAGTGCGTCTGCGCTCCGGCCACCCACGCTGGTTCCTTCAAGTGTCGCCTCCACAGGACCAACTCCCAGGGCCACTCGCCGCGCTCGCCCACCACGATCCCCTCGCCACGGCCCTCAGGGGCCGCCACCGGTTCCACCGTGGAGGCTCAGTAAATCACTCCGTCCATGGAAGATGAGCTAGAATAACAAAAAAAAAAAAAGCATCATCGATTTAGTGATTCTCGATTGCTTCAGAGAGGAAAATGATGTTGGCATATGTGTCGTGTGTTCCTTACCCCCGCTGCTTCCCCTTCTTTATGTTTGGTGGAGAGATCAGATGGCTAAGAGTTACAAGTGGTGTAAAATCCCCATCTTTCTTCAGTGAAAGATGGGGCTATTAGTTTCTCTCGTGGAGATCTGTTTGTCGTTAAATCTGTTCTTGTAGATATGATCCTACTTTCTTAAAAGAAAATTCCATCTTAATGTGATCTCCAATGTGTTCATCTCCTATTCATGGACAAATACCAGTTTCTGAGACACATCAAACTAAAATTTGGAGATAAGTGCGACCTCCATATTGCCATCTCTGTTTTCTACGTACTCTTTTCTCCTATTTCATTTGGATGTAAGTTTGCCTCCTTTGGATCGACTGATCATGATTCTCTCCAGCTATTGTTTATCCTGATGGAACATTGGCATTTAGTATGTCTTCTTTGTCAGAGTTTATATGTATAAAAGTCTAGATAAATTCTTAGATCTGAGAATGCATCCGGGACAGGTTTTGTTCCATCTCATTTTTTACATGTATCATTTTGTTTTTTTCTAGCGCTGGCAATACAGGTCTATCCAGAGTTTTAGTCGAGTAAATCTAGGACTTGAAAACGCAGAATACTAGTATAATTTACAACAAGGAAGCCTGAAGCTATCATAATCAAAGCTTACGCTGGTGGGAAAGTATAATATTGCAGATATTTTGTAGCGCATTTCATTCAATCTATTCTACAGTATTCTGTCGCATGTGAAATAGCTAGTATTTTGGACTGTTTTATTAATTTATACGCTCTTTGTTAAATTTATTTCTTGTTTGAACAATGTACGTATTAAGATACGAATAAGGTGGCAGCTGGTGTTGTGAGAAAACTAAGTCCGGGATAAAGTAAATAATTTATCATACAGAAGCTTTGAGATTACTTCTCCACCTTAGCCTGATCTAGCATGGTCTGAAAAGAAATAGGGCCTGGCCTGGCCCACGAGGCGGTGGAGTGGGCATGGGTGGCTCGACGTACAAGTTGAAGGCCCAACACGAACTTGATCTAGACACGATTCACATGGCGTACTTGACTAAACAATTTAAAGATATAAAGAAATTTTAAAAATTAAAACTATTTTTGATATATTGCTTAAATTTTTATTCATGTATATTTTTTATTTTTAATATTTTATTTTTTAAAAAAATGAAATGAGCATGTTCAACATGTCCCGTAACAAATTATGTCGTGCTTGATCCGACACGACACGGACTGATTGAGCCCATAACACACCTAGTCTGATTAATCTATTTTATAACTTTATTTCTAGCTCATTGACTGCTAAAGCTCCGCGATCTTCATCACATCTCCAGTTTGGTGTATTGCCTCTCGTTGCAACCAATTCTAATGACAACTCATCTTCGCATCTACTATACTTGAAGTGACAGCTACGAGCACCGTCCCTGAGGTCTTGCTTGATGCATATCCTCTCCCGGATACGATATATTAATCCGTCAAATAAATTGTGGGTCAGCTCATTTGAATTCATCTTGAATTTATTTAAATTAATTGACGAGATGAATCAATTTGATAGACCTAATTGAAATTGACGACTCTATTCCTCTTGTGAGAGCTCTAAGATCTTTCCAAACGAGTGGATCTCAACTCCACAAGAGCCATCGAAGTTCCAAACGAGTGGGCAAAAAGTAGTAAACACAAAATTAATCTGATAGTTTTTTGTGATGGAACGTAAACTTTGATTCCAAAAATTGACTCCATTAGTGTTGTAGGTTCCAAATAGATTTTCCATCTGAAAACTTAAAATATTGAGCTGATAGACTCCTGATTGGATTTCAACCGATCAGAATAAAGGTGCACAATATCCTCATAGCGCACAAAACTAGCAAAATTTAGCATTAGATTAGCTCATCGACGAAGACATTAAAGAAATAAAGAATAAAGGTGAAACAAGATACGTACGTAGAGATTTCATGAACAAACTTCTCCTTAATATAATCCGACACTTGAGATGAGAAAATAATAAGTACTAATCTTGAGGTTTTTACGGGCTTCAGAAAGTAATTAGAAGAGAGGATGATTAAAAACTCAAGAAGGTAAAGATAAAATGGAGAAGCAAGAAAGGATGTGGATACAGATCTCTGTAGATCTGAATGATTTCATGTAAGCTCTGAACAGCACATACAAAAACAAAATGAGCAATGTCCAGAACTGCTCCGACACGGCAACGGACAGAACTAATCCATTGTGAAACATGTGCTTGGTGGAGCAATGGTAGCATGCAAATCTTTGGCATTTATTGAACTTATCAAACTAATTGTCAGGGAATCGTTGTATACAAGAAGATAAGCTTAGGCCTAAAGGAATTAAACATGTTTAATTTGGATCATTAATTGAAGTATCAAGGCCAGATGTCGTTGTAGAGATAAGCTCGAACACAAGTAAATAATAGAAAAGACAATCAAATGGATGTAGCGTTAGTCTTTACCCTCGTTAACTACAAGCAAACCCAGAACTAATAAATATTCTGTTTCGAGATAAGATTCTGTCACATACAAATAAAAATGATAAACGAGTTTGGTGATTTAATACTGTGCTTAATTAGTGCCTACCCAACTCAAAATTGTCACCTCATGTCAATTAATTGTTGTGATGATGTGCAAGTCTCAATCGTAGTTGTAATAGAGGTCTATCCTACTCCACTGAAATAGTAGAGATTGCCCAATTGAATCCATTTTTTTTTTTCTGATTCAAGATAATTTTTAATTAACTCAGCCCATGATCGAATCTAATGACTGATCAGCCTCTCTCAACCACGTGCTCTCAACTCGACCACATCGCCAGCCATGATATATATCCTCCGTTATGGCTTCGATTAAGTTAATCAATTGCTTCCACCTTCTCCAACATCCCCAATTAACCCCCACGTTTCGAGATTTGAGTGGGCATTGCTTGGACCCCAACAATGTAATAAAACAAGGTAAAAGCCGTATGTAGCCATTAATGGAGCACAGAAAAGTCAATAGATGCAATTACAAAGCAAGGGATGAGTGGATGACAGTGTATACTTTACTCATAACCAGTCTGCAATTGACTTCAATAAGCCAAGTTCGAGTCCTCTTTTTGATGCAACAAAATGAAATAATTGATCGTTTCACAATGGCGGAATTACTTGCCAAATATAAAATGATAAATTTAATCCGTCCTCGATACGGTATGGATGGACGTTCGTAGGCAGGTACGGCTCGCAGAAGCTGCTACGTGACAGAGACGCATGCAGCAGGCCGAGGCCAACTGGCCAAGGCACAGGATCACCACGTACCCCGCCTGCTACCTCTACCTGAGACGTACGCCATCAATCACTAATAATAATAAACCTCACTGCTCACGCGTTACTGTGCCTGGAAGAGGCAATGGAAGGTCGCAAGGCCAAGGCGACGCAGAAATGGGCGCCGGCGAGGCTTCCGAGATCCGATATGATAGTTTCCATTGACCGGGTCACCACCGGCGAAGCACCCTTCGTGTCAAATACGGTGCCCTCCGGTGTGTACATATTATAGTAATTACCGCTGCCATTTACTGCTGCTCCGCTATAATGGCGGAGCAGGAACTGGCTGGCGTTGGTATGAGAGATCGCTTTTTAAAGCAGACAATGGCATAAAGTACGGACACTGGACGAGGTGCATGCTGCTCCTCCGCTCCCGCCATCCGCCGTGGTCCCGCCCCCTCCTTTTTCCGTCCCATTAGATTAATTAATCAAACAGCCACAGGAACAATGAATCCGAGACATGGAGTAATGGCGTGACCTTGTAATCAATAAAGGTTCTCCGAAATCGCAGGAGGACGCAGGTTGTCAGAAGCCGTTCAAGGCTGTCGCTGCTGCAGTGCAGGGTAGGGCAGGCCACTGCCCGCTGCCACCAACTCCGGCGGTGCAGGTGCAGCGCAGCGAACGCCCGGTCCGGCACCATAATAATGACGCTATCGTTTCGTAGCCTTTTTTAATTGTGTGTGTGGGGAGTCACGTTATTCCCATGACTGACGCGGATGCCTTCTCAGTTGGTGCATCGCATTGGTAAAGCAAAAGATAGAAATTAATATTGGTTTTAATGAGTACATGGAATCCAGAAGCGGCAGTTCACGTACCATTTCGAGAAGCACGTTCGCTAGTCGACGAAAACGCCACCACGTCTCGCGTGCGTCGTTGACCGTCCGTTGCCGCCATTAACTCGTAATTATAAAATAAAATTGTATTAACCGAACCGGTTAAATAAAGGGAAAACCGGGCAATTACCTTTTTATTTTATTTATTTATTTTTTTGTGTGTCCCACGGGTTGGTTTTCCCACGCCTCTTAATCTGGAAACCGAGACTGTTTCGTTTTGGCTTCATCTGTCCTACGTGGCCACCCCTCCCACGCTCTCTTTTATGTGGTTTGTATATAAAGGGAGAGAGGGGGTTGGAGAAGGTTATAAAGGTGTCACGCACGACCAGAGTTGTCTCCCCATTTCGTGCGCTCTATTTCCTGGAACGAAGACGGTGTCGTCGTGGACAAGGGGATTGTTTCGATCGGTCGGTGATGGCAGTGGAAGCCATGGTTTTCGCCTCCGATTTCGGGAATCGGTGAGTCATTCAGGTTTCGTGCTCTCGTCGAAGTTTCGGTTGATTTGTCTTCTTCGTAGAGCGATTCTTTGGGTGTTCTTCTCATCTCGGAGTCGATGCCTCGGTGGGCTCATATGAGATGCGTTGTGTTTGATTTCTTTGTCTCAGACTTGTTTTTCCGTGATTGGTCCTGCAGAGGAATGGATGAACTCCAGATTGTGAACCAAGACGCTTGCAATCTTCTGCAACTCGGAAGCAACCTTGGCAACGAAGGAGGGAAGCTGCTGTTGCAGCAGCAGGCGAGACAAATCGTGTTGAATCCCACGATGTTAAGCGACCGGCAGAGCGAGCTCACATGCAACGAATCCCATCCGGGAAAGCGGGCGCGGGTGGAATCTGTGGCTTTGCCTTGCCATAACCAGATTACGGCAACGCATCCTTTTCCCTACATCGGGGCGCCGCCGAAGGGAGCTGGAGTTGTACCTGAACTTCTTGTCCAGAGTCGATTGCAGGAGTCCGGCGGGGTTTCAACCAGTGGCCGGCACGCTTTGACTTCTCATCCCGTATCTTCTTCTGTACATGATCTCGTTTCTCTTCTCTACCAACAGAATCTGGAAGTCGATGCGCTCGTTCGTCTGCAGGTACCATGATGCCTTCCTTTTCAATTACTCTTTTGATCGAATTTTCTTTTCTTGCTTCTTGCATGATCAGTGAATGATTCGGATTGTTTACAGAACGAGCGATTGCGATGTGAATTGGAGGAGATGTGCAACAGACATTACCGGGCGTTTCTCTCTGTGTGTGCGCAACAAGCGGCAAAGCAGTTGATGGAGAAGGAAACAGGGTTGCAGAGCGCTCTCCGCCGGAATGTGGAGTTGGAGGAGAAGATACGGCTGATGAGCGCGGAGAACCAGCTCTGGTTCAACATGGCCAAGAACAACGAAGCTATCGTTAGCAATCTGAAGGCAACTCTCGAACAAGCGCTGCACGAGGGCGTGGCCAATCGAGACACGAACGGCGTATCCTGCGATTTAGGCCTGAAGACGTGCAGTCATGCTGCTACGAAGCTGACAACGCCGCTGCCGCTCCGGCGGTGGAATCGTTGAGGGCCAAGGCATGCAAAGTTTGCTGCGAGAAGGAGGTCTGCATGCTTCTGCTTCCTTGCCGGCATCTGTGTCTCTGCAAGGTTTGCGAGTCCGTCGCCGTTGCCTGTCCCGTCTGCGGCGCCATAAAGAACAGCCGCCTACAAGTGTTCATGTGCTGATGAACCTCCGGCGATTGGCCGTGCGGTTTTTTTTTGCTTGTCTCGTTTTCCCGGCGGTTCGCTAGTCGGTTCGGCTGTGTAATTTGTTCATACCATTTCTTCTTCTTTTTAGCAATTTGTTTTTCTTTTTGTCGAAAGCTCTTTCTGTTTTTTTTTTTTTTTTTTGCTTATAGCGGTTGTCGTGTTGGATCCAGATCTATTGCCCGTTTGTTAGCTTGAGAATTCAACGTCATTGTTCATTTACATAATTTTCTTCTAATTTCTCTGGATTAACATGTTCAAGGGTGGAAATATCGAACACATCGAAGGAGTTTTTTTTATTTATCATAAAAAATATATACCTTCAAATTTTCTCTTTTAAATTTATTTAAATAGTTCTTTTTTAAAAAAGGGATCGTTGTTTAATGAGCAAGTATGTTATCTAAAATTGATCATTAACTTTTCTTTATATATATATATATATATATACATATATATTGTCTTTATTCCTGTCTATTGTCTTTTCAATTTGCCCTGTGGGATTCTTTTAGCCCCGTGAAGTGATGGCAAAGAAGACACTTGACAACGAACTTTCTGGAAAATGGAGTTTAGCGTTTTTTTTCCAGGGTTTATTTTTCTCGAGGAGTGTTATAATTTAATATTTATTTACTTATTTTTATTTAAAAGAGTTTTTAAGGGCGTTGAAGCTTTAAAATCTGAGAACAATTAAAAGAGCGTTTTTTTTAATCAAGACGTTTTATTTCATGAGTAATTCAGGTATAATTACTTAATTATTTTTTAATATATTATTATTATTTATTTAAATTTAAATTGATTTGATATAATAAAATAATTATAATTTCGTAATTACTATAATGTATATTTAATTTGTTTAAAAATATTTATATATAATAATTATAAAATCGCGTAACATAATGTGTTCGATTATTTTAAAGATAAACTATATATGAATTGTAATGGAATGGATGGAATGGAATATCTTTTTGATAAAAAATCAAAAATGGATGACCCTTGATTATTCCAAAAAAAAACTGAGACAGCCTTCTTGTTTTTGCCCTAAAAATCTCCTTATTTTTACACTAAAAATCTATATTATTTAGCTGCTAAAATGCATAGTAACTACATTGTACTTTTATAAAATGTTAAAATAAATCAATTTAATACTTTTTATTTCAATTCAATTAAATTATAAAATACTTTTATATCAAAACATTTTTAATAATTTAATTAAAATTATTTAAATTTAATTTAAATCACTTCAACTTTGTTTGTATTGCTTTAAAATTATTGTAATAGCTATTGAATAATTGCTATCATGAACGGATCTAATATAAGCCAATTGTGAGCAGCTGGTTCAAGAAAAAATTGAAAAAATTATTAATTCCAAAGTGGAGTATTAATTTTCCACGTCGGCAAAAAAAAAAAGAAAAATTCACTTCACGAGCAATATTAACTACCCACCATGTCTATATGAGCACTAAAAATCTGATAGTATTTAAGGCACACGATGAGACCTAACAAAACTTTTACATGTAATTTTGGAAGAAAAAATATATATTACATGGACAATTTGGAGTTTTGCATTTCTAAAAATAAGGATTGACCTTAAAAGCACTTTGCAGATGCATCTAACCGCTTAGATTCACTATAAAAAAATCCAAATAAGTAATCATTGTCAAGTATATATTATTACACTGACATTCTGGAGAAGTTTCATACTAGGAGAGAATGAGTGAATCCCCACTTTAATTTGATTCACCATTTAAGGAAAGATATCACAAGTAACAATTTTAATCAAAACTACTACTAGGACAATTTTGAAGAGTTTTACTATTCTCTAATTACTAGTTTTATCGAGACTTATCAACCAACTTTTAGCTTCTTCAAAATATATTTAATATATTTTTTCTGTCCCAAGTGTCGTGTAACAATAAAACACTTGGAGAAATAGTTAAGAGGACTAAAATTTGGAATTCTAAGAGAATGACAGTCATGGGTTTTTTTTTTTTTTTTTAAATACTTCTCTACATTTGAGAGATTTTAGGTAAATTTAATTTTTTTCAGTGATTATCTAAAATTTGGTAGTATCACATGGACACAACAAAATTTTTTTAAAAAAATTAACCCACTAAAAGCATAGGATAGGTTGAAGTTTATCCATAGGTTAAGATAAGAATATAGCATTTCAGTGGGATTCACCTGGATTTAGGCATTGGATCTCGATAGGTTAGATAATAAATGGGCAAGAGTAAATTTGACAAAAAAAAATCTAATGAAACACTGATAAATAAATTAAAGAAAAATGCCCCTTTCATAATATTTTGGCCATTATTTAATAGACAACCTCACGGTTTATGAAATACAATTAGTTGCATTTGCCGAGCGACGGAGGGAGAGAGCACGAGCTGTGGCGAGTTGGTGGTGAAGTGCCCTAAGGATTATTTAACTCCTCATCACCTAAATAAGCACCAAGAGAGATTCGCACGCCAGTTTTTACCGGCCCTCTTTTTTTTGTTTTTGTTTTCCTGTCTTTCGTTCTGTCTTTCTTTCTTTTTAATGTTCCTTAACTCTTGGTAAGTGATTTCCTCGAAATGGTGGAAAGCTGGAGTCCACACGGCACTCATCATTCATCGTCCATGTTCGCTATTGCCTTGGTAATTGGTATTGGCTCGGTCGACAAGGACAAATCAACAACCAAAAAATCATCCCTCTCACCATCTCCTGTGCCATCCCTCCACCAGTTAAATACTATCGCCCACCTCGTTCGTTCAAATATTTAATCAAGTCTTTTAGGATGGATGACCTTCAGTATTTGCTGGTGGGCAGCAAGTGCCACCTACAAGAACAAGGCACAAAAAAATTTAAAAAAAAATGCAAAGCTCTTCCCAGAATCTCACAGATCAATCCACTCTCGAAACCTTTTCTCGCTCCTGTGAGCTTTACTCGTGTTGGAATTGGAGCTGCTGTCCCAGTCTCACCCAATTTCAGGGGATCACGCTCGTTTCTAGGCGCCGGGCGTGGTGGTCCCGCTTAGTGATAGGGCAGCAGAAAGATATGCTCCAAATCTTTTTCAGATCAACTTTCTCATAATCAAACCGCAATTGTTATTAAACTTTGTGCGTGTGTAAATGGATTTTGAATATTTTGTCTGTTGGATTTGGATGGGGCACCCCCTGCTCGCTCGGGCAGCTCGCTTTAGAGACAGCGACAGGCTTTTATTTCCTTTGACGCCAAACCTTTGACAACAGGGAGGGAGGGACTAGGGAGCATGATCAATCCGTGGAGCTTTTAATAATTTATTTAATTCACAACGTATAATGGACGGGCCATTCAGGCAGGGAAGTGGACCAGCATCTCAAGTCCCTGTCGTATTTAATAACTGAATTGTAGACGAGATGGGGTTCGATATATCTGTGGCCATATGGGCAGGCATATTCGGTGTAAAATATGATGCTGGAGATCCAAAAGGAGCCACCATATGGAATGAATGGCCACCAGAATAAGAGAGCTGGATTGGATTGGATGCCAGGGAAGAATAAAGAGAAAAAAAAGGAAGAAAATAACTTGTGAGGCTCAAGAGTTTTCAACCTCGAGACTTTTCTCGAGGCCCACTGCCCTGCACTGCACGCATCCTGACCTTTGAGAGATCTTGGAGCTCAAAAAGATGCTCCCTATCTTAGCTACTCCCTCCCTCCCACAACAAAAACATTTCTTTCTTTTTCTTTTTCAGTTTCTTTTTATTCATCTTTATTTATCGGAACCAGTAGTCGCTCCGATCCATCGAAGAAAGAAATTGCAATTTACTAGATATAGAACCAATAATTATTTCAGGAGGATAAGAATGGTTCTTGTTGAAAGTTGGAACCTGATCGAATCCATTACAGATTGGTCGACGCAAGGAATTATTTCATCTATTCAATTCACTAGATATGGAACCAATAATTATTTGATCTAATAATGATTCAAAGACTTCCAATAAAAAATCCAGTAGTTTATGCTCATATAACGACATCATTGACACAGATAGATACTCGACTTCAAATGGAGATTTATTTCATGTCCTATATGCACATTGTGAACTTATTTACTGATGATTAAAATTAAAAAAAAATCCTTAATTATCTAAAATGAGTGTTTTTGAGATTAAATTAGATTGAACAATTTAACTCTCGGCTCCTGCAAGTCGACAGAAGGAGCGTCTGATGCTTGCAGAGAAGTCTTTGTCCAAGGAAGCGTTAAATGTGAATAGAAGAATGCATAATGAGGAGGAGGAGGAAGATGAAGCAGCTCCACCCACCTCAACCCACACCGTTGGTTCACTCACCGTCCTCCTGCAATTATTAATCGCCAGAAATAATATATACCGAAATTATTAATCACATCAAAGCCTGGTCCTTGCTCTGGATCCGTGGCCATTTAAGATGCAGCTGGGGAACATGTAGGGCCTGCAACAGGGAAATGTAAAAAAAAGAAAAAGAAAAGGAGGAAGATTACGAAGAAAGAACAAGTTCGAGTTTAAATGCATGAGAAAGAGAGGAAAAGAATTCCACAAATGCAACATGTTAATGATAATTGTTCTTGGATACTTTCACAAAGATCCAAAATATGGGAAGTGGAGTAAATGCTTTCAGATAAGCAGAAATGTTATTGTCTGACATTGTTTTCACTGGGGAAGCTTTGTACTTGACCACATGATAAGGACCTCTGAAACATTGATGCTGGGGTCGTTCGTTGCCTTATGGGTTTGCTTTTCATTTCATTTTATTTTTTGAAAAGAAAAATATATCCTTGGGCCTTTATTGTAGGACAAAGAAAGGGCTGCAGTGACAGGAATATTAAAGAAATGATGATTTAGGTCCTTTGAACTGAAACAAATCGAAGCAAGTAGGGTTTGTTGGGATAAATCTTTGCTAACCTTGGAAGGCTATACATCTAAGAATTCAACTTTATTCAGGTAAAACGTAGAGTTGGTCACTACTATGATTTGATTTGTGATTGTATCTATTTTCAGACACTGTTGTACTCTTTGGCGGTTTCATGAAAGCCTGTAGATGATGAAGTTGAGAGCTATAAATTAATTAAACAAATTAATGTAAGAAATTAAGCGAAGAAAAAACTCACTGGAATAAATAAGATAACAAATAGTCCACAAGAGCAAACACACAAGAGGTGTTAAGTATTCAAGAACAAGACAAATGTATTTAATTACTCTCTGTATCATGATGGTGCCCCACTTGGCATTGCAGGCATCTGGTCACTTTCTGTGCTTTGAAAAAACATGTCAACCACAATGATGATTCTTATTTCTTATCAAGAAAGAAAAGATCAGATAGATGGTGTATTGGTTTTAAATACTGAAGCTGCTTATCTATCCATAAAATAGATTAAGCACCACCTGCTTGAACAAGTTTGAGAGGAATAAAAGATAAGAAAAGGACGACTTTTGACAGTGATCTTGTTGATATAGCCCTCTTATTGCCGTCCAACTGCCACAGCTGATCTTATTGTTGATAGCTGAACATTTGTCTCAATTCATAAGGCGAGACTGAAGACGTGATTGATCTGTGTGATTTTGAGTTCTTGGGAGGAATGATGACACACTGCTGTCAGGTTGCTCCAACGCAAATGTTGAGAAATAGTTTGATTTATTAGGAGAGTGTCTGGGATAAAAGTTGCTTTCAGTCACTTGACTATCGAGCTACAGGCAGCCATTGCAGTTGTTGCTCTCTCCATTCCACCCAATCATGCCTCCCTCTTTTGTCACGTTTAGTCTGAAAGAAATCTCCCAACCTCTGTCTTAAATGTGAGGCGTGAGCTCACCGCTGCAGCAATTATTGTCCCTATCCACTGTTAGCATTCACTTGTCTTCATTTCATTGTCATCCACTGAATCCTGCAACTTTCTCCATTTCCTTGTGCAGTTGTGCCCCTGCCAGACCTAAGAAGGTGGTGGTTGCCTAAGACTTGGCCATTTGCTGGCAATTTCGTTCATCCTGACATGGAAGGGTGAAGGCATGGCCAGTTCTTTTTTATCCTTTCAGGATATGACATGGACTCATAACAACCGGCATGATGCCATCCCCAGTGTTTTATGCTAGTTGGCCTTCCAATTCAATGACCCAATGAATACAATTCTGCAGACGGAATTTGGCTCAACCGCACCAAAACATGATATACTATGATGGTCATGTCGACAAGCTACCTTTTCCAACTTAAAAATGCAAAAGAACATGCTTACTTTTCAAACCTTTTGTTGATTAGCTGATGAGCAGATAAGGATGATCTACGTGCTCTAGAAAAAGATAAAGATATGGTTCATTTAGAACAATCCGGTTTCCAAACCTACATGGTAATTCCTTAATTACCGATTTCTTGAAAAGTTAATATGAACACAGGTCCTTGTCTAAGAATTTTGATTGATGTCAGACATCCACACTCGATGCCAAACCTCCAGTGGGAGGGCCCAATCAACTTTGTTTCTTAGCTTTTGGTGGAGGATTTCTTCACCTCCCAGCTCATTTCCTTTTGCTTTCACCCGTTCTGAGACTCGGAAGGGGATTCGAAGTTCACACATCCCTCTCAGTAAAAGACAGGAATTTATAGAGCTTGTGCTGCCTTAACTTTTCTTCCGGGATGCAAAGAATGGTCACCTCACTTGGCCAGTTCCAGGCACAAGGACAAGCGAGAGCAACGTGATGGAGCGCTCATGGGAAATGGATGCCCGGCCCCATGACTCGTGATGTGCTGCAGTGCCCAAAGCCAAAATGACCACTCCTTCAATTCCAAGATGCAGATTTTGAGTACATGCTAAAGAGGATGCCTTGAGAGAAAGAGATGGATGGGTGATGACAGAGATATACGATGCACTAAGCAAACAGTGGATCTGCAGTGTGGGACAGGAGGGTGGATGAGTAGTAACTTTTTACAGAATAGAATGGTATTTAACAATTTAAACATGGTGATGGGAAATTCCAGAAAAGGAACATGACTGTGCGGGAGAGATTAAAACTACGGAGAAAATACTTGTAAAATTATGTTTAGAGAAGAGGTAAAAACCAGTAACAATTGGAATGGCACATATGCCTACAAAAGTAGCTGGTCCAGAGTCCTTATCATGCAACAGTAACTATATATTCCTTTGCGACTCCATTAAAAATGAGAATGAGAGAATCAAGTTCCATCTGATTATTTTAAATATTTTAAGCTGTTTCTAACGGATTAAACGGGCCGAACCATCTGATTCAGGTTTGGTAAACCTCTTTTCCTATCATATAGAATCAGACAAGCACGGGCAGTCACAGGTCCAGAGCAGGCCCTGTGACTATGACCGCAAAGCATGTATCCAATCCTATATATCAGTTCTTTTCTCTAAAAAACTAAAATAAAAATTAAAGAAATATAAAAATAAAATATTTTATTTACTTTTATATTTAAATTCTCTAATCACGCAGGCAGATCATCCTTTTCAAATCCTGTATGCTAAGTTAAGCCCAACATATATAATATGATTGATTCCCTCACGGATCATGTCGAGCACGATCCATTTCTTTGCTGGTCGCACCAGAGATATATGTAAATATATGAAAAATGTATTTATAATACTTTACTAATAAAATTTATATAAACTATAGTGGAAGATAATATAGAGATATTAGAGTCATCCCTAGCTAGTTCCTTCTCCTTAATTTCGTAGATCATCGTGAGTATTATTTGTCTGAGTGTGGCTTTGTTTTCAAGTTGGGCTTCTCTTGCTCCCTACTCGACTTTATCTTTATGTACTAGCGGATGATTGCCTATATTATCATATCCTAGCAATTATATTCCTTGCATCGTCACAATACTAGCTAATTAATGTGTGTTCACCAACCAATACCATGTGCTCTCTTCTCATCCTTCGTACGAGCCACGAGCCCTCTAAGTTCTACGCATCCTTCGTGTACATCCACCCTTCTATGCATCCTCCAACATGCGATCTATGTGTCCTCCACGCGCATCCATCATCTGGTGTGTAGCTCCACACACTATATGTGTGCCCTTCCTACGTGTTTGCCATCCGTACGTGCCTTGGCATGTCCTCCGCATGCATTCGTGTGTCATATAACTCTTCCTTGTTTCTCTGTGTGAGCATCTCCTCTAATGATCTCAAACTTGTTGAAGGAGGGGTTGTCATGATGAAGTGATCATTGAGGCAAAGCCGTCTCGCTAAGGGCCTTCTATAGTTCATCCAACATTAGAACGACTCCTCCAATAGGAAGCTAAGTCTTCTTTGATGCAAGAGCACAAGTGGCATACTCTTCTATATCAGTGGATGACGGAGTGGTCATGAGAGCAAACAACAAGATAGAGGTAGTCATGCATTCTAGAGGATATATAGAACATACCCAAGTGCACCTACTCTTGGAAGTTTGGCAATATCAAGGCTACATGTTATTCACTATATGGTTCTCTCCTAGTTACTTATTTCACATTGCATGCCCATGTTGTTCACTTAATCCTCCTCAATTAGCGTAGACGAGTTCAATGGTCATAGTCACTGAGGAGGAGTATTCTTGACTTCTCCAACTTCAAGCAACGACTCATGCCGCATCATCTCAACTAGTCACCTCATTTCCCTATGGAGATACTTCTAATACTAGCATAATTTATCCTTCCAGGTCTTTTCCATGGATCTTAGACTTGGGGGGCTTCCGAGTTACTTCTAGTAAAGAGTCCAACTTCTCTAAGCTTAGAACACCTCAATTCCCTATCTAGTGTTGCAGTAGTTGATAGATATCAATCATCAATTAAGGGCAAAAGTGATGTCACTCTCTCACCTATCGTATGTTTTGTTTGTTTATCAATTCTATATTCCTAAATTCTTATTGAGCTTGTAACAAATTTTTAATTTTTTTAATCATATTTGATGTTACTTCTATTTCTATTCAGGATTTAAATATCACATAGATGACTAGTGGAGGGCATGCCTAATGAACTTTATTAGTTGGATGTACTTTCACATTTGTTAATTCTCTGGAGTACATCCTTTTCTTGTCAATCCACATTCATCTTAATCACCTTAATTTTCATAGCTAAAGCTAATGGTTCTTATTTTCAATTTCTTCATTATTGAGTCTTGTCAATTAGGTGAATGTATTCGATCATCATTTTTTAAAAGTGTTTATAAACATGCTTTTGCACATTTTATTTTTGTTTATTTTAGGGTCGTAGTCATGTTAGTTCAACTTTTATTTTTTAAAATAATCTTCATAGATGACTATTCTCAAATGACATTGTTTTCTTTTAATGAAAGATCAATCTAAGATATTCTCTATATTTTTTCTCTTTCTAAACTAAAGTTTACAAAAGTTTGGAACATCTATCAAAATTTTACACAGTAATAATGCTAAATATTTTTTTCACCCATTCCCATCATTCTTCTCAAACAAGGACATCCTTATCAATCTTTATGTCCACATACCCCTTAATGAAATCATTGAAAATAGGCTCCTATTGCACATACATGTTTAACTATTTGTGATCTTATCAATTGTACGTCGTTCTCCACTCTATAAGGACAAATTCCCTGTACGACTATCTGTTTGAGTGAGGCTATGTACTATATTCCATCAAAATATTTTGATTTGCAAAATATTTTTAATTTGCACTTGCTTTGTTCATCAATTCTCTCTGAATATTTCTATGCCTTGAATTAGACTCCCTCGTCTAGTGTACCTACTTTACAAGTGTACAATCAAAGATGATATTATTATAAAGATGCTCTACTTTACAAGTGTACAACTGAAATAATCATTTCCCTTGTGATATTTCTATGTTTTAATAACCTAGAAAAAAATAAAATATAAAAGCAAAAGAATAAAGATAAAAATAAAAGGAGATAGGTCAAATTAGTTTTCTTGGGTGTTCCACTGTCCTAGATTAAATAAATTCCCTTATCATATGCTTGCTCTTTTAGTCTTTGAACTTCAACATCAAGCTCTAGTTGATAGGATAGCTAGGTCCATTACCATGTCCTCATCCTGCACCTTGAAATCACAAATGTTAAGCTCATGGTTGCTCGCATCTTTGAAAAGCATAGGTAGTATATATAGTCTTGCTGCAAAGAATTAACATATTTTAGCTAGCTATTAATTTGGACTTCAGCTTCAGTGCTAATTAATGGCATTGAAGTCTCTGATTTTGAATAAACCTCCTCTCCAAATAAAGGACCAGTTGTTATATATTGACTTTTGAGCATTGAAATAAGAATTTTCATCGGCCAAACTAACCTTTTTTTTGCAGCGTTGACTAAGTTCCAACACCAGAACAAAGTAGGGATAATTTTTGCTGACTTTGTCCACTATTGATAAGTGTCAGCTGGCTTCCAATGCCAAGGTATTTCCTTTTCCAAGATTCTAGATGTTCTGCATTTGAACAATTGACTGTCCCAGTAGCCTTTTGTTTGTGTATAAGTGTATTGATTGATTCTCAGTTGGTAGCCCAGATATATAATCATCAATAGGTATATTGAAGTAGAAAACTGATGCTAATTGCTGTCCTCTTCCTTCCTTTATCGCAACCTGACTTGATGGGTTCTTGTTGAAATTGATATTCAGGCCACTGAATATATCGAGAATAGCTAGGAAACCAATATAAAATTTCAATGATCTTTTCCATATTTCCTTCCTCGACTTTGATGAAAATTATTGTATCATCAGCATATTGAAGTAGAATATATGCTGGTGGATTGAGCTTTACATTCATCAAACTTTTGAGCTTTTATCATTTGGTAATTAATATTTTTATGTTTGGATAATAAATAGATAATTAATTATAAGTACATCTTAATGACCATTAATTAATTATAAGTAAAGGTCATTAAGAAATTGAGTAAAGGCCATTATTTTATAGTTAGATATTCTTTTAGATTGCTTTAATCTTTGCTTGTATTCGTCTTTAAAAGGCTAAATATTTAAGCATGTATTGATGACCTATGATCATCATCATTTTGAGTGTAGAATAGAATATTTAAACACATCTTGATGGCCTTTATCTATTTGGGCTCAAAATTGAACCCCCAAACAGGTACTTAGGTTTTGAACTTATATTCACTCAAATATCAAACAAATTTTAAATATTCAAATGTGAAAAAGCAAATAATGTATTAAAATGTGTATTTATATTATAAATAGGTACTAGCCCCCCCTTTCTCTCTCTCTTTGCCTCATGGGCATAACCGAATTGATATTTGAGTGGTAGATTATCACATGAGAGTACAAATCGAATCTCCGAACGAATAATTTTTTGAGGAATAAAATCTCTCCTATCTGAAGAGACCACTTAGTCATCATAATTTACTCTCTTCAAATCGCTATGAGACCGATATTGAAGGACATCCCGGATGCCACATATCATTAAAATGTGTATTTATATTATAATAATTATGTATTAATTTAATAATCTTTCAAATATACTATCACCAACCATGTTTAAAATGAATTAAAATATTAATATTTTACACTACAAATTAATTTATAAATTAGCGTATAGTTTTAAAATTGACATAGAGATACAAAATTTTTCAGAAGCTAATTTGCAAAGGACCTTACACAAGATTTTACCATCAAAATAAACCTTTTCAGATCCTAAATGATTTGTAAATTATTTTATATTTTTAAAATTTCTATTATTTCAAAGATATTTCTATTATTTTTTCAATATTAATATTAATTATACAAAAAGGAGCTCCACATATATTATACAAAAAGGAGCTCCACATTCTCCTAATTCAGATCATTTGAATTGACGACCATGTGAAAGGAATCTTGGCCGGGGCGGAGCAATATCATCCCAAACTTAAACATACCGTTCCAACGAATACCCGGGAGGACCCCACTTGGAAAAGGTCCGAAAGCATGCTGACAGCGTTCGGTGCAAAATTTGGTGGTGTTTTCCAAGTCAAAGCCGAAATGATTTCAATGTGCCAGTAAATTGCCGGTTTTTTCTGCTTCTGTAACGCCCGGAATGATATAAGTCGTCAGGTATATAACTGCTACATGTTACAATAAGTAAATAATTAACCGCTCACCCGCCTTAGTCAAGCCTACGTGCCTCAGAGGTCCCACAGTTACCTAACTAGAGACCCAATTACCCACTGGTGACGCAATTGGATAATTAGCAGAAATTTGTATCCGGGTTCGCTTTAATTGACGTTTGCTCGAATTCCTTCGCCCATTGCCAACCCTTAGGTTCACTATAAAAACGCACGCGTAGTTTTCACGCGCGCTCGGGAGTTGAGGTCGTGAGTGGGAGGCAAATTCTGCGTAAAGTGGCCGCGTGCGATTTTGCAGTATCGAAACTCCGCCCATTGTGACGCTGTCGCTTCTGTATGTACTCGGTCACAGAGAAGGATCGCGCGGGACTTAGGCTTTTCCTTTTTGCCTTGGCTTCTGTTCGCCGCTGTCGTTGTTGGTCATCTCTGAACTACACTTCGATCGGGTGCCCGCCGCCGCCGTGCCGCTGACTTAGCGCGGTCTCCTTATCCACCTTTTTCGGTCTCTTGCTGTGTGATTTTGATCTGTGTTCCCCGGACGGAAAGGCATGGCCGGCCGGCCGCCCTGGATATCTTTGATCGACTGTTACCTTGCTTGATCATGACTCGGTTGTGACTATATCTCCAGATCAAGGAGCAGGTAATACCTAGAACGAGCAATCGTGCTTCTTCTTGGTTTAATTGGTTAGTGTTTACCATAGAATGTTGAATCTCTCTCTCTCGAATATTTGTGTATGGTAATATCTGACCATCTGAACCGTAAAACAACTTCGGTATTGATTATTCAGTGATTCTGTTTAAACAGTATCTTTGTTGGAGTTTTCTGATTTACACTGTAGAACTACGCATGCCCGTGTCAACTCGAGTTATGTTTTAATTTTTGTTGTTATTTCCTATTGTTTTCATGAAATTATGAGAAATTGTTGTCGCGCCCATGTTGGATGATATTTGAGTGATAATAAAAAGCTCTCTTTTCTTACTTTCCTGTGTCACAAGAAGCTGTGAGCGGATATATTTTAATTTTTGTTATTAGTTTCTATTGTTTTCACAAAAACATGAGAAATTGTTGTCGTGCCCATGTTGGATGCTCTTGGTGATGATAAAAAGATATTTTTCTCATTTTCCTGTTTCACAAGAAGCTGTGAGTGGAAACTACGTGTGTGTCAAAAACATGAATTTTATCCTAAAAATGAACTCTATTTAAGGTCTTATTGTTATTAATCCTTGGATTGTTTATACATCTTAATTACTTTTGGTAGAGTTCTTATGATCTCCCTTATGCCTCTATGTTCATCTCGAATTGATCGGTTTTGCTCACCATTGAATTTTTCACATGCCATCTTAATCTCTCTTTTTTCTCATTTTGATATCTATCAGGACTATGCCTAATTTTTCTTTGGCTCACTATGCTTCAGTTTATTAACTTAAATTAGTCGTGAAATTCTCTATCTTGTATCAGGTAGAAACTCAAAGAAAATATATTAGGAAATTGGAAGTATTTGTGATATTTTCAATAGTTTGTGATTTGTTATGTGTATTACTCTTCTCCTTCTAATGCGAATGTTTTCTTAGAAATGATCTCTCCATTGATAGAGTAAGCATTCTGCATGTGGTATGAGGATGTTCTTAATGGATATTCAAGAGTAGCCTCATTCATGATTACATTTATCAAGTGTTGTTTAGATATTTAACTTCTTTTTAGAAGCTTAGGCCTTATTCTTACAAATAGTTGGATATATAATGATTATTGATTATTTAGTAGAATGATCACTGAATTGGTAGTTAGTGTTTATTTTGAAAGTATTGGAACTTGAAAAATGTACATATTTGGCTTTAATGGTTGTTTGTGGGTTTTAGCAAAGACATTAGATGCCACTATAGGTGTTGAATCATAGAATTTATGATTCCTTTTCCTTTTTCCTCTCTTCAATCACATTAATGCTGTTGAAACTTAAAGTTGATGGTGAGGGTGGAGTCAACGATGACTCCCCTATTATGAAAAGCAATCGTTGGTGAAATGCCCTTCCATTTCATTTCAAATTTAAATGAAATGGCAAAGAAAATCTTTTGTCTGTTTTTGTTCATGGTGAGTGATGAACCTATATTCTTTTATGATTCTTGATCATCAAGCCATAGTAACAGTGCAAACACTTTCAAATAGAGAAAGGAATCTATTTTAACCAAACATTTTTTAAAACTAAACCTAATGATTTAAAATTATTTCGATTTGCTCTTTGAAATTACAAAATTGTACATGATAAGAATTTGAGAACCCTTGATGCCACAAATATAATTTTGTGGATCCTTTGAAGTGAATACTTCTGTATTTAGCTCTTCACTGCTGAATTTGTCTTTTACTTTAGAAAGCATGTATAGGATTGTTTTCCACAACTATCATTTGGCTCCCGTTATGAATTGTTGGGAATAATTGCCTCAATTCCCTCCATCTATGTTATTACTCATCAATATAAAATTATACGCAGGTCTATAATGTTCTATAGTATTGACATTCAGATCCTAGTGTTCATAACACTTCTCTCCAAGTTGCTCCACAAAAATTTTAGGAATTCAACATATTACACATATTTAATTTTAGTACCAGATTTGATTAGTAAATATTCTAGCTGATATTAGAGTTACAGATGATGTGACAATTTCATTAGATTGCATTTTCTCTTCATGAAATGAGAATCAATCTTTATGCCTTTTGTCCTTTCATGAAACACTATAATAGAGGCTATGTGCATGACAACTTAATTGTCAAAGCATAATATCTTCATGGGCTTTATAGGACTATGCCCCAGCTCGGTCATTAGTCCTTTGCTCCAAATGGGCTCACATATTGTTAGAGCCATAGACATATACTCCACCTCTTCACTCGATTTGGCTATATAATTTTCTTCTTGTTCTTCCAACAAATTAAATTACCATTCTAAGAACACAATATCATGAAGTGGATCATCTATCTAAGAGGTTGCTGTGTAATCCACAACTTGAAAATGACTTTGATCTTGTAACAAGAGGCCTTTCCCTGAGTAATTCTTCAAGATTACCTCTTAATAATTATGACATGGGGTCTCTAAACACCGTGATCACACATATGAGAAGGAATGCCTTGTAACTATAAGGTATCTCGGGTTTTTCACTAATCTTCTGTCTTCTTTGGATTAGTTAGTGACTCCCTCATGTTCTGGTATTGGTTTGACATTAGGATGTATAGGAGTGTTAACTGATTTAGTCTTTACCATACTAGCCTCCATAATATCAAGACTATTTTCTAATGAGCCATGAAAATATTTTCCTTGAGTAAACACCTTTATATATATATGTATATATAATACAAGATATCTCTCAAGTCTTTAGTTCTAAATAATTGATGGAGAAATTCTTTCAGTCATATGATCCCAATGGAATCATCATGAGTGACGAAGATGTCATCTACATAGACTATAAAAGGATCATCTTTCTGATTGAGAAATATTGAGTGATTCATTGAAAGAACTAAACTTTTAAAACTAAGGCCTTGAAGATTACTTCATCCATATAGCTAGTTTTTCAGCCTGCACACTGAGTCAGTCTTCCTTAAGCAACAACTATGGAGGTTGCTTCATATAGAACTCTTTAGTAAGAGCACTATGAAAGAAAACATTCAAGAGTCCAATGAAAGACATCTATCAGGGTGAGAAAAAGGTGAATTGAAGTAATCTTAGACATAGGAGAAAAGCTGTTAAGATGGTTCACACAATATCTATTCGTGTGTCCCTTAGCTGCTTGGCTATCATTCAACCAATCTATCTTGTAATTAGGATGGCATTTAACAATAAAATGTACTTGCAACCACTTTCATAGAGGAAGAGAAATCAACATACAAGTATTAGAGTGAATAACATCCATCTCATCAACTATGGTTTGCAGCTAAGTGGATTCAAAAGGAACCCTTAGACACTTTAAGTGATTGGTCATAAAGCTAAAGTGGATAAAAATAAATATTTGGGTGACAATGAAAGTCAACATGCACAAAGAGAAGAAAATAATATGTTATAATATATTGTGGTAAACTATTTATTGTGGCAGCAAATACTTGCCTGTGCTTACTATGGGAAGCTCCTCAAAGAGAAGGAATAACATCAAAGGGGTTGTGTCGCTTGGTAATGTTTAGTCATAAAGAAGACAGTTAATCTTACTACCAGTGATGGGTAAGTTCCATGTGAAGACAACAATTAGAGATTGGAAGTAGAGAGCGAAGACAAGTGGCCTTATGGGAATAGTAGGCAGCAACCACTTTTTTTAACTGATTATTGGTGTTGAGACTGGAGGCAGTGCAGGAGGGTGTGATTTGCGTGGGAGGAAAATTGATAGGGTTATTACCCTAGAAAGCCATGTTTATTCATTAATATAAACATTTTGGTATTATATGGTATTTACATTTTGGTTCTTAGGTTCATAATAGCTTCCATTAAGAAGGGCCCTTTTAACAGATGCAGTTACTGCAATTTCTCCAAGTAAGCCATGTTTTCAGCCTAGATTTACTCATGATCAGTGTATCTTATTTGGTGGCAAATGGATAATGTTCATTGATTGAACTTAACTCATGTTCAAACTTTGAAGTTTCCTTGTAAAATAATGACTGATGGCAAAGAATCATGTTTAAGTCCCCAATATTTCCATATAGCATGATTCTGGACTTTTATGGAAGTATGCAGTTCTGAATAGAAGTTTATCATATCTGCAACACTGAACCTGTAACTGAAGCAAAATCAAGATACTGCTTTATTTGAATTTTCTTTTCAGATGGCATCAGGACAGTATAAAATGCATTGTAGAGTTAGAAGATTCTGGACTATGATTTTACTTAATTGTGAACAATAGATACCTGCATAAAGGGTTACATGTGTTGTGAATCATTTGCTTCCAATAAGATTTCTATTTTGAAAAACTTCTAATGTGTTTTCATGTCTTCCTTGTTTTGTAGAAGACTTAATCATAACCAGTCAATTAACTTCTCCATTGGCCTTTTGCAACATGCATCGACATAGACTAAGGCTCCCCTACATTTTTCTTTTTTTTTTCAGTTACTGATTTGGTAGGACCATTTGATATATTTTTTTTAAATTTCAAATGACTCGCCCTGTGTTTTCTGTGGTTTTTGTTTTACCATTTATTGCATTTTTTTCATTTATAGCTTCTAGTTGTTTGCTTATTGCATATACTCTAGACACTTAACACTTGTATATGGAACTATCCATCTCCTGTAATGTAGATAAGAGTATAGCACATGACATCTTGTCACTATTTGTAATAATTGTATTACGAGTCCATTATTGTGGATTAGTATATACCAATCCCCTTGTTGTACCATACTTAAACAAGTTATATTTTATTGGTAAATCTATGTGTTGTTGGTCAGTGTGGTTTCTTTTTGTTTGAAAAAGCTAGCTATGAGAGCCCTTAAGTATTAAAATTTGGGTGAAGGTGGATTCAAAATGTAAAAACCTTGAGCAAAAACTTTAAAATCCTTAGTTAGCTGATACCCAAATTTTCAATTGTGAGCAGTATAGCCAATAGGGCTTTAAACCCGGTTGGTAAAATTATTCATAATTATTGTGGGTTAGTACAGTGACCATGTCTTATGCTTCAGACAGTTTCAAATTGAACTGCTGGAGAATTCAGGTTTATTTCAATTGATCTGCTGGAGTAATCAAGTTTACTTCAAATTGAATTGCTGGAGACTTCAAGTTGATCTTATTACTTTATAGTCCACCAATTATAGCTGTGATTCATCAGCCAAAATTTTAACTAGAAAAAGATGTAATGTCGGTACTTTTCTTGCACTTATCAATATTGGAACTTATCTTTTTGACATTGCTTTTATAATAATGACAATCACACTGACCATGTGTAGAATGGGATCACAATGTGATCTGTCATTTTATTTTATGGTATAACTGGACTCCCACCCCATGATTAGCCCTTCTATAGAAGATATTTTGGGTTTTGTAGAAGTGGTACACTTAAACTCGGCTAGGGATGGCAATAGAATGGGCCAGGGGGGGTTCTCATCCTAGCCCCATATAGGAAGTGGGGTGAGGCAAGGTGAGCCAAGGGGAGAAAAATTCTTCCTAATTCTCGCCCTACCCTATGACAAGACAATAACATATAAATCAAATTATATATTCAAGATGGGGTCGAGGTGAGGCAAGTAGGGCTGAGCAAAATTTTTTTTAAACCTATACCCGTCTGCCCATACACGCGTGCTATTTTTTTCTCTCATGCCTGCCTTATTTACATTACGAGTGGGATGAGGTGGGCTCAATCGGGTCTTGATGGGGGCATGCTGATGTGGATGGGGTAAATTGTCATTCCTAAACTCGATTAGTTGTTTTAGGTATAGATCTCCATTATTTTCAAAAAATCTAAGAGGATATTCACCTATAAACAAATTAGTTTCCTGTGAAGAAGCTTTAATTCACATCCAATTCTTTACTTGCAGTACTAGTTATATCTCTTTTCATTGGTTGATTGGAAGATGTACAGCACTAGCATGTGTTTTAGTTCTTTGTGTCACTTAAACAATGAAGCTAGATGATTGCTATTTCATGTTGATGCATAATCTTGTACGATGTTGGTGTTATTTATGCTTGCTTCTATTTTGAAACCTCTACGAGAAACAGAAGTTCATAATATAAATTGTTCCATACATGTCATCGCATGACATGATATATGTTTCGATCTTGCTGATACTGTCTTCTGTGATCACAGCACTATGATAGTTGTTGCATTTAGGTCTGGCTTGGCCAATCAGCTTACAAAACTCTCATCTTGGTGAACTGCAACTTTGGTTCAGCATTTCAAGTATATTAGGGTAACACATAATGTCTATGATGAGATCAGTAGATTCATCTACTGCCTATGACGAATCTAGTCTTTATAATTGTAAAGGTGGCAGTGAAACTTCCTCTTTATCTATGCACATATTAGGTGCAGATGAGCAGATTTATCATTATGGAGCTGCCTTACATCCTTCTGACTTTTATCCCAAGCAATACCTCACTGATTCACCACCAGAAATGGTTCATGCTAATCCACTTCACATATCAGGATCCACCATTCCAGGCCGCTATCTTCAAATTCCTTCAGCTCGGTATAAATTAATGGCTAATATATCAGACAATTCTTATAATCCTTACTTTGAGGATCGCCGTGTTGATTCCTTATCGAGCTTAAACATTTCTCATCAGACTTTAGAGAACTTGAGTATAGAGCGTGACATAGACTATGGCGATGAAGAAATCAGATTGAAGCTTCAAGAACTTGAGCAGGCGCTACTATATGATAATGAGGAATTGTTGGATTCAGATGAGTTCATGGGAGTTGAAAGTGACTGGGCCGAGCCTAGCAAGAATCTCTTACTTTCAAACTCGCCAAAAGAGTCTTCTTCAGATTCTAGCAATAGCAGTATTTGCAGCAATAGAGAACCAAGAACTCCTAAGCAGCTACTTTTTGACTGTGGTAATGCAATCTCTGAAGGCAGAATAGAGGAAGCACAAGCCATCATAGCTGAACTTCGTCAAATGGTTTCAATTCAAGCGGAGCCTCCTCAAAGGCTTGCAGCCTATATGGTGGAAGCTCTTGCAGCGAGAATAGCCTCTTCAGGACAAGGAATTTATAAGGCTCTAAAATGCAAAGAACCCCCAACTTCTGATCGTCTATCAGCAATGCAGATTCTATTTGAGATCTGTCCGTGCTTTAAATTTGGTTACATGGCAGCCAATCATATAATTTTGGAAGCATTTAGTGATGAAGAAAAAGTTCATATCATAGATTTTGACCTGACCCAAGGAGTCCAATACATTAACCTGATACAAACACTGTCAACCTGGCCAAGAAAACCACCACATGTAAGGGTCTCAGGGGTGGATGATCCTGAATCAGTCCAGCGGCCAGTTGGAGGTTTGCAAGTTATTGGTCAGCGCCTAGAGAAGTTGGCAGAGGAGCTTGGTGTGCCATTTGAATTTCATGTGGTCGCTGCTAAGACTGGTGATGTAGCACCTGAAATGCTGGATTGCCAACATGGAGAGTCTCTTGTGGTTAATTTTTCTTATCATCTTCATCATATACCTGACGAGAGTGTTTCAACGGTGAACGAGAGAGATCAACTTCTTCGAATGGTGAAAGCACTGAGACCAAAGCTGGTCACTATTGTTGAGCAGAATATGAATACTAATACAACCTCATTTTTCCCGAGGTAGCTTCCCCTATGTCTTCACATTCTCGTTTATGATCTCATCTTATTCTCTATCTACCCAAGTTTGCTGGTTTTGCTAATTGCACATATTGTTTCTTTTTCCATTTTCACTATGCCATTAGTTCTTATGAACTCTTGAGTTTTTTGCTTTGTTACATTGGCCATATCTTGCCTGAACTTTCAGTTTCTCATAGAGTTAAACTTTCTTGTAGGTATAAACACCTTGTTGACTTTATGTTTTTCTGATTTTGTTTGCATCTACTAAAGTTTGCTGGTTTTACTTTTTGTATGATTTATTTCTGTTACCATGTTGTGTATATGTCATTAGTTCTCATGAACATTAGTTTTATTCTTAATAACATTAATCATATAGGCTTTTTTTCTTACTGTTTCGAAGTGAACATATATTTCCTGAACTCTCAGTTTGTTATTGATGTTTGTTCCATGTGAATTAACAGGTTTGTTGAGGTTTACAATTATTATTCAGCAGTCTTTGATTCACTCGATGCAACTCTTCCAAGGAATAACACAGACAGAATGAATGTCGAGAGACAATGTCTCGCTCGAGACATTGTTAACATTGTCGCTTGTGAAGGTGTGGACCGCATAGAGAGGTAGACGTAGTCTAAAACTAAGTTGCTATCACATCCTTTACCTATTTGTGTTATAATCATCGCTTAACAATAACTTCCAATGCGATCAAAAAAGGTATGAGGTTGCTGGAAAGTGGAGAGCAAGAATGACGATGGCTGGGTTTGTTTCATGTCCGTTCAGCAGCAATGTCAATGGATCAATACGAGCATTGTTAAAATCGTACCCTGACAGATACATAGTTAAGGAGGAGACTGGGATGCTGCATTTTGGCTGGGAAGACAAGCCTTTGGTTTTTGCCTCTGCATGGAAATAAAGTTTCCATGTACCCGTTACCTTGCTAAACAATATCTCGGCTTCAGTTAGAAAAACTCATGTCTTCAAGCTAGCTACCAACTTTTAGTTGCTGTGGAAGAAGTTGCTTCTGAACTTTTAGTTCTAAAACTATGTGGTGGCTCTGTTTTCTGTCAGTAGTCCACGTCAACAGATCTGAAACACAGTGCTCAGCACAGCAGTCTAAATACCTTGATTCTGTATCTTGAGTGCTTGGCAAACCGAGCATCCCAACTCAACGCTCAAGTCTTGGACATTTCGTTTGAGGTTATGCTTGAGCTTCGTACGCAAGGCAGCCTTTCAAATTCCGTACACAACTGCCCCTCCTATTTAGGATTTTCTCAAATCCCTTATGGTATGATAGACTTAATCCTTCTGAATTAAAATATAGGTTCCTTCCTACGTAGCCCATTAGATATATAGTCTAATATGTTTATCCCATCAAACGTGTTCAACTTGCCTACATTATGTAACCCTTTTGACCTATTTGATAGGTTAAGTTTATTCAATTCGCTAGGAATATAATTTCTTTTGAAAAATACAATTACAACCAAAGACACCATTAAACCATTTATCTTGAAACTTGTAGCTCTCACATAAGAGTATCAATTTGGATGGATCAATTAGATTCGAATTGATTTGAAATAAAAATATTATAATTTTTTTTTAAAATTTGAACCTGATTCTAAATTAATTTAAAAATTATAAATCCAAATTCAAATTCGGATAACCTGATCAACTTGAATAATTTAAGTAACTCGATCTGATTCTTTTATTATTTAATAAATTAATTTAATAAAAATTTGAAATATATAATATATAATAATTGTAATTTTTTAATATAATAATAAATTTTATATTAAATTATATGATAATTATATTTTATGAGTTTAAATATTTAAATTTAAGAATTTAATTATCTAAATTAATATTAAAATCCAAAGTTGAGTCTACCTTAATTCGAAAAAAAAATTTCAGGTCAATTTTGGATCAATTTGATTTGATTCGAATCTTAAAATTTTTAAATCAATATTTTTTTGAATCAAATTCATTATTATTATTATTTTTTTACACCCCTACTCCCACCTAACCACTTGTGAGGAGAAGACCACAGCCTTGAACATTATTCAGGATTTATTAGTAGGTGGGTCAACTTTTGATCCATTCAGATTGATCCAAAATGAGTGGGCCAAACTAAGGGCATGTGGAAGGCCATGCATCCTTAAATCTCCAATTTTGACCTTAATCAAGTGTTATATCATAATTTCATTATTGTTATGTGATAGATAAAATAATATAGTTCATTCTAACTGTTCAGATGGAACATTTTTTAAATTTGATCAATTCGATTTAATTTATTTGATTTAATTGAATTTTTACTCACCATGAACGTATTTTAGTAGAATCATATATATTATTTCAATCGAATCAAAATTGATTTTAGATTCCTAAATTGATTAATCAATCAACTAATATCCTTAAATCTTAGATAACAATATATATTTTTGCTAATTTTATCTTCTAGTAAAAAGTAAAATTTACCACGGTCTCATACGACTTGTTTTCAAAAGAAATATTGTCTCGTATTTGTCGATATTCAACCTTGTTCACTACAATAAGTCTGTCTTGCAATAATCAACTCAACCAAAAACGTTAATTTTATCTTCAAATTCATGAACTTTTTGTCCAATTAGCTAGAAATTTATTTCAATTGAAAGTCTTTTATTATTTCATCCAAATAATTAGCAAGCCAAAAGTCGAAAATACCATTGAATTGATTAGTGGATTCAAATGATTAATTTAGAAATCTAACGTCAATTTGATTTCGATTTTTAACATTTTTAATGACTTAAAAAAGTTTCATAAGCATAAAATCACATCGATGTGCTATATGAGCTATCTTGCTTAAATACGACGAAACATTATCAATGCAATTAATATGGAGAAACAAACAATAACATGAATAATAAATAATAAAAAAAGAAAAAGGTTTTTGACTAAAACAAAATTATATCACGATTCGGCACGAGATTTGAATGACACATTATCAAGGAGGTCCTTTTACTTGTTTTCATGATGGGACTCGAATAAATATTATTATCTTCATGTATTCAAATTTTGTAGTTTTTATTTTTAAATTAACAAGAATACAAAATTCGGGTCTCAAATAATATTTCAGGGTCCCGCAAATAAACGACAATTTTGGGGTCTGAAAATAATCTTTGAAATAAATCAATAATGAATTGGAAGACAAGACAATTTTTGGTCCTAAAATAATTAGCAGATAATACAATTTTCGGTCCTAAAATAATTAGCATATAATTCAGTCTTATTAAATGATCATATAATATTAATACTTTAATTAGGATGCAACTAAATTCGATTGGAAAACATGGCATCCCAAGGTGGAGTGACGAAATCATCAAGGCATTATCCTATTTTGATTAATTTTTCGCAAGGTGAAAGTCCATGTGTATCAGCTTGTAGATCTCAAGCTACGGTAGCATCAATGCTGCGGATATCTGTTCCTGAGATGAGATTAGTTTTATGATCTGTGGTGCTTTGTATGTCCTATAGATGAGCATGCAAGTGTTGTGATATGTGGACATGTACATGGTGTCTTGGTGTTATGGTGTTATGGATTTGATGTAGTTTCTTATGTGATGAGTCATATGTGTGTGCTCAACAGCTAGTGTTGTCAAGATGAATTTATAGACTTTTAATTATACATTTGAGAGATCTAACCTCTCTTATTTTATTTATATATGAATTATTTTTCAAAAAAAAATCATCATCCATCCCATTTTGAAAATACTTATGAAAAAATTAAAAAAAATTCACTCATTTTTATTGAAAATATGAAAGTGTCAAAGTGAATTTCTAGTTTCGTGTCAATTCTCTGGTAAAATCGTGACCGCCAAGAAATAGTAAAATCGCATGCAGCACAGATCGATGGCCATTTGTTCTTGTTGAGATCCGCTTCTGGGTGTGCAACTTCTTCAGCACCTCACTTGAGTGAGCTTGGGTGAAGACGAAGGTGGGGAGCTCCTGGATCCTGTGAACACAAGAAACGTGAGTAGGAATGCTAGGGGTTGTCCTAGCGCGACCACTCCGATGCTTAAGTTAGCTTCGGGAAGAAGAGGCGAGGAAAATGGGAATGAAAAGGGAGAGTGTGTGAGATTGCATACCTCTCCTCAGGGCAGAACTAACCTTTTATATACATTGAGGGTGTTAAGTCGTGTCACAGACGTGACTGAAGTCCCATCACCGTCATGAATGTGTCAGAAAGCAAGGCATAGTCAGTGCATATGTCCCATCGGAGACTTGTATTAAAGGGGGGTCATGTCAAGCACGTCTATCGGAGCATTACCATGATGAGTTGCAGAGAGAGCAGGGAGACATTCACAACCGCATGATGGGGGAGTGGTCTTGAGAAAAAAGAGAAAAACCTGCCTTAGGGCCAGTGTAGCAAGGTAAAGCCGACCTGCCTTACGCCAGAATGGATCGTCTCGGCTCAGGACTGAGATAGCTGAGGATCCGGCTCGATCCGGATGCTGTGACACTCGAAGCTCGACTCGACGATTCGGCTCGGTCTTACTATCGGCTCATCGGATACTGTGCGGAGATTCGATGTTGAGTATTTGAGGGGACGAGCCTCGATCCGATTACGGCGCCCTTGATGAAGTACTGTCGTTCGTCAAGTCTTACCTGATTTCTCTAGTTCGGTCCGCAAAACTCGGCTCGGAGTAGAGATGCCAGGATATCCGGACCGTCTCGGGAGGAGATGTTCGTGTGAAATCGCGTCATCCTGAAGGAGCCTGCTTCCTTGTAGGTTCGGCTAGGTTCCCGCGTCGACACGAGGGATTCGGCAGGTGTCTGAGGGGAGGAGATTGGATCTGACTTCGAATGAGAATGGGGAGTCGGCTCGGTGGGCTTGACTTAGGACCATAGGGCCGGGAATCCGGTTCGGTCCATCTCATGCGATGCCCCGAATCTGACTCGGCGGTTCGGCTAAGCTTTGTGGGACTCTAAGGCCAGATAGATAAGTTGCTCTTGAACTCGACTAACCGTGATCCGTTCCCTTACGCCCATAACAGACATGAATTACTTTGCGCCAAAGCATGCCCGATTAACCGTGTTCTGTCGAGCATTTGCTTGCTAAATTATTTATTTACATTTTGTTTAAAAAAAACACAGTTATTCAGATGAGAAAATTGAATAATTCCCGACATTTGAAGAAATTTTGTGAAGGAAAAATAAAATAAAATAAAATAAAATCTGGGTCTGCAGCCACTCAAATCCGTGGCTAATGAAAGGATTGACCGCGACCGCCGTCCAACCCGTTAAACCGGAGTCAATAGTTCACATGCCTAACCCGATGAATATTTCTCATTATGAAATCGAAACGAACGCGCTGGCGGCCGAAGCCATTAATTGCAACCCCCCCAAAAAATAATCAAAATATGATTGAAAACGAGAAAAACTAGAGCGAAAAAAAAAAAGAAGAGAACGGCCATTTTTTGGTGTCCATTGTTTTCAATCGGCAAACAGCAAACGCGTGGCTTGTTCACAAATTCAAGCCTTGTGTGAATGTGACCTTTACAGCTGGAGCGACATCAGATAATGACAATATATATAATAAATGAATCAAATATTTCACATGCAAATATTTGACTTAATAAAAATTCATTTATATTTCATTATATATATATATTATAACATAACTAATTAAATTTAACAATTTTAAAAATTAAATAAGTTTAACTTTAAAGTAAACCTTAACAGTAGATTTTTTTTATTGGGCGGGCCCAATTGGAGCCCAACAACTCGTATGGAATTGTAAGCGGTGTCGGTCATTTAAAAAAAATATCACGGCGTTGATTGAGCTCGTCGATTGCTAATGGCTGCTGTTTCGTCAGTCAAATGGGCTCTCCGGCACTATCGCCGGCCCCACTACTACTCTGCCTTTCTTCCCTCCGATTGAATCACGTTCTGCAAAAGGGACATTCTGTTCCACCGGCTATTTATATGGACGTTCTCGTTGATCGCTAAGCAGTTAGCTAGCTAGTGTTGTAGAGGATTTCCGATCTCGTTGGGTTGTTCCTTTGACTTCGAACCTCCAGCTGCGGGGGTGCAGATCTGCGATCCGGATGCAGAGCATGGGGGTTGACGACGATGGCTACCGATCGTCGGACACGATCCAGGCGGAGGGCGTCGGGGGAGAGCTGGCGGTCGTCAGAGGCCAGCTCAGCAAGCGCGGTAGCCGGAAGGGCGCCCGCTTTGATTTCCCGGCCTCCTCCTCCTCCTCTGCCGACGATGGCGGCGACGACGAGGCCTACGTCGAGATCACGCTCGACGTGCGCGACGACTCGGTGGCTGTCCACTGCGTGAAGCCGGCAGCTGCCGGGGAAGCGGAGGATTCCGAGGTGTCGCTGCTGGCGCGGACGCTCGAGAAGCGGTCGGCGTCGTTGGGGTCGTCGGTGATCCGGAACGCGTCGTCGCGGATCCGGCAGGTATCTCAGGAACTCCGGCGGTTGGCGTCGGGGGCGAAGCGGCCGGCTGCTGGGAAGTTCGACCGGACTAAATCGGCGGCGGCACACGCGCTCAAGGGGCTCAAATTCATCGCCAGGACTGACGGCGCTACTGGGTGGACGGCGGTCGACAAGCGCTTCAACGAACTCGCCGTCGACGGATTACTTCACCGGTCCCTCTTCGGCCAGTGCATAGGTAGCATTCCTGCCTCAATTTCGCTTACTAAACCCTTTCTGAAACTAGCACTGAAGCTATGATTAGGCATGAAGGAATCGACGGAGTTCGCAGGAGAGCTGTTCGACGCGTTGTCGAGGAGAAGAAATATCACCGGGGACAAGATCACTAAGGCTGAGTTGACAGAGTTTTGGGATCAAATCACCGACCAAAGCTTCGATTCCAGGCTCCAAACTTTCTTTGACATGTATGCGATTAATGTTCATCAATTAACTGGTTCCCCCTAATTTTATCTAAATCGGTTAATTTGGATATGCAGGGTGGATAAGAACTTGGATGGAAGAATAACAGAACAGGAGGTCAAAGAGGTAATCGACGAAGAACTAGTTTCTTTTTGTGATTAACCTATTGAAGTTGCTCAATACTTGACGTGTAAACATGGAACAGATCATCACCATGAGTGCATCGGCTAACAAATTGTCAAAGATACAAGAGCAGGCGGAGGAGTATGCTCGGCTCATCATGGAAGAATTGGATCCCAATGACCTTGGCTACGTTGAGGTGATTGCTCGCAACCAATTAGCTAATTGAATTAATTGCTATGGCGAACAACAAGCAGGAGAAGCAGAATCAGTGTTCTAAGATATGAGCTAATTAGCGACAATGCTCAATATCGCGCGCAGATATATAACTTGGAGCTGCTGCTGCTGCAAGCGCCGAATCAGTCGATGAACATCGGGACGACCAACAGCCGGAACTTGAGCCAGATGCTGAGCCAGAAGCTGAAGCCGACGAAGGAGCCGAATCCGCTAAGGCGATGGTACCAACAGGTGAGGTACTTCATAGAGGACAATTGGCAGCGGGCGTGGGTGATGACGCTTTGGCTCTCCATCTGCGCTGGCCTCTTCGCCTGGAAATTCATCCAGTACCGCCGCCGCGCCGTCTTCGACGTCATGGGTTACTGCGTCTGCGTCGCCAAGGGCGGAGCCGAGACGCTCAAGTTCAACATGGCGCTCATCCTCCTCCCCGTCTGCCGCAACACCATCACTTGGCTCCGCACCAAGACCAAGCTCGGCAAAGCCGTCCCCTTCGACGACAGCCTCAATTTCCACAAGGTGATCGCGGCAGGTATCACCGTCGGCGTGGGGCTGCACGTGATCTCGCACTTGACGTGCGACTTCCCTAGGTTGCTGCACGCGTCTGAGAGGGAGTATGCCCCGATGAAGCCCTTCTTCGGGGACACGAAGCCGGACAACTACTGGTGGTTCGTCAAAGGGACGGAGGGATGGACAGGGCTGGTAATGGTGGTGCTCATGGCCATTGCCTTCACCCTCGCCACCCCGTGGTTCCGCCGCGGCCGCGTCAAGCTGCCCAAGCCTTTCAATCGTGCAACCGGCTTCAACGCCTTCTGGTACTCCCACCACCTCTTCACCGTCGTCTATACTCTCCTCATCGTCCACGGCTACTTCCTTTACCTCACCAAGAAGTGGTACAAAAAAACGGTACGTGTGGCCAAGACAAACTGCCCCATTGATATATTGCTTTAGCTAATTAAAAATCTGTTGAACAGACCTGGATGTATCTGGCGATTCCGGTGATCCTGTACGCGAGTGAACGGCTGATAAGGGCGTTCAGGTCGAGTATCAGTGCCGTGAAGATATTGAAAATTGCAGTGTATCCAGGCAACGTCTTAGCTCTTCATGTGTCCAAGCCACCGGGCTTCAGATACCATAGTGGACAGTATATATTCGTCAACTGCGCTGCCGTCTCCCCTTTTCAGTGGTATTTTTTTTCTCACTCTGTTAATGACAAACCATTTGCTGCTAAGTGATGTTCTTTGATTAAGTTGTACTGAAATGAGCAGGCATCCATTCTCCATCACCTCGGCTCCACAAGATGATTATGTCAGTGTGCACATACGGACACTCGGTGACTGGACCAGGCAGCTTAAATCAGTTTTCTCCCAGGTATTACAAAATGATAATCGAGCAGATCAGCATGAAGAGTAGATCATAAATTGGGATTTTACTTACGAGGAATTGCGTGTTTGTGTATAGGTGTGCCAACCACCAACTTCTGGGAAAAGTGGGCTTTTGAGAGCAGACTACGACGATGACAGCAGCAATGGAGCCAGCCGAAGGTGAGTTATTGTGACAAATTGCCCCAGTCCCATCTTATTCGCATTTATGACGATTTTAGAAAATGGATAGATTCCCGTGGGGATAGTAGAGCATGGTAGGACTGACACGTTCATTTTAGTTCTCTTTCCTAATGCAACTGGTCCAGTTTGCCGGTAGGAGAAGGTGCCCTACGTTCACGTGTCAAACATTTTATTTATTCATCAATCTCTCCCGTTTGCTAGAAAAATTCAAGGGCCCTTGTGGCTTTGTCTTCGTCCTTGCACCTCTCCCTACCTAATCCTTGATTGAGGAATAATACGAGTGATAGGAAAAGGTGCAGGATCGGAGACTGGTTTTTTTAATGCTCTGCTAAGTCGCAAGAATATGTTTCTTCTATTTCTAAGTGTGATGTGATGTTGGTGCTTCACAAATACACATGCATCCGTCTTTAGTTAATACCCATGCTTAGTGCTTATAGTTTGCTTGTTATTCCATAGCTTTCCAAGGCTGCTTATTGACGGGCCTTATGGAGCGCCAGCCCAAGACTACAAGCAATACGAGGTTGTGCTGCTGGTTGGGCTGGGCATCGGGGCCACGCCCTTCATCAGCATCGTCAAGGACATCGTCAACAACATGAAGGAATTGGAGGCCCTGGGACTGGCTGACGACGACATTTACGATGACGGCAGCATCGAGAGCGGCAGCTCGCACAAGAGGTCGGCCTCGGTGTCGACGTCCGTATCGTCATCGTTCAAGACGCGGCGGGCCTACTTCTACTGGGTGACGCGGGAGCAGGGGTCGTTCGAGTGGTTCCGGGGAGTGATGAACGAGGTGGCAGAAACGGACAAGAAGGGGGTGATCGAGCTCCACAACTACTGCACCAGCGTGTACGAGGAGGGCGACGTGCGCTCCGCCCTAATCGCCATGCTGCAGTCCCTCAACCACGCCAAGCACGGCTTGGACGTCGTCTCGGGCACTCGGGTCAAGTCGCACTTCGCCCGCCCCAATTGGCGCACAGTCTACAAGCGCATCGCGCTCAAACACCGCGATAAGCGAATTGGTACGTCACCTTTCCCTCCATCCTCCATATCTAAATGAATTTGGTAAACTAGCATTGATTCTAACAACCGAGTAAAAAATGTTTAAAAGCATCATAAGTCATCTTAACGACTTGCCGTATGGTGCGCTTTAACAAACATCTATAGTGGCTAATCAGGAAAAAATCTTAGAGCAGATTTATAGGCTTATAGGCTTCATAGTCTTTCATTTTACTATTATTATTAATGACGCATCACAATGTTCAATAAGTTAATTGATCAGGTCACTTCAGTGAAGTATTGGATTTTAATCTTAACGCTGAAGATTTTGTACGACTGCAGGCGTGTTCTACTGTGGAGCTCCAACTCTGACGAAGGAGCTACGCGAGCTGGCGTATGATTTTTCCCACAAGACCAGCACAAAGTTCGACTTCCACAAAGAGAACTTTTGAGCAGCCACATTTTAGATTAATGGAGGGGCTGCGTGCAGAATACTAATACAAATAAATCACATACTTTGAGTGGTTTACCACTAATATTAGGGCATCCCCCCTTAGTTATCGTAATGTTTCCCCACTAAGTACTTCTCAGTTGATATAGAAATGGTACAACTTTGTTGAGGTACTGAGCTAAGCCACCGAAGCTTACTTATTGGTGGACTGAGTGATAGTTGATATAGATTTGATGTACAAAGACCTGAATTGGTCAACTACTAATGTTACAGGATATAGTGGTTCCTAGTATATATGTAGTCTCAGCAAGGAGGAGCAAAGGGACCCTCTTGTTATTTGAATTATTTACTCCTACATTGTTGAATTGTTGATAATGCCTACTTGTGTTGATAATGTAGGACGTTTTATGCCATTTTAAATTAAGTGACACTGTAAAGTTAATGGACTCCCCTAATTTCCTTGAAAGAGTATTCTGTTATTTCCGTTTCATCTTCTGCCACAGAAATCTAGGAGCTCTCATAATTTTATTTTTAGACTATACCCAAAAGATCTTATACCAACAGAGATATCTTCCATCTTATAATTTCAAGATTTTTTTCATATATTTTCAATGTGAAATTTTGATTGTATTCCAACAATCTATCTCTCAAATAAAGGATTAACGGTTCCAACGGACTTCTTATTAGTTCGGGTCCTAAATATCCGCCTATTTGACGAGCCCCTCAATCAATCTTTTATTTTTTTTCTAAGAATTCTCACATAGTTCCATATAGATCATACTCTAATACCATTGTTAAAACAGATGGAATCAATATATATATATATATATATATATATATTCATAATGGTATAATATTATCCATTTTGAACTCAAGGCTTGATAATTTGATTTTTAAATTTTATCCAAAAAAATCTGGACAAAAATTTCTCATAGGATTTATCAATAGACAACGAGTTTTATTTTATTTTATTTCTTTTCAAATGGCACATTTTCTTGTATAAAATATAAACAAATATACCCCTTAATCTAATTACCCATCTATACAAGCAAGCAGTGGCGTGATCAAAAGGCAAAACAAATATTATTCTAAAATATATCTGTGTTTTTTTTTCACTTTCATATTTCATTTGAAAACAAGAACTCAAATCAATTGGACCAGAATACTATTATAAAATAATTCATTTTAATTTTGTCAATTCTATTGTAGATGATTTGATGACTCGTATCAAATCATTCAATGAGCAACTTTTATTGACTAACCTCTCTAAACCTCCAAATTATTGAAGGCATAAATAGACATTGTTGAAATCTTACCTAACGCAGAGGAATCCAAGTTTTGCCTAACATCAAAACTAAATTTAGAATTTTATGTATAAGTCAAGAAGGAAATGTTCAACGTGTGTTTAAGGGAAAAAAAAGGGGCAAAAATCAACATCAAAATCAAAAGGATGTCCCCTTTAAATTTACCATAAAACACGCACTGTTAATTCTTTCTAATAATTATGTTTTTAAATCCACTAAATGGGTGCATCCTCACCCGTCAATCTAAATAAATTGGACCAAAACCCCAACTCACAAATCATCCTAATCACGTTTGTTATCATTTGTTATTAAAAACTACTTCCACTTGCCTGTTTATATGTCACCGACACTTGTTGTCGACTCGTTATTATAGGATCGGTAGAGGAGAGTGAATATTACGTGTAATTTTTTTTAATAAAAATAAATAAAAATATGTAATGATAAAATAAATTATAAAGATACGATCAATTATTAGGTTCATAGTTCAATAACTGTTTCTTTAAGGCTCACGATTCCTTAGACCGTTTTGAATTAGACAATCCATTAATACTATTTTCTTTGAAAACTTTTGGAGAAGGAAAACTCGTACAAAGGATGAAAAAGATGTAACAAATTACTATCTCCTTAATATAAATTAAAATTATAAAGTTATCGACAACTAATGATTGAAACTTCGTAGTAGGTTATCAGAGGGTCTCTTGGCATGTCGATAGTAGCACTTGCACAAATAGAATATCAGGAGAGAAAGACATATCATTGAGAATTTGATCAGAGTCGCAGATTCTGAAGCTTCTTTTATAGGCTTTATCCGGTCTACTGAATCTCATTCAGTCGACTGAACCTATCAGGTGACTAGACCTAATACAAGAACAAATCAAAGAAAGAATGCTACAAAAGGAAAGATAACAAAGATGAGTAAACAAATGAAGCATTATCCGCTTCACCTTCGAGAGAAGAAAATCGGATAAGAGCACCCTCAATGTTGTGTTCATCGGGGGTGTTATAACGCCCCATGCCAATGTGGGACGTTAAAGCACTTGAACGTGTTCAATTTGTTCTCCAGGCCACCCCACATGTATTTATTTTATTTTTTAATTATATTTATTAAACGGTTAATTTTAATGACTATTAATGGTTAGTTTTAATTTTTATTAAAAAATTATAAATTTTAAATTTTAAAATTAAAAATTAAATAAAATGGTTAGTTTTTTAACGGCTAGTTCAAAATTTCGTCTATAAATATCTACCAATGTGTATTTATTTAATATATATAATTTTAAGATGATTGAGTGGATGGTAGGATTCATAAATAATGAGTGTTAATGTTAAAATGAATGTGGGTGAAAGAGGTATGTTGTTATAATGAGTATGTGGCAGTGGACCTCATGCTCGTTAATGAAGTGGAGGGCGTTATAATGTCAATGCATTGCGGATGCTCTAAGTAAGAATTCTAATGGAATATTAGACCATAAGTGTGTAGATATTTGACCATCCTGTTAATTTAAAAAACATGCTAAATTAGATAAAAATAGAAAGTTGTATTAAATTGAAGAAAAATCTTAAAGGTGGATTTGACTCGATCCAAAAAATCAAATTGAATTCATTGTATTTTTTTTCATGCTCTAGCCATAAACATTGAATTTTTTTGTACTATATTGGAAAGTATCGGTTTAAATTTTCTTTCTCTAAAATTTTGAGGTGGGGTTTATGCTATCTTTTCATAATCCAAATCTTTTTAGAGAGATAGAGTGAATAATTTTCCTCAAAATCCATCTTCAAAGTACTAAGATTAAATAAAACAATTGAAATCATATTTGACATATTTATAAATGATAAAACAAAATTAATATTACTAGTCAAAATTAAACATTACTAAAGTTTTTTTAATATATATATTTTATTTGTAAGTTTTATATTCATGTCTTTTTTTTTTCAAAAAAAAAGGGGTCAAAGTAAACATAAATATCACAAAGATTTGACACAATCTTCCCTCAAGGAAAACTATAATAAAAGAATTAACGAATCTCATAAGAGTTATTACAAAGTGCATGACCTACCAAAATTTAGAACAATGAGAAGCAAAACACTTATTTAACGAGAAAAAAATGGTGAAACAAAGCACTTGAAGATAAAATTAAAATGAATATATCTACCACTTAAAACAAAATTAACATGTCTATTGAAAAGGAAAATAGACATGCACTATGTCTCCCTCCTAGACTTCCTTTGGCGTGGGCCTGATTCATTTTCTTTATCCTTTTCATCTTTGGCATCACTGCGTCCTGCAAACTCAGTTTTGTCTACTTTGGCATTTTTGGATGCAGCGCTTACCTGATCAAAAGTTTCACAAGGTTCAACTCGAGTTAAATTGCAGAGAATGTAGACATGGTAAATTCTTTAAATGAAAGCCAAAAACTCACCTCAGGCTTCTTTGATCTAAAAATAGCCCTGGATAAAACACTAACAGATACAAACGCTATGGATAAAAGGATTCCTACTGTGATGTGTGCTTGCTTCTCTGCCTTCTCAATGGTCTCCTGTACAACAAGCCAAAATTCAGTACAGGCTTTTAAAAGCAATGAAAGAAACTAAGAAGAAACCTACACATAGAAAAGAGAAGAAGAAGACGCTGCTTACAATGATCTTAAACTTGTAAGCCTCCAAGAAAGGAATGTCTGCTATCTTGTAAAGAACAGCAAATACTTGCTTCTGAAATCTTAAGATCGTAGCCGAAAACCCAGAGGCAGCTTCCTCAGCTTTCAATTTTTCTTTCTCAACATCATACTTAGGCTTCCAAGTTTTGATCCTATATTGCTCAGCAACCTTCTCATCACTAGCTATCAAAATATTGTCAAATATAATACCATCTTGCATGGTCCAAATCTCAATACCGATAGCAGCAATTGGCTCAAAATTTGGTTTGTCGGACTCAAAGAATTCAGGGTTATTGATATCTCGTGGCTTCCAGGTACCCTTGTAGTTTGGGTTGTCAATTAAAGGGGCATGCCATTTCCCCTTGTATGCTGGGTTACTCTTCATTGGCCTCTTCCACTCTCCACAGCCAGGAGCTTCATAACACTTTGGGTTGTCCATTTTTGGTGGCTCCCATACTCCATCCTCTTCATCATCCCAATCCTCTGGTTTTACGGATCCAGGATCATCAATCTCTTCAGGCTCATCATCCAACCATCCATCGGGCTTGACTGCTGTCTCATCTTCGATCTCCATTGGTGCATGTTCATCCCAATCCTGTGGCTTTACTGCATGAGGGTCAGGAATTTTGCTCCTCTCATCCCAATCCTCAGGTTTTTTATCATCAGGATCAGGAATTGTCTTGGGAGGAATAAGTGCTGGCTCAAAATCATCTGTAGATAAGAAATTTGCACTCTTCTTTTCTTCCCCATCGACGAAAATCTTAAGCTCATTGTCAGGTCGCAAAATAGCAGTGTAGACATGAGTGAGTTTATCCGAGGGGACAGCGGGAGGGTATTTCAAATGATGTTCCACAAACTTGCCAGTTTTGGGGTTTCTGTGTTGAAAGATAAAATGCACTTTGTTTGTTGACCCACATTTATCTGGTCCAAACATGATAGTATAAGGAGACTGGTTGTCAAATCCCTTTGGTGCCCATCCAGGGGCTTGAGGACGGAGATATTTGAGATATGCCCCTCCACATTCAAGTCCGTTCTGTAGTCGAACCTCAAATTGCAAAACTGTAGTTCCATCGTTGAGATTGATAGGTTGATCAAGTTCCTTGGCTATTGCATACTTTTTAGCTTTTTCACTCACAAGAAGGCCATAGTCTTGATGGCCATTACTCTTTGAATGTTGCCATAGGCCTAATCAACACAAACAAAATCTACAATTAAGAAGGTGTTGAGTGCCTACCATTGTAACGCGCGGAAGCAAAAAATAGGGAAAAATATGAGGACGCAAAGAAGTTAAAGGAGGATGCAATTGAGAAAGAATACTTTTGAGAACAATTCAATAGATGACCCAACAATCAATAGTTATAGTTATATGGAAAAATATATATTTTTTCCCGGAATTCATGAAACTAACGAACCAGGAGATGGAGAATCGAAAATTAAAAAACACTGTAAAATAATGCAAAGAATAGTGAAATTTTTAACCAAAAACCTCATTTTCGAGCTTTTACTGGTTCATTCACTCATTCTAATCAAAGATATCGAGAACAAATGTCCAAATCATGCCTCGATCACAAAACAAAACAGGTTTTTGCACAGGAAAACATAAAGCATGGCAACCGATTCGAAACTTTGAAACTTTGGCGATTTACCAATAGACATCACAGATACACATTCGAACGACGACGATCTGAGGATAAATTAGGTACCTCCATAGCCCCCCTTCCCTGAGACGATCCACCGACCATCAAAAGGTTCATCAAACGACTCGTAGAACAACTGAATCAGAAGCCATAAACAATTAGTTACGGCTCAAAAAAAAACATATTTAGCAGATTAGGGTTATAAATACAACGCGCCTACCACATCCGACGCCCAAATCTGTAGAAAACAAGACGCGATCGGCAAGAAGAGGAGGAAGGGGTTGGCCATCTCTTAGCCGAAGGAGCCGATCGCAGGAACTCTAACAAACCGTTAAGAAGAGGGAGCGTGGAGAGCGGAGGGGTGCGGGTTGGACAATGAGAACGCGGAAGTAGGGATCTAAATTCATAATGGAGAAACTGACGGCCCAGATGAGCTGGTGGAAAGTCGTCCCAAATTCGTCTCTCCACGTGGCAATGGCATGGCCCCAAGTAGAAAGTAGAAAGTCAAACTCTAAACAATATGAAGATAGAGAAAATTTAATTTTGCCCCTAATTATTTATTTATTTAAATACCCTCACATTTTTAAAGATATTATTTTATCTTAATATTGTTTAGATTTATAAATTTCTCTTAAAAATTTTATGAGAATAAATTTTTTATTGAAAAATCTTTTAATAAAATATTGATATGTATTTTGTATTAATAAATTTAAAATGATAACAATCTTTAACTTTTTGATGGTAAGTTAATTTTTTTATAATTTAAAAATTAGCAATGAAATTTTTTATCGAAATAAAAACTTTTATAAAGCGAACCTTTATGTCTCTCCGATGGTAATTAGTAAGGTTGATAAAATATTTTTATTTTTAGACCGTAGCTAATTTTTAAATCAGTTTACATCATTAGAGTTGATACAAATTGAATGTCTATAAGCCGATTTATAAATAACTTTACTTTAAAAGTTTCAATAAAATAGCTTGTTTAGAAAAAAAAAAAGTAATACGTCATTGATAAACTCAAAATGATAAGATCTTCGATTTTTAGAAAGTAAATTGATTTTCAAATTTGCCATTAGAATTAAAATAAAATTAGCACAAACTTTGAAAATTAACTTGTAAATAGTTTATAATATAATTTTTTTAATCAAAATTATTTTTTAGAAAAAATGAATATCTCTTCGACCGTGTTGAGAAGTTCAAAGTAGTTAAAATTTTAATTTTTAGATAATAAGCTCGTTGATTACACCTATTAGTATATAGCCTACAGTATGTTTTATCATGTATGGTAGGGAAGGCTAGGATCCATTCATAGTTAACAAAGGAAGAAGAGATGATGCTTGCTGAAGGCCCTTTTTGGAGAAAAGAAGAAAGAGAGAGAAATCTACAAACAATTTGAATCCTTGAAAGATCATTTTTATCGAAGCAAATTAAGATGCATATTAATACCACAAAAAAGCCATAAAATTCCTAAGGGGAGAAATGAATTACCAACAAAATGAATGCAAACATTTACAAACATCTCCAAATCTCAACTACATGTATACAAGTCAAATATTATGGCACATCTCCTTATACAAATTTGTTCCAAATGTAAAATTAAAAAAAAAAGGAAAGAGAGAGAGAGAGAGAGAGGCATCTGCTTTTCAGTTTTAATGACACAAAAGTTCTTTTTACTGCCTTGTTAACCTACAAGGGATACACCAATTAGCGGAATTAGCAACTACCATTCTGATCCCAACATTTTCAATGAATATTTCCTCTGTGTCCGTAGGTATTTTCCATTCTAAATTCAGCCTCCAGTGCCTCTATGTCATTTGTTATCTCCCAGTGGTCTTTGTCATCGGTCCAGCTTGGGTGTGGCGGTTGGAGATCACATCTTGCTGATGCTCCACTCTCAAACTGGCTTTGTATGTCTTCAAGTTCCTCTGCAGCCACAGTATGTCTTTTTGCACCAACCTCGAGATCATAGCTTGTCTTTGGTACATCTGGACTAATGGCTCGCCCCATAGAATGTGATGAGGCGAATCTAGTTGAATCCTCTTTCACCTTTGCTCTGAAATTATTCATGGACTTGGGAACTTCAGAGAAGAGAACCTCCTTGACATTTTGGAAGCACCCGCGGTTATATGGATTCATTTTGCGGTCGTATCGATATCTAAAATTCTCATAGGTAGTCTACAGAAAAGACAAAAGATATCATGCTGCAAAACTGGAGCATGCAAAACGATATAGTAACATATGGCTTCAGCGGAAGGTACAAACCTGATTGGTGCAGATTAAGTAAATATGGAAGGATGTCAAACCGCCAACAAACCAAGCTGCTATAAATGTGTAAATGATGAGAATTCCAGAAACAGGTGATTTTGCAACAGCTGCCCAAAGATTGCATTCGTGCACATCCATGATCTTTTTAAGATTAACCCAACAGAAGGCAAAGACATACAGGCAGAGAAGGGTCGTTGAGAACACAAACATAAAGAACAAACGGTAGTTCCTCTGCTAGAACAAAAACAATAAGTGGCAAAGATGGAAGAAATGGTCTGTATTTCTTAATCAAATCTTTCTTTCTTAACTTTAAAAAATTAGATTAGGTAATCAAGAATCATAGTTATAAGCAAAAGGTATGAAGGTTGGGCATAAGATACACAGAAATTTCTGAAGGAACCTACTTTTAGTATACCTTCAACTCCCAATCATGGTAATTTAAATTGTCAAACTTGAAGAAGAAAACTACTATGGCTCTGAGAAATGCAATCAGTCAGTAACAATTAAATAAAATGGATTTGTGGAAGCTAAATCCTGAGAAGGCCAGAACAGGGTATGGACTTCACAATAAGATCTTACGTGCCATTAGACTTGGATCAAAACTAACATCAAGAATGGGGCTCCATGTCATTGTTCAACATGGTAGCTGTAGACAATGAAGACTGTCCCAATATGAACCATAAGAGGGCTTACCCTATTCATGTGTTACAAGGCCCAAACTCTGAATAGTGGTAATTCACTATACAAAATAACTACAGAGTTCTTTTTCTTAGCATTGAGTATAAATTTGTAATTATAGAGACCTACCTCATCCACTATCTCTATTCTTCATCCTATCATAAAAGGCAGCTCGATGCATAAAGCTCCTAGCAATGCAAAGTCCTGAAAAGGATCTGCCCACATTAGGTCTATTATATGTAACCTTGCCCTACATTGCACAAGGATGTTTCTGCAACTCAAACCCGTGACTACATGGTCACACAGCAACGACTTGACCGTTGCGCCAAGGCTCCCCTTCATGTCTTAAAAAATATGGACTTAGATGATAAATTAACATCACAAGGTGTTAGCTTAGGAATACTAAGCTGTTATGCTTGAATACGAATATCTAGTTTACAAGAGCTTACTTGTAACTTGGAAGAAAAAACAGAAGAAAGGGCAATAGATAAAGACGACAATTTAGGAAAACAATCTTACTCTTCCAATACACTGCCCAACCCAGGGACAATGATGATCAAAGCGCTCCACACAATTGTTGCAGATTGAGCAGTGAGAGCAACGAGGGGGGCGATAAAGCATGCATGTGTTGCAATACTTGACCTTCACAAAAGTGCCATTTACAAATACATCTTTAGTTGGAGGTAAAGCTGGAGCACCATGGCTTCCTGACCACTCTGTAGATGTACCAGGTGAGACAATATCTGTTGGTTCAGGTGGATTGGCATTACGTGGAACAATTCCTGGATCTCTGCCAGAGGTAAGAAGGAGAAGAGTAATATCCTGCATGTACCAAAAAGCAAACAATTTCAGACAATCTTCCATGAGAATAATTACAAAGGTGAATGATCTAGCAAACATAAAAGATAAATCAATTTTCTTATATGGATTTTTCTCTCTAAACATGTCGACATTTGTTGTTAATAAGCACAGGTCATTGCTCTCATGCTATTCATTGACCAAGCAGTTGAAGCTTCTATCTTCAACAGACTGAAGCAGACTGCAACTGTGATATGTAGTAATCAAGACGTACATGGACTAATTTACTTAGCAATGATACTGGATAAGAACTAGTGGTATTCTAGAAACAAAGAAATTCATTTCCACAAGAAAAGTACAATCTTTATAGTGTTACGTTGTCAATAGACAGTGTTTAACTAGCCTCTTAAATTATTGATTTTACAGTGATGTCCTGCCTTCCTCCTCGGTTGGTCCATGTTCTATGAAATTTAACGATAACTTAATATTGCTACAATATTGGAATGACCATCTTTTCATTAAGTCCCTCCCATTAACCAGGTGATTAGGAGTATAAAGCTTGTGAGATTCCAAATTCATAATTATTTTATGTAGCTTTTATGATTGCATTATGAATATCCAAACTATGAAAACTTTACCACTATAAGCCAGAAGTTCTACCACATATTTATTTTCAGGATTTTGCAACCAAAAGTTCACTCAATATATTAACATGCATATGATTGTATGGAATCTAAATACTAGAAGAAATAGCTGTTACTGAAAGTATATAATTATGAAATTTAACGTGACAAGGGACTTACATAAGCAGCAAACATAATAGCAATAGCTATAATAAGATTCCCAAACTGATGCTGGAACTCATGGACCAGCTTCTGTGAGACAAATATAGCAAAGAGGATAACAGGAACTGCAATAAGATTTATTGTGAGCACCAGAGACCTTGCATCTGGACCAAATATAAGCCTCCCTCCCCAAAAAAACTTCTGTATGATGTAAAGAAAGCTAATATCTCTTAGAACATCAAGAGATGGTCGATTAACTAATGAAACCACATTTGATAGTCCAAACATAATAAGTGTATTAAATATTCCAGAATTTGCATCTTGAAGAGAATGCTATTTTCTAATGAAAAGTAGATATAGGCATAAAATCAAAAGAAAATTTTGCACTTGCTATTGGAACATGCCATCTAATTCTAGGCAACCAATGTGGATTATCATATATTTAATTAGAAAAATACAAATACATCTATGATATGCAAGAGGATGAGATATTTGAACTGAAATATCAATTTTGCAGACTTGATCCAATTTATACCGATAAAATGCAAATACAGAAACAAGGAAAAGTAGGAAAGAGAATGTCAATAGGTTATTTTGTTTCTGGTCTGTTACCCCAAGGATAAAGCAGGTGATGCCCTTACTATCTATCGTAGATCCTTTCAACTTTGAGCAGTGAAAATGAAAGATTTCAAGAAAGGAGTAGACTAATCTGAATGCAATTTGTCGAGAAGATTCATAAATGTTGTTGGTGTTCAAATAGGCAGTGCAGTCTCTTCTTTAAAAGAGGCAGGCACAGTGACAAACAAAATAAAAGGACAAAATCTTTAAATTCAAACATCTAAAAAAAAGTGTTGAATGAATAAAATAATTTCTGCCACCCACACAGACACCCGTCTTGTGACCATGCTGGAACTAGAACTCTGCTTGCTTTGGCTGGCACCTCACCATGTGGCTCCGTTTGGCACAGTAAGAATGCATGCATAAGTTTGGGTGTTAAACTTAAAGTCCATGATTGGGCTAAAATCACACGTCCTCAAAAGTCTCAAGAGCTTGGCGAAAGAAAAGTATTCATAAAGGTATAAGAATGCCATAAAACTTCAGTGTGAGACTAAAGAATTATGTAAGGCCTTTTGGTTCTTTTCCTCCATTGAAATTTTGTAGTCCTTCCATTTGAAGCTTCAAGGCTTTTGCATGCTTATTATATCACTTATGAGAAAAGAATAGTTCATAGATTATCCTCTGTTTTTCTGACAGTGAAAGGTTAACAAACCACATCCTTGAGCAGATAAAAAGTTGCTGCCATTATAGTATAACTACATAAGTGCTATCTTTGGGCATCTGATATCTACCAAGAATAACATAAAATGCAGAAGAAGAAAAACTTTCATAAATATTTCTGCAGCATGGTAACTTGAGTCTAGTAAGCAAAATCTACCTAGCATTTATTTCATGAAGACACTCCTAATAGATAAATTTCTAGTACGAATTATTACATAAGAATTGTGAATCTCCCACGCTTTCAAGGGAAAAGGGATTCCTGCATTCAGTCTCCAAAGTGAAAAGGTCAAAGTTATCATGTTGACCACTTGAACAACCATTTTAAAATACAAGTTTTAAGTAACATATTAACTGCTTCAGTCTGGGAGCTTTTATTAAGATCTTGGATTCTCATAATATTATATAAGTTAAAATATACTCTGCTCTATAGGGATGAAGAAAACATTATCCAAAAATGATTTTAACTTTAAAAGATAAATATGTGATGCTCTTGCCTGGACAGAAAAGTAGAATGATGGGTAGATGAGTAAACAAATAGACCCACATATCTATCCTTCTGCCGGTTCATTTGAAGGATAAACATTCCGATTTATCCCTCATATCTAGTCCACTCAAATCACATGGACCAACTATAGGCTTAATGAGACTATTTTGTTAACTATTTTTTTATCCCTATGACGATTTTAATATTCCTATTCCTAATGGCCACTGCTAATTCCTTGTTTTGATCTCGAGTATTATGTTTTTGGCTAAGCGGCGCTCATGTATTCTTCTTCCTAGACTCTCGTGTTTGCCTACATTCCCAGCAGTGTGTTCTTCTCAGCTAGGCCTCCTTCCTTCATGAGAATTGCTCATGTATTATTTGCTATTCACGACTGTTCTCCATACTCCAGCAGGTTCTATGCTCTAACACACTGTTCTTCTGTTCTCTGATAGTGTTCTTTCATTCTCTAATGCTGCTATTATTTGTGTGCTCTTTTTCCTGGTTGTGCTGCTCTTCTTCCCAGACACATCTCCATTGGGTTAACGAATGCTGCTCCTGTCTTTGGTGAAGTTGTCTCTTCTTCATCTTCAAACTACAAATCCAACAGCATCCATATATGATTAAGATTTAATCTATTTTACATCACTGTTTCTTGTTCTCTATTATATGTTCCGTCAAGCGAATTTGTATCATAGAATTTGTTATACTGCTTTCGATTTCCAGTTCTGCTCACAAAATAGCACCATAAGCAGTCAATTCTATTTGATCTTAGAATGTTATATCCTAATACTAATGAACAACTTAAATATATCTTTTGTTTAGGTATGATTCTTGTATTTGGTTGTCACTGTTATAAAAACCTGAACTATTTCATGTAGTCTTATTGCTTCATTTCCAGGCAATGTAAAATCCAGAGTGTAGGATTACCCCTTCCAATTGTATGATCAAAGAGCTATCTTCTTATGACTCCTTACACAAGTTGTGTAGTTCTATAATTTCAAGATCAAATGCTTGTTTTGCCCTAAAGATCATTGAAGATGTTAATAAAATAAAGGTAAAATCAAACATTAATAGAAGCATAATTTGGGGAGGATAAATATACAACTCCAAGGGAAATTTAAAATTTGATAGTACAAGACTGAAAAGTTTAGAGCAAGGCGAGACTAATAGGATTAGCTAGAGACAAATCAATTTTGGCTTTCTCAAAGGCTACCTATGGAGATGAAATTTTTTACTCTATTTTATATCTCAAAAATAATAGATTATACTGCTTCATAATGTATATTGTATATCTTTGCCTTTGAGGATTGTTTCCCTTGAATTTGATTTATTATTTAAATACGAAAATTGAGAATTGGGGCTTGATATAATTGATTAATAACTGAAATTTGATCCACAGTTAATCCTACTTAAAATATGTTTTTTTTCATTGCATTCAAAGGAAGCTATGATAAATCATGGTAGTCATAGCATATTATCATCATGTGGAATCAATCAATAAACATATTGCCACTGATATGTTGACAAACTATTCGCTGAAACTAATAAGCATAAGGCAATCATTCAACAAGAGTTATTAAGACAACTGAAGTCGACAGGAGTTTGTGAAGAGAGGACAGGAATTATGAGGAGGGTATTAATGTCTTTTTTCAAATTTAGTTATCCATCCTTCAAATTATCATTCCATTCCAACTGAACTAGTCGGCAAATGGATTAAGGGATATATAATTCCATCTACCCATGCATCCAAACAAAGAAATTCCCAACTATCCACTGATCCACTCATTCATCCGTTTATTCGTTCATCAATTCATTCATCCTTCCAAGTTCCAACTGGATAGGTCCTGATTGTCATTGAATGATTATGGACAAATCAAAATCATTATAAAATAATTTGTTGTCTATGATTGGAGATCTGAAAAGCATCAAGACTGAAGAAACTTAACTCAGTCTTCCTCTTTTGGGAGTAAAGTTCCATTCTATGCCTATGGTGGCATACTCTTTATAGACTTTTTTTTCCTAACATAATTCAATAACAAGAACTGTTCCTGAATGGCTTGTTGATCTTCATCAAACATATTGACTGTTCTAGTTATTATTTAACCATTTAGCAACTAGACCCTGGTAAATGCAAAACTTGTCATCTCAAAGATCCTTAACCACTGTATAGTTACATAATTAATTCAGAGTGGTTGAGGTTTGAACTTATCCAGGGAATTCAGATTGAATATTGTCCTCTAATAAATATGTTAAAACATATTGCTACAAACAAGAACATTAGAAGTGGTTGAAAAAGAATGGAAAATCACTATAGTCAACTAAGACAGACTAGCAGTGATGGATCATAAGGTAACATTTACTTGTGAGGGGAAAACACAAAAACTGGGTGGGCCTCTGAGAAATTGAGACAATAAAGAATGTAGTAGACATTATTTGACTGTTTGCTATAAATCAAAGGAATTGCATGTGTGTAGTGTCATCAAGAGAATTTCTTTAAAACCTATTAACTTTGCTACAGATTGTTGTAATGCATCTAATAAAGACTCTGTCCTACAAAAGTTATGACTTCTTACGTCACATCTACCCACCATGTTTGAAACTAAGCAACAAAGGTAGCAGCTCTAAGCGATTTCCCTTGAGCATGAGGCAGCATTTATGGTATTCTAAGGTACTGTGTAAAAAAGGTTCACTAAATATGAAACAACATGCAAAAAGAGAAACCCAATAGTGCACAAACTAAAGGTCTAAAGGACTTGATGTTAGTGCCACAACTTCTGGATTAGATCAGAAGAAATTTCATATGCTAAGAAAGAGCTCCAAAATTTCTTACATTGCTTCCTTGCCACACTTGATACTCCCTCTTTGATGGACCGCTTGTCTCAATGATTCTCCGATTAGAGTCAGATACATGCCTTGGAAGTGTCTTTCCATACATCTTACCCTGCATCCTACCAGATCCTCAGGCACTATGATAGCCGACACTTCGATCCAACTTCTGCATTGCGATTTGCACAATATAGGATCCTTACAGCTGATTAGGAAACCAAGCTTCAGTTTTACTAGTCAATTACCAGCAAATTGTAGAATCAACTACGCAAGAACAAAAGGAGCGTATTTTTCTTCAAACCGAATGGAAGAAGTCACAAATTTAAAAATAAGCTAATAAAAAGCATACCAAATTCCCTGACGAAAAGGAATGGTGGATCAATTGTAAAACGTGAAAAACTCAACTAGAAATCAATGAGCCCTAAATGATCGCTACCCAAGAGACAAATGCCAGACAAGGAATATCCTTTAGGAAAAATTATTGAAAACGTTACATAAGATAAATCTCCAATAAATTTGGCAAAACCCGTGGTTTGAAGAAGCACGAAAGCATGAGCGGGCTAGCAACATTACGTCAAGGAAAGGAGAATGAGCGAGTGAGAAACCCTAAGCGTTCTCCTCCCCAAAATAGTCTCCGACGACGTGCCAGGCCACCTCCGTTGAGCTGGCTTGACGGCCGCAGAGGCGGGAAGGAGTGGTCGGAGGAGACGGGGATCGGCAAACCGTCCGGGCGATTAGCCGATCCTGCGCCTTCTCCAGAGATCTGTGTCGGGATCTGGAGCTCCTACGACGGACGACAGAGAGGAGAGAGACGGTGAGAATATTACGCAGCTAATATGGGCGAAACGGCGCCAAATAGTAGCCGAAGGTATACGGAGGAGAAAAAAAGAACAAGTCCCATTTTACAGAAAGGCCCCCAATTTGTTTAGTTCATCGGCATTCTTTTCTTCTGCATACGGCCGCATAATTCTTACAGATAGTTCCTTAAAGTCTGTCATCCTACTAAATTTTGCTCCTTCCAGCTATTTGTAAGAGAAAATTTAAAAATGCCTCACAAAATTTAACTATTTTTAAGAATATCATTAAAATCATAATATCATATCGCATGTAAGTCGATTATTTTAGGGAATTGGACACAGTGGAGGTGGATGAGGCAAAGATCCGAGAAAAGCTCGGAGGTGCAGTCGATGGCAGTAAAAACAGTCAAAGAGGCCACACTGATTACTGTTGAATGACAGTGTTGCTTGCTCACCAAATATATCTCTAGCAATAAATAATCTACAAGTTCAAACTTCAAAGTTGCATCACGCTTCAGTCTTCACATCGCCTTCTTTAACTTTTTTTTTCTCCTTTAAGATCGTCGATCCAAAGGGAAGCGGAGCAGCGATGCACGCACGCCAACTCGCTTCTTTTGCTTTTCGCCTTTTAAAAGCTCATCGTCCGTGGGCTTCCTCCCTTCTTTTTCGGCTGGTTTCATGTCTCCGACAGCCTCTCCCTGCCTGTTCCACGCGCCTTTTGAGAGAAGATAGCTGTCGACGAGCATCCGACGGAGAACTGCTCGAAAGTAAAAGTAAATGATGGATTCGCATCTATCCGCAAAATGGTTTTTGCAATTCAAAAGAGAATTGTTTAATCTATCAAGACCACGTTGTGGCATCATCAGTTTTACTACGTTGCTGCTGTGCATGAGCTGTTCAGATGGGGAAAAAGAACCACGATTAGTGTGTCGAATTAAGAATCCCAAAATATTCCTTACCATGTTTGTTAATAAAGTAGGTATACTTGCTCAGTAACATAATATTTAGAGCTTACTCTTTAATAACACTTTCTTTCCAAACTGAAACCCTGCTACTTATTAGAAACTGCATCATCATGGTAAAAAAATTGTTACAAGTTTTGCAATTCAAGATCCAATTGATGTAAAGATGCTTGTTATGGAGGGCTTACGTGTTCGAGACGACCAACTGTATTGCTTACACAGCAGCTTACTGTCGTCTATCTACTTGCGCTACTGAGGCAGCCATAGAAAAGTTGCCAAACTCTGCCCTAAAGCTTCAACAGCTACACTTCACATAATATGCCGCAGGATGCTCTGTGCGCTGTTAGAAAAAAAAGAAAAGATTAAGAGAAAAACTAAATAACACCAGCCAGAGTTATGGAAAGCAAATTGTCGTACCAGAGTATAGCCAACATCATGCTTCCCAGAGTTTCTACAAGCAAATCATGATAAAGACATTTGGGTTTGAGATTTCTTACGGAATCCCATTGTTTGGCAAACTTGTGAATGATTGAGTTCGTAGCGTATATAGGAGGGCTGCATAATAAAGCCCATTTGGTTACATCTGAATCATTCAATGGGTTGTCCTGACACCAAATATCATGAATAACAAAAATGATACAGCTAAAAAATTATCTCGATTGGTTGAAATGATGACTTATTAGCCTGGTCATTTTCCGTCTGCCTTATACAATGGGCATGGCTGGCAAATGCTTCTTCTCCCGTTCCACTCACTTCTTTCCTAGTGTCTTCCTCTCCCGGGTGCCCATTCAGGCTTTTTGTGACACTCTGTCTCTGTCTCAAAACAAGTGGCACTATAAAGTTAGCCATTCGAGGTGGAACGACTACGGAAGAGGCAGCACAATGTTGCCAAGGTAAGCATCAACAGAGAAATTTAAATCCTCAAAAGTTTTAGGTGAAAGGTGCTCAAAGCCAATGAAAACTCTGAACCAAACCTGAGAAGTTTGCTCTTGGAGAATGTGGTCAAATACTGTTCTAAGGTTTGAAGGTCAATGTACATAACCTTCAGCTAGCTGAGTGGCTTTGGGATCTTGGAGTTAATATAAATTTGAAGGGCACTTCTAGTGCCAAAATGATGGGGATGGGTTTTAAAGGATGCTTTGTGCTGTCTTAGAAGATCAAATCTAGATAGAACAAGCAAGATAACTAAAGTAGTGGTATGAATCTACATCTCCCTTCCAGGGAAGTTGAGATATGCACAATGTTTAACTCATAATCATGAAAAAAAGTCGAATCAATGTGTGAAGCCCAATAGCATCTTCACTGCCCCATGCAAAGATTTCATGTCGGTTCCACTCACCCAATCATAGGACTAGGTTCCCTCTAATACCACTTTTCACAGTCCAGCCCAATAAAAGAACTAAAATAACAGACTCATTAACTTGATTGATAAGTACCATTGCTAAATGCCAACACAAGTTGACCATAATATACCTATCTGTCAAGGCTTATAAATCAATGGAACTAAATCAGAATTAGCTACATGAGCGAAATTAGGGTGTAATACTTGTTTGGAATAATAGAAAGAATAGACATAAAATGGGAAAGAAAGTGCAATGCCACTTATTTGGAATTGTTGTATTGATAGTGTTTTGCAATTATACATGCATCATTCCTCAATATTGACATAGCATATAGCAATGACTTGGCAGTATTGTACAACATAAAACTCAAGACAGGTTTGCAAATGGATGTTTTGGTTTCACAATCTCATTTGAAGGTCCAACTTGTTTTAGTACCCAAACTTGGAACGAATGGCTAACATGCATTTTTGCAGGATAATTTTTGACTTCTGTTTATATCAATGAGAATAGAAAAAAGTAAGCACCAAGAGTAATTGTCCATAGTTTGTGTATATAACTATATAAGTGACAGAATTTTGCAAAGCAGACAAACAGCATATCTTAGCAAAAATTACTAAACATTGTGGCTGATGGTCAAAGATGTCGATAGAGGTGTTTGCTTTCTTCTGACCCATGTTCGTTAGTAAAAATATGATTAGCCAGTAGGCTATTTGTAGAAAACTGTCCCGTGCTCATAGTTTTCAAAGATAAAAATCCAAATCCACATGTTCAATTTTGGACATCATCCACTTCTGTAAAATCTCTAATAGAATCACCAGTCTCCATGGGCTAAGAATATGCCCACAATCACTGACCGTTATCTCTGTAAAACTTTTGGAAACAAGATCAGCCGTGAATCTGCCTTTCATCTAGTGTGACAAGTTGGCAGTAAGTGAGAAGAGAACCAGACAGTACTACAGTATGATGTACCTGTGCAGTCATAAATAAGACATGATAACTGAGAAACAACTGCAACTTCAAATAAAGCAATTGCATGATCTAAGTTTGATTTTTTGTGTTCATAATGCTGTAATTTATGTCTTGTGCCCTAACTGCAGCTTTATAATGGAATTTGGAGCTTGCTAGCATTAATAAGTGCAAACTATTCAGAACGAATTTTCCATAAGCTTTTCCATGTTTGTGGGATCTAAAAGTATTGAAGAGTTTTTCTCAGGGATTCTAACTGCATTCATCATACTCATTATTATCCGATAGGAAATCTAGGTCTTTCCTAGGGATCATCTAGCAAATATGATTTTTGATGAACAAATCCTATGAAAGGGGGGATCCATGCACTCTCATACCATAGCAATCTAGAATAAATATTATAGTAAACTGAAATTTGATTAACTTTAAAGTATATGGAGATCTTATAAGGAAAAGAATACAGTAATCAGGAAGTTGCTAGATAAATAGTTAGGTAATAAGTAATAAGGGAGCAACATAATTTCCAAGAATGTTTTTTTTTACCTGTGTATTGTCAGCATGCAGTAAATTAACTTGACTATCCACCAAGTTCTATAACCATAACTTGTTCTCTCAAGTCTCAACAGTAATCTAGCCAGCCGCCTCTGATATAACTCCATGGGTGACATCATTCACCTAAATTGAACTACAAGCAACATTCATTTTCACTCCCTTTTCATTCATCAACTTCCTAATCCTCCCGACATCCTCCCATCTCCTATAATTAGCATATATGTCAGCCATAATCGAGAATATCCCACTGTTATCTGGATCCAGTTCCAGTAGATGTTCTGCTGCAATCTCTGCAATCTCTATATTCCCATGTATCCGACAACCTGCCAGGACACCTCCCCAAACATATGCATCGGCCTTCATTGGCATCCCTTCGATCATTTCCATGGCTTCCTTGATAAACCCAGCCCGACCAAGTAAATCTGCCATACAACCATAATGCTTGAGCTCACGCTCAACACCATAGCTACTCTCCATTTCACTGAAGAACCTCCGGGCCATTTCAACAAGTCCTGCATGGCTACAAGCCACCAATACGCCTAAGCAGGTCACTCCATCCGGTTGAACACCAACATCACTCATCCTATTGAAGTACTCGAGCGACTTCTTACCATTGCCATGCATAGCTAGACCGACAATAATAGCATTCCATGTGAACAAATTCTTCCACGGTGTTGACTCAAAAATCTCTAAAGCAACACCAACGCAGCCACACTTTGCATACATGTCGACCAGGGCCGTGGAAAGATAGACATTAAGTTTAGCCCTGTTGTTCTTGATGTACTCGTGGATGGCTTCTCCTATGTCCAACTTTCCTAACTGAGCACAGGAAGACAATACAGAGACCAAAGCAACATCATCAGGCTTCTCTCCTATCTCGAGCATCCGGTCAAAGAGAATGACTGCAGCCTCGAATTCACCCATCTGCGTGTATCCAGCCAGAAGTGTACCCCACGAGACTACATCCCTTTCAGGCATTCCGTCGAACAGGTTGCGCGCGTGCTCAATTTTGCCGGCCCTCACATATCCATCTATCAAAATATTATAGGAGACTACGTCACGAAGCGAGGGGCACTCTTCGAAGATAGTCCTTGCTTCGGGCATCGAGTAGCAAGAAGAATAGGTGCTGATCAAAGTGTTACGGACGTAGAGGTCGTCGACGAAGCCGAACACGAGCGCTTGGCAGTGGAGGGCGCGGCCGAGAGCGGGGTGGCAGAGGTGGGCGCAGGCCTTGAGGGCGAAGGGAAAGGTGTGGGAGTCGGGGGGCACCGCGGAGCGGCGCATGCAGGTGAAGAGGAGGAGAGCGGAGAGAGGGGAGGAGAGAAGGGTGTGGACACGCATGAGGAGGTTGTAGGGGAAGGTGGATGGGAAGGGGATGGCGTGGAAGAGGGAGAGGGCGTATCCGGCAGCGGCGGTTGCTGCGGCAGGGAGGGAGGCATGGTGGTTGATGGCGGTGGGGAGGAGGAGGGTGAGCGCGTAGATAAGCTTGGCGAGGATGGGGGAGGGATAGAGAGAGGTAAGGCCGTGAACGGTGGCCTGGGCATGGATGGCCTTGAGGTGGCGGAGGCTCTTGCAGCGGCGGTGGAGGAGATGGAAGAGCTGACGGTGGGAGAACTCCCGCGATGGCATAACTGCAAAAGGTTGGAACCGCCAACCTAGCGGCCCCCACCCCGGCCCCAGTATGAGGGGGAGTAAATCACGATGAATACGGGACTGGCCAGGGCAATCCCCCCCGCGATGGCATAAGCTTAGCTCTGAGGATGACTCAGGCCAATAATATTTATTTATTAACTCTATTCACTCTGTATCAAATTTATTTATTTTTAAATGAATATTATTATCTTATAATTTAATTAAAATAATCTGATAAATAAAATTTATATATTTTCATTTTAATTATGTTATTACAGATAATTTATAAAAAGTATTATATTTTTCGTATTTAAATAAAAATTTAATTTAACACATAGACAAGTTAATAAAAATATTATTATTCATAAAAATCATGTATGAATAAACATAAATGAAATCAATTCAAATATCAAATTTATTTATAAATGTCTTAACTGAACTAGTGTATTATTGCACAATGAATTTTATAAAAATAGCTAGTTACCCAAACATAAATACTCTATTAATTTACATCCTTTACTACACATAAATACTCAATTTAAATATTTAAAAACATAATATATGTTTGAAATAAAAACTGGAGGAATCTAATATTTTTTTCCTCCATCTAATTTAATTTACCTACTCAATCTAATTTACATCTAGCTTAATATGATTTGTTTTCTCCATTTTAATTTATTGGCTAAAAAGAATTAACGATTTATAATCATCTCGATAAGATGTACTTTTGATGAGGGTTTCAGAAGGCTTGTTAGCCCTCGTTTGCAGGCTCATTCATAAGCCCTTTTTCGACTGATGGCAAGAACAAATTAAAACAGAGACCCATAAACAAAGCAGCACAATACAGCCATTCCACTAATCCAACTTCTGCCATGACAACTGCTCCATGCAAAGCCACAAAACACATCTACCAGTAATCCAATTGCATGTTAGCATTATCAGCAGTGGAGCAAGCACTTGAACAAGTCACACTGCTGCAATAAGAACCATGTCTCAACTTAATTTATACCACTCGGAGTTCAGAGATCGCATGTTGAAGAAACTTCTGACTCATATCGAGGGTAGCAAGTAAGCATCAGCACAAGGCAATGGCTTGCTCAGCGGCAGTAGACTTCACGAAGCAGAATTTTGTTGGCTCGTATAACCCGCGAACGGACAGCATTGTATTGCTATAGAGGCGTTTCACAAACAAGTCAAGGGCTTCGCGCATCCAATCGTATCGACAGAGTTTAAATGCATCCGCTACGGTCACCTGTTTAAAGAATAAAGACCAATGGTTTCAGAATCGAGCTAACTTGTGTATTGTTGCTGCTGATTGCCTATTACCAGGGTGTACAAAAGGCACTCACCCACTTCCTGCCATGTACTTCTTGCTCAGGCCAGCAGTCGAGTTCTTCGGTTACCTTCATAGCAAACATGTAACCTTTACAACCCCCTTCCTGGCTGAAACTGGCCTGACTGCTCTTGCTCCTAAATACCCATTGACCAAGCTCAATTTCCTGAACATAAGTGAGAAAATCCATTACTTTCTTGTCAAACTATGAATCTGAATGCTTTACGTGCAAAGTTGGAGCTACCTACAAATTATTCAATTTAGTGAGAATGCCTAGTTGGCAATGTTCAACAACGAGACTAGAACAAATTACCAAGAGAAATTGCTTCTTTTTTGTCATTGACATGACGTGTAAGTTAAGTCAGGTTCTTAGAAGATTATCTTTCAGACAGGTAATATGTGGGGGCTGGCTCTACAGAAGCATCTCTAGGAGCAGATCACATGTGAGATGCAGCTGGAATCAGGCAAGCAAGAGACATATCACGTGAAAATTAGGTGTGCAAGAGCAAAGTTGAGTGATATCACAATCTCTCAGACGTAAACTAGAGAAAAGCAATTGTTGAGGACAAGCTTGTTGTTGTTGGCAATGAAAACGACCACAATGTTACGAGTGGATCTAATTTAACTGGCGCTACAATCACTTGATTTATATCTGCATAAATCAGTATAGGACCACTTCCTGTGAAACACAAGAATCGAAAGATGAATTCGAGGATATCTTGATTGACAAGAACACAGTAAAAAAGCTCGCAACCCTACTAGTTCAGATACTAAAAAGTTTGCAATACCTTTGTTTGCTTATATTCATTTAATCAACATAAATACTCACATGTAGTATTCCCCGAACTCCTGCTTCCTCCAAAGCTTCTCTGCGTGCCGCTTCACATGCAGTCTCATCTTTCTCCCAGCCACCCTACACCGGCGTTTCAATCGGTTCAGTAACCATTACTAGCCCAGCCCCACTTTAGACCTCAAATTAACAAGCAGTGCTTACCTTTGGGAACACAAAATCATGTCGACCAGGTGAACTGATCATGAGAACTTGCAGTTTGTTAATCACATCATCAGATTGATTGTCTGGTTCCTCAGTTATCTTGTAGGGAATGCATCTGAAAAACAGCATATGACAACAGATAAGAAAAAAAAACGATTTGGTTTAGCCATAGTTATCTTAATTTTGGCTTTTTGGAAATACTACGAAGGGGGATGAGATTGTCCATCCTGCTCCAAAAAATTGCTACATCATATGGACAACCTACCAAACACTAGGCAGTGACAAGGCCCCCTCATGATGGAACTACAGACAACAAATCTAATAGGATATTGCTATCTAATCTCACAGAGAAATAAAGAAAGACTTAGCATTCTGCAATTATTTCTAAATTTTACCAAGTTGAAATCCCCTATCAAGAACAAGAAACCTTCGGTTTAAGAGAAAAGAAAGCAATATACCCTGCGACAAGCCGGAGATGGTTCTCGTAACGCTGCAAGTCGCGACCTTTCCGAGCCACCAGAGGCGACGCCATGATTCGCAACTGAAAGCTTCCGACTTTAAGGAGGAGAAGTCGAGACAAGAAAAGGCGAAAGATATCCACGAGTTCTGTCCTCGCGAGGGTCTAGAGACTGTTTTGGACGAAGAGAAAACCGCCTTGCAAAACCTAGGCAGCAAGCATTACTTCCATTCCCAGTTCTGGAGGTCGATTTATACAACTCCCTCAATCAATCCTCTTTCCAGAGCATTCGAGATAAATCCAAGGAAAGAAGAAAAGGACACAACTGGAAACGGAAAGCAAGCCCTCGGGAGTAGGGGAGCAGCGGAATCGCTACCAATTGGAGTTGCTATTGCTGCTGGTCTTGTCGCTTGATGTTGCCCCGCGCCGTATTTAATGCCGCTGGGTTGGAGTGGACGGCCCAATTAGATAAACTTTTTTTGGCAATTAAAAACTCAGACTTTTTTAAAGCTCTAGCACAAGCCAACACCGACGGTGGCTAAAGACCGGAAGCGGCGTCAGAATACAAGTTGGGGGCTGCGAGGAGGAGGAGAAGAAAAGCACAGGCGCGACGGGATTCAAAATCAAAGGAGCCGCAATCCGCCGAAGGAGGAAGACATGTTGGTTGACTTCTGGAAAAACTTCTCCCAGCAACCGTTGACTTCATTTTTTGATCAAGTTACATTTTTTTAGGGATAATAAATAAACCGTTTAAACATTTAAGATGATTAAATGTAATTAAATCTTTAAAATTTTAAATCTAATGTATGCAACCGCTATTGAAAATATGGTATGTATAAAATTTTATAAAATTTTAACATGTTAGTTAAACTTACTCCGTGTATCTATAGCTAAGAATCCAACATGATTATGACAAAGTCATCATTGAGAGTGCTCGGTGTCTTCTTGTATTCCCTGTCTCTTGCCAAAGCCCTCGAGTTCCTAATGGAGAAGGCCTATTGACTATGAAAGATCTTCCATTGAAATCTCCATGAGGATAACCTTGAGTGAGGTTAGTCAAAGGTAGATAATTTAGTGAGAAATTAGTGGCGGCAATAATCTTGAGGCAGCAAGATTATAAAACCATAAAATTTAACTGTGACTTGAGGCAGCAAGATTCCCTTCCATGCACATCTCTCTCACAAAAGTGAAGCGCTCCACTGAACACGAATCCAATTCCTCTTCCCTTCATACCACACCTTTGGCGCAACGTCCTGTCCAACTGTTCAGAGAATAAATCTCTCCCTTATTTTATTTCATGAGTTGGAGACAACTTACAGAAAACCCTTGTGCCACGTTAGCTTTGGGGATCAGATTTGGTTGACCATACGGTTTATGATTAAGTGAAACAAAAGACTGGATTCTCTCCTACATCCATTGTTTAATTATCTTATCCATTTGACCAAACAAAATGCAACTGTTAATTAAGGCTGTGTTCTTTTGCAGTAGTCAAATTTGTTCTCTTCCAGTTGGAGGTGAATCTGTGAAAGAATCACTCAAACAAAATGTTTTCTCCTCCTTTTTTTCCAAATAAACAGGAGAAACTAACAGATTCGTTTTCCTGTCCTATTTCATCTGATTAAGCACAAAGAAAAGAAAGGTTGAACAATGTGCAAGTAATTGTAGCCAAGTTAATGCAGATATACATTTAAGTTTGAAAAATAACATTAAATGCATCCATTGCTCATAAATGATGACCAAGTCTAATCCTATATTTAAGGACCATTTTTTGACTTGTTTTTTTTTAAATTGATAATATCATAGAAGTGTCAAAACTGTCTTTCTTTTATATCTGACTGGCAATGCATCCACACTACAAGAAAGTGAATTAAAGATGACACTCGATGTAAATAACTAAATAATTGTCATCGTGTTTTACAAAAGTTTAACTTTTTTTTTTCTCACACAAGTGCTCACCTAGCTCTATGAATCATTGAAACCAACTGTACTAATTAATTTACATTATAATCAGAAAGATCAATGATCTTGGCCTTGTCAGAAAGCAATCACTTAGATTTATTGCTACTAAACAAAATTGACTTGAGTGTTCTTAAGCATGGCAAACAGTGAATTGAAAGATGCTTATATAGCTCCTAAGGCTACATCTTGACTAAAGACAAGAGCACTTGTCTATGAAGATTGAAGGGATAGATTATTAACTAAAATGTGTGGATTCAGAGTTGGATGATTGATGCTTTTTTGAAATTTTGATGGACGAAACAGTGGCAGTGATGACTTGGATGAGTTTGTGAACAGCCCTTGCATATATATATATATAAGCTTAAAATATTTGTTTGACGCACGCTGAAATCGGACGAGTTCACAGTATTGCTGCAGGAATTGTTGCAGTGAAATTCCAGATCATCCTTGAGCAATTTGATGGATTGACGTTGATGTTTTTGTGTAATTTAAGTTTACGAAATAAATAATGAATTACTATCTTGTCGGCACTGTTTGCATGATTACATGCATTCAGATAAGGACGAGAAATATTTATCGTTTCCTCTGGCAAAATTTAACTAAAAGGAGGTCGATAATGGTCAAGTGGTTTTGAAAACCACACCGATAAAAAAATCTAGCAAGAGAACAATTGCTCTATGGGTATAGAAGCCTCTCTAGATCGACAATGATCAATTTAGTTAACAGTAGATTTGGAAACGACACCAATAAGAAGTCTAGCCAGAGGGCAATTGAACTATGGATAAAAGAAATCTCTTCTAAGTCAATAATAATCAATTTATTTAGAAGAGGATTTGAAGACAGCACTGATAAGAATTCTAGCTACATGAAAGAAACCTCTCTTAGAATTTCTTGAGCATTCAAATCTTTTAATGCTCTTAAAGTTTCCTATTTGGTAGCTCCTTTCTCACCCATCAATCATTACATCTTGTAGAGTGAGATTGAGGGTTTATTTTTTCTGTCTTATGCCTAATTTACATCTTTTAAACTGAGTTGTGAGTTTGTAAGGGAAGCCTAGATATATTGTTGTATTTGAGTAGTCTAGGGTTCGATTATCACTCTTGCTAGACCATCCTTTTCAGATTGGAACCATTCAATTGATTCGCTAAATGGAGATCTGTTTCTCTTGCTGTACAATTCATGATAATTGGGAGAAGTTCCCAGATGTTGGGGTAACATAACCCCTCCCCTGGGTCTCCTAATTAAAGCAATGCAAACCTTTTCTTTTTATCCTCCACACATATTCTGCCAACATTTTTGTGTTTATTTAGGATATTGTTGTGATTACCACATAAATAGTTTATATTTATAATCTATTTTTGTTCAATGTGTGAGGTTATGATCGTTCCTGTTCATGATTATGCCGGTTTGTATATTTATGAGTATTCGTCTTGTTTATGATAGTTCCTTTTACCCCTTGTTTATTTATGCTGGTTTGTCGATCGTTAATATGACTTGATCACTATTTTTTTTCTTGTTGTTAAGTGTTGATGTTTAATACATTAGAAATATAAATGTCTGGTTTACTAGCTAGCTTCAGGATTAGCTATCTAAAGATGATGCAGTTTATATATGAAGAAAACTTAGTCGACAGCATTCATTGTCTGCATTGACATTTATATAAGAAGTGCAACAAGGGAACATGATATGGAGACTTGGCCATCAATTTTGGACAGGGGAGAGTTTCCAAAAGTCCATACATTGGTATTCTAGACAAGATCAAAAGGAGTTTCCTAACTTCCCTGTTGTTGCTAGCTAGGAAGAATGACTCTAACATACTCCATGCATGCTATCTCCATTACCTCTCACTGTGCAAATTGGAAGTCTCTCAGGAGCTATGTTGAAGTTTCATTTGGATTTAATTAATCAGAATGGTAGTTGAAGGCTAAATATATATGACGACTATGTTAGGGAGCTTTCTAGTTTCCCCTCTTCTCCTATCGAGGGTGAGAACCAATCAAATGTAAGTTTTTGGAGGCCATCTTAGCTTCTATATATCTACGGAATGACTGTTATTAAGAGTTACCTCCTGAGACATCCAAACTAATAGTTGAGAATATAATGTCGAAGAGCCAATCCATGGTTGGGCCTGATCTAAGCTCAAAGCTTTCTTGGCGATCGCAGCCTTGATGCAAATCGCGTCATTTCAGTTTCTAGATGGGAGCGAAGGCAGTGATGGAGTTATCTGAATACAGTTGAGTAGTGATGTTTCTTCACTGGATATGAATTATGAACTATGAAGATACAGTACTTTTTTCTTAGTCGTAGACAATGGATTATGAACACCCTTCGCTTCCACCATGTTGGTCTTTTAGAGAGGACAAATATGTATATATTTCATTTGAGAAAGGTTGTGCTCAGGATTTCTACCTTAAAAAGAAAGTGAGCTGATAGTTAAGTGTAATAGCTTCAACAAAGCCCTCGCGATAAACGACACAAACTGGAACTACTGTAGTTTTCACTGATGAAGGAAGAATGGCTGTCTGCATCACAAGCAGATTACACCTTCATTTGAGATTGATATGTTTTATTTTTGTCATTTGGTAAACTTTCATTACCTTTAACTCCTCTATTTTACTCATTGATCACATATTAATTATTAGGCTTTCTTTTTTTTTTTCCTCGACCCATTTAATTTAATACGTACGCAGCAAAAGTTTCAGACTTACATTGATGCTGCATCAAGCAAACAGAGCCTCTTGATACTTGGCTAAATTGCTGTCTTTCAATGTATTTATGATAATCTAATTAATTGGGATAAGAAAATTGAGACTTCTAAATCTTAATTTTGTGCTACGAATTAAATAAGGAATAAATGGAGGATTAATTAAATTAGCAGGATTAATTAAAGCCCAATTGAATTAATTAACCTAATTAATTGATTATCGACAAAGGAGGACCATGCCCTCCTCTGTACATGCATGTGAACAAACAAAATGACAATGTGGAATAGTATAATTTGACATAAAAACTATAATCTACGAGTGTTGAATGACACTCCTATAACTCATCTCACTTTCATTTATTGCTAGTAGAGTAAGAACTCTATAATTAATCATCTATTTGTACGCTATTTATATAATGTCCAGCTATCGTAGGTGTTTCATCGTGTTTAAAGCCATGGAAACCTACTTGGAGCGTGACATTCTTGATTAAATTAGTGATGGTATTGGAAGCTCACAAATTAAAGAGAACGATAGGGCAAACTACGTACCTGCACAAAGCCTTAAAGATACGATAAATTAAAAGGTAGTTTATGGAATTGGAACGATACACATAAAGGGGATCGGAGAGATGAAAAGTAACCTTTAAGTTGTCTTCTATGATGTAAATGAGCAAATATTAATTAGTTTTTGTCCAATATAATTATATTACACTGCATGAGCCTCTCCCTACTCTTAAAATGACTGCATTAATGCCATTTCCCTGCTGCACGAAAGGGGTAGTGTTTAATATTGAAGTTAAATTAATATATGGGTAAAAATATGATTAGACATTAATCTAAGTCTAGATAATATTTTAATTCTATAAAAGTTTATCGTGATATGGCGCATTGTTAAAATAATGGAGCAATACTAAGTGAATTATAGTTCACAATAATTAGGAAATAATAGTTAGATGTAACAAATTTAGACGACGTTTTGATGAGTTTTTAAAAATTCGATGAGAATATTTACAAAAAAAAAAGATAAAATAAATTACGAGAACCAAGATATAGTTTTATAAAAAAAATTAAATGCGAAATATAAATAAAGTCATAGATTTATAATAAACCGACCAACTTTAATGGTTAGTGAGTTAAATGGAAAAAAATGACCCATAAACTTAAGTTCTAAGAGTGAAATACAAATTAGAATGTGAAATTAGATAATTAATTAAAAGGGCGAAGATTAATTTGAGATTAAAATGAATATTATGAAATATTTGGGTAAATTATTTCATGGTTAAATTATTTAATGTTTTTGATCTTGAAGAAAACGAATTAGAAAATTTAAAAAATCGTAAAGAGTAATATTTATGATGTGGAAAACGAATAGCAGAGAACATGTGGTGTCAGTAGTGTGGTATTGATTTATTTATTGAATAGGTTTTAGATTATCTTTTCGTGCTTAATTATATAAGCTTTTATTTATATTGTTAAAAAAAATTATTTTCCAAATCATATATTACGCAAAATCTCTCACTAGACATATTTTTTGGGTTGCATTAGCCTGGTAGAATTGCATGGCGGTGAACATACCGCCCCTCGTAGGCGGTTGGGCACGTGATCCCCAGCTAACCGGAAGGGAACAGTCGGTGGGCCACGTGGAGAGCGCATCCACCAAACCGAACCCAGCCGACATGCCACATCATCCGTCCTCTCTTCTTTCTCACTGTCTATAAATTGCTCGCTCCTTCTCTTCACTACTTCACCTCCCATCATTAATAGATTTCGGCCAGCGGCGGTGCAGCGGTAGGTGTATACACACGTGTATTACGATGGCCAAAGTCCAGGAGATCCGACAGGGTCAGCGGGCGGAGGGTCCGGCGGCGGTGCTGGCCATCGGCACGGCCACTCCCGCCAACGTCGTCTACCAGGCTGATTACGCTGACTACTACTTCCGCATCACCAAGAGCGAGCACCTCACTGAGCTCAAGGAGAAGTTTAAAAGAATGTGTACGTTCGTTGCTACTATTTTTCATGCATATGTTTATTTTGTTATTGTATGATTTATTCCTAATTAATTGTCGAGTTCAGGCGACAAGTCGATGATACGGAAGCGATACATGCACCTGACGGAGGAGCTGCTGAAGGAGAACCCGAATATGTGCGCGTACATGGAGCCGTCGCTGGACGAGCGGCAGGATATGGTAGTGGTGGAGGTGCCGAAGCTGGGGAAGGAGGCCGCAGCTAAGGCCATCAAAGAATGGGGGCAGCCCAAATCCAAGATCACACACCTCGTCTTCTGCACCACCTCCGGCGTAGACATGCCGGGCGCCGACTACCAGATCACCAAGCTCCTCGGCCTCCGCCCCTCGGTAAACCGCTTCATGATGTACCAGCAGGGCTGCTTCGCCGGCGGCACGGTGCTCCGCCTGGCCAAGGACCTGGCGGAGAACAACCGCGGCGCGCGCGTGCTGGTGGTGTGCTCCGAGATCACGGCGGTGACGTTCCGCGGGCCGTCGGAGTCGCACCTGGACAGCCTGGTGGGGCAGGCTCTGTTCGGTGACGGAGCAGGGGCGGTGATTGTGGGGGCGGATCCGGACCCGGAAACAGAGAGGCCTCTGTTCGAGCTGGTGTCGGCGAGCCAGACGATCCTGCCGGACTCGGAGGGGGCCATCGACGGGCACCTGCGGGAGGTGGGACTCACCTTCCACCTGCTCAAGGACGTGCCGGGGCTCATCTCCAAGAACATCGAGAAGAGCCTGGTGGAGGCGTTCGCGCCGCTGGGGATCGACGACTGGAACTCCATCTTCTGGATTGCCCACCCGGGGGGCCCCGCCATCCTGGACCAGGTCGAGGCCAAGCTGGCGCTGGAGAAGGAGAAGATGGCGGCGACGCGGCGGGTGCTCAGCGAGTACGGCAACATGTCCAGCGCCTGCGTTCTGTTCATTCTGGACGAGATGCGTCGCAGGTCGGCGGAGGAGGGGAAGGCCACCACCGGCGACGGATTCAACTGGGGCGTCCTCTTCGGCTTCGGCCCTGGACTTACCGTCGAGACCGTCGTCTTGCACAGCAAGCCAATCAATTATTAATTACTACAATGGATCGTGGCATTAGATATATATGTATGCTTTCCGTATGCACTTTCTAATAATAAGATCGATCATGTTATCTGCGTTTTAACCAGTATCCTCTTTTACACACGAGAACGTTAAAGAGGTCTACATCCACCAAAAAGACTAAAACTTTTGGACAGATACATTTGCCGGCAATTTTTCTATCTTCTATAGGATTTATTGGTTTGGTTTAAACTTAAAATACAGGTGAATAATATTAATATATATATATATATATATGTGTGTGTGTGTGTGTGAAGAGGCCTGCTCGTGTTTCATTTGATGTACTTTATGTTAACGGGCAGAACATTTAGGGGCGCTTGGTATACATTCGATAATGGGAATGGTAATGATTTTGATTGAGGGGTTAATGGCAATGGAAATGATTACCGAATTTTTGATGCTTAGTATAGATATTGAAATAGGTATTATTCTCATTAATAGACAAAAATAATTATAGACAAAATCATTTTATTTAAAAAAGTATATAAAGAAAAAAATACAAAGAAAAAGAAGAACGACAAGAACGAGGAGAGGAGAATGAAAAGGTCCTCCTTTGAATCTCCAACGCATCTCCTCCATCCCTCTGCGACTTCCCCATCGCCCACCTCCACATGCGTGCAAGCTCCCACTTTGATGAAGGAGACGAGGCAGGATCGATCGCGTCAGGAGTGGAATTTAATCCATAGCGAGCCTCCATCGCCCACTAGGTTTCCTTCTTCTTCTCTGTTCTTTCTCTCTTTCTGAAATTAGCGGCGAGAGCGGCGCTGAAAGAAGGGAAGAAGAAAGAAAGGAGGAGGAAGAAAAGGGGGAAGGAAGATTGAGCCGTCGATTTGAACAAAGGTGGGATTTTTTGGGAGGGGGAGATGGGGAACGCGACGTCGTCGGTGGCGGCGTGGTTCGCGTTTTTCCCGCCGGAGCCGACGACTTATGAGTGTTCCAGGAGGGGGAGGAGGGGAGGGGCTGCTGCGCCTGTCGGGGCTGGCGCCGGATAAAAACGTGGAGGTGCATGTGGTGGACACCAAGGCCAAGAGAAAGGGAGACTCACGGATGGGGAAGAAGAAAGGAAGAATCACGGCGGAAAGAAATCGTGACTTAGGAGATGGGTGCGGGGTACCATTGTCCACGGAAAAAAAGTTAAGTCGTTAATGAGTTTAACGATAACCGAGGAAGGGGTAGATTATGAAATTAGGAATATCAAATCCTTATTTTGATTTTTATTCTCGTCTACCAAGCATTTCCCCTCTCCATATGGTATGGGCAATGAATATCTAATCTCTGGTATCCTAATTAATCTCTCTCTATTATTTCCTTTTTATTACTGTTTTATTATTTTACATGACGCTATATATAGTAACTTTAGTATAGAAAGAACCTTAGAGGGCGGAGGGTCCGGCGGCAGTGCTGGCCATCGGCACGCCCACTCCGGCCAACGTCGTCGTCTACCAGGCTGATTACGCTGATTACTACTTCCGCATGACTAAGAGCGAGCATCTCACTGAGGTTATTAATTTAAGAGTGTGTATGTCTACTCAAAATCCATAACCTTCCTCTTCGATCAGACTCATCGAGTAAAAAATTATAATCTATTTGGATTAATCGGTTGATGATAAAAATTTCGAACTGATCGTGAAATTTGATTTAGGATTTAAAAATGATTAAATATATGTTTTTTTTTAAATATATGAGTTTCTTTCCTAAATTTAAAACAGACCCTCCCAATTAAAACCCGAGTAGATCCCCCTTGATCTCCACAACTCCTGTAACTTTTGTCAAAATGAACACGGGCATTAATTAAAGATGTTTAAATTCAAGGAGGAAGAAAACAAATAAATTATTGAAAAAATTTACCTTTTGAATATAAAATTATTTGTTTATTAATTGCGTCGTTAGTGAAAGAAAGTAGCGGTTTGTGGTCATTATTTTTATATTGTTATTGCAGCTGCTATGAATTATGATAAATTAATTTTTATTTAGCGAGGACCATTCTGAAATTAAATGCAGTTTGTCGTCACAATTTTGACATTTCAAATACTCTTTATTATTGCAGTTATTATGAATTATGATAAATTATTCTTTATTTTGCGGGGATATATCGTTCTGAAACTAATTGCCGTTTGCTGTCACGATTTTGATATTTCAATTCAAATGCTCAGTCTGTTATGAATTATGATAAATCATGGGACCACCCAGAAATTAACGGGTGTAACATGGTTTATTTTGTTATATATTTATTCCTACTTAATCGTTGAATATTCAGGCGACAGGTCGATGATACGGAAGCGATACATGCACCAGCTGACGGAGGAGATGCTGAGGGAGAACCCGAATATGTGCGCGTATACGTGGAGCCTTCGCTGGAAGAGCGGCAGGACATCGTAGTGGTGGAGGTGCCGAAGCTGGGGAAGGAGGCCGCGGCAAAGGCCATCAAGGAATGGGGGCAGCCCAAATCCAAGATCACACACCTCGTCTTCTGCACCACCTCCGGCGTAGACATGCTGGGCGCCGACTACCAGATCACCAAGCTTCTCGGCCTCCGCCCCTCGGTAAACCGCTTCATGTTGCACCAGCAGGGCTGCTGCGCCGGTGGCACCGCGCTCCGCCTGGCCGAGAACAACCGCGGCGCGCGCGCGCTGGCGGTGTGCTCCGAGATCACGGCGCGCCGTGAAGTTCCGCGGGCCGTCGGAGTCGCGCCTGGACAACCTGGTGGCGCAGGTCTTGTTCGGAGACGGAGCAGGGCCGGACCCGGACCCGCAAACAGAGCGGCCTCTGTTCGAGCTGGTGTTGGCGAGCCAGACGATCCTGCCGGACTCGGAGGGCCCCGTCTACGGGCGCCTGCGGGAGGCGGGGCTCATCATCCACCTGGTCAAGGACGTGCCGGCGCTCATCTCCAAGAACATCGAGAAGAGCCTGGTGGAGGCGTCCTCGCCGCTGGGGATCGACGACTGGAACTCCATCTTCTGGATTGCCCACCCGGGGGGTTCCGCCATCCTGGACCATGTCGAGGCCAAGCTGGCACTGGTGAAGGAGAAAATGGCGGCGTCGCGGCAGGTGCTCAGCGAGTACCGCAGCATGTCCAGCGCCTCCGTTCTGTTCATTCTGGACGAGATGCGGCGCAAGTCAGCGGAGGAGGGGAACGCCATCACTGGCGACGGACGGCTTCCACTGGGGTGTCCTCTTCGGCTTCGGCCCTGGATTCACTGTCGTGGTTTTGTTGCACAGCAAGCTCATATTGTTGTGATCATCTACAGCTTTTCAATGTACCTTCTTACATATGTATGGGATCGACTAGAATACGAATTCCATCGTAGAAGTGTCTTCCCATATGGGCTGGGCCTAAACCTCAAGCCCAATGTTCAATGTGTAGGTCCATGAAACTATATCAATATCATATTCATCATGTCCAAAAGAATAATATGAATGAACAAAATTGTAAGAGGTTCTTGTAATACAATATTATCAAGTTTGTGAAGAAGAAAGACCCATGAAAAGTCATTTAATTACTATCATAGAATATATAAAATATAATAAATAATTATAATAAACAACGTATAAGTGTTTAATATTTCATTTCCTATGTCTTAGTATTATCAGTGATATTTATAGTGAAGGAAACAATCTTATCTGAACAAACATTAGTCTTCTATGTTGTTATTATAATTCAATATTATCTCCCTTTTCCTTGTCCTGGTTCAATTACTCTCCTAGTTTTGCTCTAAACCTGCCCTTTATTTTCATCCTCCTCTTTCTCTTCCTGAACATTTCACCCTCCTTTTTTTTCATCATCTCTTACTTCTCAATTTATGTTCAACTTTATGGGATTTTCTCCTTCCTCGTCTCTTTCTCATCCTTATTCTCCTTGATTTCCCCCCTAATTCCTCTTCTTATTCTTCTCCTCTCTTCTCATCACTCTCCTTTTTATTTTTATGGTCGTTCTCTTCTTCCTAATTTTTCATCTCTCTTTTCTCACCCTTCTCTTTCCCCCTTCTTCCATTTGTTTTTCCCTCTCCTCATTTGGAAGAAACACTTGATGATTCTCCACTATCTACATTTTGAACCTGAAATAGACTGAATACGATTTACAGAAACCATGAAGCTCTTAAATCTCAAATTCGCACACTAAAGGTTCATCGAGATATTTCTTAATTAAGAAAACATGTTAATTGAGCTTCATTATCCAGCCTTTGGATGTAATACCTCAAGTAGAGTTAAAAGGCGCTTTCAGAAACATAACTGTATTCTCAAACCCCCAATCTACGAAGTAGAGATATATTAAGGTATTTTCCGAAACAACTTAATGACCCTCCATTGCCAGGGTTTATATGTAAGATTTTTCTAGTAGGAGCAAAAGGAAAAGGTACCATCACCCTACAAATCAAGTAATCCTTCTTCTTTCACTAATCATTATTTAGTCTTTTTAGTGCCTCACAAAGTTCTCAGTAAAAAAAACTCCGGAGTTTGTGAATGAACTCCCCAGTTTCCTTGTGTATTAAAGGGTGTACTTGCATTCGACTAGCTAGGCAGGCCTTATTCATGAGAACAGATATGCAAGAAAGGAAATGAACACATGAAAAATGGTCTTCCAAATGATGAGTGCTGCTCACCCATCCGTGTGCGCACAATAAATAGTCAATTAGTTGCAGTGTTAAGTACGTACCATCAATCAATTTTTTGTTTGATGCAGGGTCTTGTGGATCATGGAGAACCTCATCTATAATGTGGTAGGTCCAGTGATGATTGACGAGAAAAAAACGTAGACAACCATCCATGAGGCTGAAAATTAAAATGAAATTAAAAAAGGATCAGTTTGTTTTTTTCATTTGAAAGAACAGCAGTAGTAGTCAAAGATTCATTTTTATGGCTTGTACTGTGCATAATTCAATTGCAGTAAGGTACGTACTACGCCTACAATTCTCTCAGTTAAACTGATTTTCTCAGCAACGCTGACAAGAGCAATGAGATGTTGTGACAGTTTCACATTCTGATTGTCAAAAATTCCATACTCGAGATGTGGCATACTTTGCAGGCTTGAATTCAACGAGCACAGAAGTGATCCAGAGGATTTCATGAGATGGAGCTTCAGCTTCTAAGCAAAACAAATCTATCACATCAGAAATAGCTCATTAAATAACATCAGATACTGATAACTCTACAGGTTCCATGTGCATGGCCTGAAGTGCATCATGTGCTCCTCCTTTGAGAAAGATTGCTGCAATGCAAGTTTTATCAGTTCCGCCATGTGGTGATCCTTCTAACTGGATTACTTCGATTCGACATACTACTCGCACAAGATACCACCACCCTCGTTCATGTGGCATGTTCCCTCATCATCAGTTGGTGCTTTCTTTTAAGTGTTGAGGACCACTTCTTGGATCTGCTGACCTAGATTTTGTTTCCCTGACTGCATGTGGAGCACACAATGTTGTGAGTCCATGGCTATCGATTCGAAGTTTTGTTAAAATTTTCACTTGAATTAAGCAAATGGAAGCGACCGTGTACCCCTTAAGGAAGCATCGGAGGTCATGGATCTCCCAAATGCCTCGTGGTCCTGAGGACAATATGTTCAGAGCTGCTTAACCATTACTGGAAGCTGTGGCCCTAATCAGGGCTCGTAAAGCCAAGCTTTTTACTTCCTGGAAATTAAACCAGCCGGTGTTGCATCTTCACTTGAATCTTACATCAAGACATTCCATTTGTTCTTGTAATTCTGAATCTTATCATCTGAAACTTCATTTCAGAAATGTTGTATCTCTTAGCGTGCCACGTGCATGGGAGTTGAGAAGGGAACATTATATTCATGACTAAATATTGAATGATACATCATATTTATGATTTCACTCGGAATTGCACTTCCTTTCCTCTCGTGGTTATAATGTACGGCTCTTGCTGTCTCCTGCTCATAAATATGTGATAGGGTAATGTTTTGATCAGGCTTGTGGTATATGATTAGGGACAAAGTAGGTCTTCCTGCGAAACTCTTCTTCACTTTTCTTGCGGACTTTGCCGGCGGCGAGGCAACAATTACAGCCAGCTTGAGTTACTCAAATTCATGTGTGTGCATGTGTGCCTTTAGAAGTGCTAAATATCGTCTTCTTGATTTTAGTTAAAGATTACTTGCTTGCTTCAGTAATCACGCTCACTTGGTTGCTTCATTTGACCATGCAAAAGATAGCATGGAAATCTCCCAAGCACAGTGAAGCTGTGGTGAGCACATGCATTTGGAGACTAATTTGGATAATGTATAAGCTCGAATAGTTTGGATAAGTATGCATGGCGTGATATCACCTTAGGCCCAAAGAGTGTGGGGGTTAGCATTGGCGTAGCGATCTGGAGCATTTCTCTCCCTCCCTTGTTTTCCTGCTCATCTCCTGCCCTTTTCCAGGATCCTGTGTCCCCATAAAAGACAAACACCCAGATCTTTTATTATGACCCAAGCCTGGTGCAAAGAATCCAGCAGATCCCGGTTTTGTTGATGCATCACAAACCAAGCATATACTTGGTATTATTATCCGTATTCTGCATCAATGAACCCCTCAGTTCTTCCTACATTACACAGACTACAGTAGAAGCATAAAATCAAGAAAAACAATCTCAGCATTAATCATGCTTAAGTATCCAAGGATGTTGGATACATGCAGCAAAACAAGAACTTAAACTACATTAATTTATATGACTGCAACTAATTCTTTTCTTCAGATTTTGCTCTGCATTCTTCTGCCTTACTGATAGCCAGCCGCCATTGAGCTAGAACGAATTAACACGGAAGAATATTCTGTCTAATTAGTACTAATGCTTAATTAAGCTCAATTTGGATGTATCTTGTCCTTTCAAATCTTAGTAAATTTGGAAGTCAATAATGCTATCTAAATGACACATATCTAGAGTAGTACGCCTGGAAGCTGCAAGACTACAGCCTTAATTAGTTTATGACCGGTAAAACAGTAACAGTATTCGAGCCTGTTCGACAGTCTATTTATGTGCTCAGGTAAAAAATTAGGACTAACATCAATTGGACAAGAAGTGCATGTCTCAATAACCCAATGGCATGTGATTCTCAGTACATTCCAAATGCTGAAAAACAACCCTTCCCTGCCAGCCTGTTCAAGTGATTTGGCACTATGTTTGTTTTGAGCTAATTAAGGTACAACAACCTGCTGAAAATACTTGGCAGCCTGATTCACTTGTTGATTAATGACCGTAGAACACTGTATTTTTCACACATGTACAGATAATGAGTTTGACCCAAAACAGAACAGACATGAGCACATGTTGTAGGACCTTCACAACCTCTTCTTCCCCTTACATATAATGCACTTTCCAATAAATCTGTTGTAAGTGCACCAATTCCGAAAATTCCAACCCAATTTACACTTGTTTATTCCTCCTCTCTCCCTCACCCTCAGAAGCCACCAAGAAGTAGAAACCCCGACTCCACAGACCAAGTCCCATGAGTGTTAGAAGGGGTGGGGGAGGATGTTTATATATATCATGCCAACATCTGCGATCCTCCTCACCTTAACGCCATGGTTACTGTCCTCTTTCGGTCTTGATTCCTCCACCTTCTTGTTGTTATTGTTGTTGTTTCGAACTTGAGGCAGATCGATGGTGGTGCTCAGTTGCGATCCGAATGACTTGGAAGGCAGCATGCGGCTCATCGAAGAGCTCACCAGCGAATGCCGGCAGGATACAGGAGGAGGTGCTGCAGGAGATCTTGGAGAGGAACTCCGGGACGGAGTACCTACAGGGCTTCCTCCATGGCCGGAGCAGCCGAGATCACTTCAAGAAGCAGGTCCCCGTGGTGGATTACGATCAAGTTAAGCCTTACATAGATCGTCTTGCCAATGGAGAGCCTTCGCAGATCATCTCCACAGAACCCATCTTAGAGCTCCTGACGAGGTAACAAGCTTGACGGTTAGTTGCTTAATTTGTTTCATGCACGCTAATGTTGTGTTACAAATTCTGCCAGTTCTGGGACTTCAGGCGGGAAGCCGAAGATGATGCCGTCGACGGCGGAGGAACTCGACCGGAAAACCTTCTTCTACAATATCTTGATCCCCGTGATGAACCGGTGAGATTATAAGGAACAAGCTCTTTGTTTGATTTGGATAATTAATGTAACAGTGGAGTTTGAGGTGATCAGGTATGTGGAGGGGCTGGAGGAGGGGAAGAGCATGTACCTGCTATTCGTGAAGCCGGAGATCAGCACGCCGTCAGGGCTTCCGGCGAGGCCTGTGCTGACGAGTTACTACAAGAGCGGCCACTTCCGGAACCGGCCGTTCAATAGATATAATGTGTACACGAGCCCCGACGAGGTCATCCTTTGTTCCGACGCGAAGCAGAGCATGTTCTGCCAGCTGCTCTGCGGCCTGGTCCAGCGCACCGACGTGCTCCGCGTCGGCGCCGTCTTCGCCTCCGCCTTCCTCCGCGCCGTCAAGTTCCTGGAGGAGAACTGGCGCGAACTCTGCGCCAACATCCGCGCCGGCCGCATCAGCGACTGGATCCCCGACGGACCATGCCGCGAGGCCGTTAGTCGCGTGCTCTCGCGGCCGGACCCTGCTCTGGCCAACCTGATCGAGGCGGAGTGCGGCCGGCCGGAGTCGTGGGAAGGCATCGTGAGGCGGCTCTGGCCACGGACCAAGTACGTCGACGTCATCGTCACCGGCTCCATGGCGCAGTACATCCCACTTCTGGAGTTCTACGGCGGCGGCCTCCCGCTGGTGTCTACTATGTACGGCTCCTCCGAGTGCTACCTCGGCATCAACCTCCGGCCTCTCGACCGGCCGGCCGACGTCTCCTACACCCTCCTCCCCAACATGGCCTACTTCGAGTTTATGCAGGTCGACGACGACCGGACCTACGAGTGCCCTGCCGACTGCACTGGCGATCTCAAGGTGGTGGATCTCGTGGACGTCGAGGTCGGTCGCTACTACGAGCTCGTTGTCACCACGTTCGCAGGTGAGATTTCGCTTTCCTTGGGTTTGCACCCACATGACTCCCCATTATTTTACCCGCTCCAACAGCTCAGAGATTAGATCCTGCATGCCCAAATTAAACATAAACAATGTGATCAAACAATCCATGTTCTTCTCGTCCCCAGGCTTTTGACATTTTACCGAGATACGTAGCTATCCATTTATAGAAGTTTATTCTATCTCTTTAATTTGGGGGGAGCATCAAGTGGTAATTGTTGCAGATTATCTAAGCCAGATCTTAATCTACTTATCGTTTAATTTGTCGTGAACCTTTCTCTAGATTTTGGTCCAATTATTCTTGTCCAACAAACAGACGGACCAGCCTAGTTATTATATATATACCTGCATTCAATCCTCTGTTCATAATTTGATGTAGTTCCTATCTGAATCGCAGTGTGAGATAGATTATATGTAAAGATAAAGGAAATGATTATTGAATTAATTATCTGATCATGTTTGACTAATTGTTGGTTAATATGTACGGGTGTTGCAGGCTTGTACAGGTACAGGGTGGGCGACATCCTCATGGTGACCGGCTTCCACAACGCGGCGCCGCAGTTCCGATTCGTGCACCGGCGGAACGTGGTGCTCAGCGTTGACACCGACAAGACCAACGAGGAGGACCTCCTCCGGGCGGTGACGCGTGCCAAGCTCCTGCTCGAGCCGCTCGGGTGGCTGCTGACGGAGTACACCAGCTACGCCGACACCGCCTCCATCCCCGGACACTACGTCCTCTTCTGGGAACTGAAGGCCACGGCCGCCGTTAGCGCCGACGACGACGGCCTGCCGCTTGATCGGGGCGTCATGGAGGACTGCTGCTCCGCCGTCGAGTCCTGCCTCGACGCTGTCTACCGGCGGTGTCGGAACCGGGACCGCACAATCGGGCCGCTGGAGATCAGGGTGGTCCGCGCCGGCGCGTTCGACGTGCTCATGGATTACTGCGTCTCGCGGGGGTCGTCGGTTAACCAGTACAAGACGCCGCGGTGCATCAAGCCGCCGGAGGCCATCCGACTCCTGGACGAGGTGGTGGTGGGCAGGTTCTTCAGCACGAAGGTGCCCTTTTGGGAGCCCTACAAGATGGACGTCCAGGCCATTCCTCCTTCCTCATGAAGCATCCTCTGCTCTGTTCGTACGTACGTTCTAAGGATGCACGGAAGGTGTTCGAGGTTGGTCCACTGTGTTAGCATAGTGACAACAGTATATCATGTGCCGGATTGATGATTTAGGTTTACTTTCATCGATCGATTTGTCAATGTCATGATGTCTAAATTAGCTTGATGTTTGTTTTTCTTTACAAATTAATTAAGAATATAATAAATTGAACACGAGCACACACAGGGGTGGAAAGAGCAGGGCCTAGTCACTGTGATTGGGATATGCGGATTCCAAATCTAACATGCATGGCAACTGACGGCATTAAATGGGATGTGAGATTTTGGAAAGGTTTCATCATGTGGCTAATTGCTTGTAAGTGGTCTGTCCCTATGCAATCCATTGCTTCTAGTGGCTTTAGGTGGAGGGTTCCATACACTAAGATATCACAATGGTCTTGAGTTGGACCAAATCACATACAGCATGGGGAGACTTCCTCGCTCAACAAGGCAAATAAAGATGGTCAATTCACTTAGGTGGTGGTCAGAGTGGTAGATTCTTAAGTGACCCAAAGCAGTAATCAAGATTTTAGCATACTCTGCATGGTCAGGAACTTGCTCCTGGGACTCCGAGAGAGATTGAATGGCATTGGCCACAAGTAGTGGATATCTCCGTTGAATCCATGCATATTGAACATCTCAACTTTATCTCATTGAACCCGTATGATTGGCTGCTAGATGTCTTTCACACCTAAACATTGACAGGACAGGTAGCTTATTAACTTTTTTGCTTAATTAACATGAAACTAGCCACAATTATTAGATGAGAATACATAGTCTATCATTAGAGTGGGCCTCGCAAGCTATAATGATCCAGAAAAGTGTTACATGCCAAGCCTGTTCAAATCCAATCCACGGCATGAATACAAATCCTTGTAACCACGTCAGTTATCTACACAGGACAGTTACTAATCCTAGATTTCTAGACCGTCCAATACTCAAAAGCATGCCTCGAATAAGATTTCCAACTATAATCTGAAGATTATCCTCCTACTATCATATGGATCCTTACTAATCCTAGGTGGGGATAAGACAAATAGAAACTTAGCTAAGCCCTCAGGTCTACTTGTGAATCCAGTCAAAGCTGCTGAATGTTTTAGAGGTCCTAGGAGATTTTATAAAACAAGAACTGAGCATAGCTATTTTCTTTAAGCTTGATAGAAAAGAAAAGATCATTAAAGATGACAACCAAAGTCATTCGATAGCTACAAGGTGGGATAAGGACCATTTTTTTTCATTTCAAGTTTATGTAAACATACATTATCCAGCACTCTTAAGAAGTGTTAGGCTTAATGCAGAATCAAGATGTAGCGATACCTTCATGGATTTCACTGTATTTAGTCTTTAAATTTGATGTCCGATCTATTAGCCCCACAATTCAAATTTCAAAAGGCTGTTGGAAAAAAATAGCAAGGCATGAAATATATGCAGGTGAAGCAAGATAAAGTTGGAGTTCAACAGAAAGAATAAGTGGCACGCATTAAGCAAGAACTGATGATTTATATTATAAAAAGATTCACTGTATCAGCATACAACAATATCGTGTGGCATGTGTGATATCTGGTGTCAATATATAAATAGAGATAGATCACTTCAACTAGAACTAGGAAAAAGTGCATGAATGTAAAAATATTTTAAATAGCTTTGAAGAAAACAATAATGAATGCACCACCATGAAGAATTAATATAATCTATTCAAATGGGTACAATCCCTAACAGGCAATGCTTAAATCCAGGAAAGAGGCCTTCCTATAAGACTTACAAAGGTGAACGTATCAATATCATCTATTATGCTCGGTTGACAAGTCAAAGGTAGACATGTAAGAACTTACCTCGATGCTACATAAATCTGATGCTTCAAAGTTTAAAGATATAAGCCAATGTATCTTCTTTTAATCTCCCAGTGACTTGTATTGACACATTGGAGGACAAGGAACTTACATTTTGTTGTGTGGAAAGTTTACCTTAATGAAAATGGAAAGGATATGTTTGTTCAATAGCAAATACCTGCGATTGAAGTCCAGGAGAATATATTTGCATGTCATCATCGCCATCATCCTCAATTAATATGATCTCAATCATTCCTCCTTTAAATATATAAGACGGGCCAAGTCTCAACTCAAGGTCTTGCAATGTTATTCTGCTTGATATTGATCTATCATTAATGCTCTATTGCTCTGTCGCAATATCAAAAGGACCAGTGTTTTTAATTAAACCAAATACCTGCAATCACACATTGTATCTTTCACTACAGGAATCCTCACCCCTCAAATCACCTACCTGTGACCACTACTTGCTATTACTTAGTAATGACGGATAAGAGGGGAAAAGTAAGGAGAGGTTTGGTTGCAATCTTGCACGCCATTTTTATCAAAATGAAAACTTTCGCATGAACATCCACCAGCAAGTATGGAAAATATATACAACATACTCCTGGTGATTAAAGATTCAACAAAACACTGCTGAAAATGAATATTTTATAAGAAATTTCCAGCAGCAACTCAGAGCGTATATCCCTTTCAAGGATTTCAAAATCGAACGGAAGTGGGAGGAAACAAACAAATTTACAACGAAATCAAACTTACCAACAGCGAAAATAACGGACGGACGGACCAATCGGCGACATGAGACCGGTCTGCCGATGCGCCTAACGGATTGAGAATCGAAGACGAGAAAGGGATCTAGAACGCGTGAATAAAACTTGCCCAGAGGAAGGGAGAGGAGATCAAACGATTTAATAAATTACTCTCATCTATTTTTAATATCAATTATAAAGGGCATTTAAAAAAAAAAGCTGGCTGGTTTTCAAGAAAATAAAAATTACATTTTCCACCTTATAAAATATCTTATGACAAATGCAGATTTGCTTAAATTATAACGTGCAAGATATTTAATGCGTGAATTGATAAATCAATTACGTCGTATCGTGTATTCATGTATTTTTTTAAAATTGAATAAATTATGAAAAATTTATAATTGACCACTACGAGAAAAATATTCACTCGACTTGAAACAATTTCACTTTTTACTTTAAGTGTAAATCTTTCATGTAACCTATCAACTATGATAAAGCCTATGCATAGATGATAAGTTACCTCCGATTCCCCCAGCTCGATCTTAAACACACTGATAACAAAGAAAAGGAAATCACAAATAGACAAATACATTAACGCGATCAGGCATTCAAAATTCATGTGATGTAGACATCTATAACATCGTAACAGACTTGCGGAGCTTGGCAACGCTCTCAACATCATAACACAAAGCATGAAACCTTGCATCTGAACAGGTATTGCACTCGCAAGAGGAAATAAACAGAAATGAGAGAAAATGTAGAAAAGACCTTCCGAAACCGCAAGAATGATCCTATTTGTGCCCTCCTTTGAAGTTTCTGCACATTGTTTTTCCTCTTACGGCAATCCAAAATCTTAAGGCCCTCCCAACTCCTTTCTCATTGAGATTTCAGCTTAGATAACCCAGGAAACTTGGAAGTCAACGTGTACAGAGGTAGATTAATGTTTGCCTGGAATCACCAATGGCAGCTAAAATGGGTTGGATCACTCAGAGTCCTTTGTCGAACCTGGATGCAAACCTACTCGATCACAAGAAGCTTCATTTGCTGAAGTGAGCATACATCCCTCTGGGTTCTCTTCGCTACCATTATTATTCCTCCATCTGCCTAACCTTGATCTACTATTAGTGCCAATGGGGAAGGGCTCCTAGAAACACAAAATAAAACACAATAACTAAGGAGCTACGGATGCGCCAATGATAGGCTACAAAGTGGTGCATGGTGCACTCTTGAAGATGCACTCAAAAGGATTACAATATGAAAGGTAGATGAAACCACATTAAACACTAATTCAAAAAAAACAAAGATAAGCATATCAAGAAGCAATTATCAAATATCCCAATGGTTAATATGTCTGCTATTAAGCTTGAGTAGTTTATAATGAAGGTGTAGCAGCGCATTGCAATTCTCTCCTACATGAAATTGAAACTTCTACACATGAATATGAATAACACTACTTCAAGAGTTGAGATAAATGATGATAAAAGCAAGAGGGCAGCTGGGAATATTGATGGCTATGTTCCCTTGTTTTTCCAGATTCCCAAATCAGCATACACTGATATGACCTGTAAATTTTACTTTTCAATTCCTTTCCCTTCATTAATTTTATGTTATATTGGAGTATGAAACTCTGCCATACAAATATCCTATAAGGAAATTTCAAATGGCATGTGTGGCAAGTGGACGATTGTAAGGCCATCTAAATTCTAAGAAACTTAACAGATAAATGCCATCATATAATAAATGATGGTTTTAAGATCATAGTCTCATGAGCAAGTATGCAGCTCAGGCTATATGAACATAATGTTCTTGTCAAAAAACATCAAGGTCTGGTTTGGATCACCAACTTAAATCGAGTGTAATCAGAGCAAGGATGTAGTTAAGATTGTGATCCAACCTTGGAATCTTATTTTAATGAATCATGTTAACATAAATTATTTATGAAAATTTAGATGACCAAGAGATATGTAAGACAATCTAAATATGTTAAATAAATGTTGTGTTCACATAGTTATGCTGATTACCTCCAAACATTTTGTTTCTGTATCTCAAAAGTGACTCCGACTCCACCACATATAAGGGTTGAAATCTATGAGGCTACCAACCATGTAAGTGAAAACTATAATAATCCTCCTAAAGAAAAGAGAACAAAACAGTTGAGGAAATAAAATAATGCAATTCCTGATTAGGTTAGGGGTTACCACCATATTCATTACACAATAAACCACCAGTAATAAACACAAGAAATAAATCTGAGCAATGAATACTAGCACACAATGCCTTACCTGATCTCCAGCATTTGGACCATTTGTATGAAAAAGTATAGGACGGCAGTGTTTATCTTCGTTCATGAGACTTGAGTTCTGGAAATGAGCAATAAGAGCCAATTTCCCTTGGATTCTAGCGTATGCAAGTAATGCCACCTTTTCACTATTAAATTTCTCCCACTTTTTACCATTAAATGACTGCAGAAGATTGAGTATTTTAGCATTCTCAAGTGCAATTGTTGAACAGTTTTCCAGAAGAACAAACTAGGCATGTCCTAAGGTAAAATTAAATAGAAATTTTAAAAAAGAGATGCCAGATAGATTTATCTTGAAAATTATTGAATAGTTATTTAAAAATTAAAATTACTAATATTTAATGGAAGAATGGAAAATGCTGTCTTCATTTTTGTTATAAAAAATGGCCTAAATCCGTTAACTTACCTGATGGAATTGAATAATTTGCTTTGGATTGATCATGTTGATAAATGCATAACCAACATTGCATTTGTTCTGAAAAGTAGAAGAGAAAATATACGTCAGTTCTCTGATAATTGGTACTAGCATGCACATCAGTAGGAACATAGAGAGAGGTTCTGTCATAACCTTAAAATCAATTGGCAAATAAATGAAGTCGTAAGTTCCTCTATGGTTTTCATCAATAGCAGCCAATAGCATCTTAGATGTGTACCTAAATATAAAAACTAAGTTGAAGATTTACAAAGAGAAAAGGCAACCAATTGGATATGTTGCATTTAGATAGTCAAGGCAAATATAGGTTTAGACAAGTCATACTTGTTAGGAATGTTTTTTATCATAAGTGTTGTCCGGAAGTCTTCACCACATATGATCCGTTCAATATCTAATTCGTACTGCTTTTTATTCTCACCCTGATTAGCATTTGTGTCACTTGTTTGGCTCCTGATACGGTCAGCACGGACATCAAATGAACTTGGCATAGAGACCATTGGATTTTTTCCATGGAACATCAAACTCCTTTGCTGTGTTGAAGGCATCCCAATAGGTGCATGAGAAATAGAAGAGTTAAAGCAATTCCTACATGAATGAGGAAAGAAGTTACAGGAAGCAGGTGGTAGAGATTCCAACTGAGGAATTGATGCGAGGCCCTTATTTCCTAAAGATTTCGGATGAAAAACAAGTGGTTCCATGTAATCCCCAGAATAGGCAAGTCTTCTATCCCAAAGCGATGGATTGACAGCAGGTGCTGAACCAACGTGATGTAAAGGAAAAACTGTGTTAAGCATTTGAGGTTGTGCTCCAGAAATTCCATGAATATGAGATGACTGATGAGCAGGAATATTGTCTATAAATGACGGAGAATTTGACCATGACATGGTGGTAGCCATTGTTTTACGTTGGAATGTGTTTGTATTATTCCCAATATACTGACATCCACCTAGAGGACAGCTTCCATTGGAAACACCAAAAGCTGTATACAATCAATTATGTTAGGTAACATCAATCAAATAATATGAGCAAGAGATCTTGAACTTTCTGTTTTTTTTCTTAGATGGTAATAGCAACCACAAACTGAAAAACCACTCAGAAGTTTGAAACACATCATCTAAATCTAAGATTCAGTAACTTATTGTAACTGAAAATAAGGTGCAAATAACACTCTGACCCTAAGAAGGAGAGAGTCTTGGTGCAACAGTAAAATTGATTCTGTGTGACTTTGTGGTCATGAGTTCGAGTTGCGTAAACAACCTCTTACAATGCACGATAAGGCTAAGTACAATAGACCTAATGTGGTTTGACCCTTCTCCGGGACCCCGCATTGACAAAATTTCGTGCACCAAGTTGTCCTTTATAACACTATGGCCGCAAGTTGTTTCAACTAGAAAACGTGTGGCTATCTATTAATGCCAATAGCTTGTAACCTGTCCACATGAACTATAGTAAATTTATTACCTTTATTTTGATCCAACAAAATACCATTGTAGCTACCGGAGCTTGCTTTTTGAAGAGATCGTTTATCAATTCCTGCTAAAGGCCTGGAGATGACACCAATTCCCGTGGCTGACATAGTATTTGATTTGTAAGGAATGCAATTAGCTATTCCCTTAGGATAATTAGGGAGGGAGTGAGGATGGAGGCCATGCATGCCTTGAAGTCCAAAATTCATTGGACCCAGGGAATGACTGGAGTCGATATTGGCACCTTGTTTTGTATGATTACCAACCGAGGCAATTCCTGCAGTGGGAGATAAATGTTGTGGAATTTTAGATGACATTTCATAGGGTGTGGCCTCCACAATTGGGGTAATTGGTGCTTTAGCTGCTGAGTTTAAACCCTGGATAACTCTGTTTTCAAGTCTGTTGGGTGTGACTGATCCAAGAGAGGATTGCCCTAGGCAAATGGAAAATTGGATCAGTTATGTAGTTCAAAAGAAAAGCCTGACAACTAGCTACCTGTTAATTAAAATAGTAAAGAACCCAAAAAACCAGCACACACTCACCAAAGCAACCAACAAGAGAGTAGCTTGCATTTAGTATATCATGGTTCTTCTCTGAAGAAAATTGCTGCACAGAGCTGATAATTAAGAAAAGAATCTGTCAACAATAAGCTCAAAGAAATTGAAACTTATGCATCATTCTCGTGTTTAGTATGTTGATTGTAGACGAAAGCTTTGACAAGGCAATTTAAATCATATATTTCTGGACCACATGCAGTCTAAATTTTAGATAATGAACAACCAATTTTTTAAATTTGCACTCAATCTGTGGTGCTTTCCAAACATTGTGGTTTAAATAAATGTAGATGTAAGATTTTAACATGTCAAATGGCAGAAAACTGAATTTGAAATAGTACCACCGCTTTGCAACACCAGGGCAACTGGGCTCAAGCTTAATCTTTTTGCCAGCAATGTCACTCCTATTTAGAGCATGAAGAGCAGCTTCAGCAGCCCGAACATCATAAAATTCTATGAGCTTTTGGTGATGTTTATGGGGAATTTCATGTATCTACAAAGTTAAATTGAGGAAAAGTTAATAAAAGGACAGAAAATTTCAGTACCAAGTATAAAAATATTATCAACATCAAAATCTTAACATCACCTCTTTGATTTGACCATAAATACCGAATTTCTGATGGAGATCATCATTTATCACAGAGGAATCGAGATTGAACACCACAAGTGTACCCTGATTTACGTCTTTCTCTAAGGGATTGTCCTATCAATAGATTTCACGTTAAGTGAAAATTCTAATCAATCTTATGCATTAAGAAGTCAAAAGAAATGGCAGCGTTTAAGGTCATCAGAGCTTTTATATGAGTAATAAGCACATACAGTTCATGCAACAGAACAGGTGCACATCATTCTTAGCAAGCACATTAGCAATGAGAAGATAAACAAAGTCATATGTTCCCCATTCTTCCAGTGTTGGAAAGACCAAAGCCAAAATGGCAACAGTTCTAGCTTCAACTCAGAGAAGATTAGATCTGATCCTATTCATTGACCCTATGAGTTGTTTTAACATCAGATTGGAGGAGACAATCGAAGTAACAAAACACTATTTACCGATCAAGAGGTATACAATAATAGAAAATGACATCAAAATCTGAGCATACAAACAGTCTGAGCATCTAACACAGAAAATGAGGCATAGTCTGGCATTATCAACTGTCAGAAAGCACCTTTGCAGCACCATTATCATGAACCTGGTGCCAGTATTTTTGGAGAATAGAAATTCCGATATCCCAATATTACAAAATATTGAGAGTAGGACATGAGGGAGGATACAAGTTATCATCCACCACTTAAACCACACTATTAATACTTGCTATTTTGTGGGTTGATCCACATAGTTTTCGAGCTGCTGTCATGTTAGAAGATTCAATCAGTGAAAAAACTATGATTCAACAATTGTCTGGTGTTCATATTTCAGTCTCATCAAGAATCGAAGAGATATGATTCAACAATTGTCTGTTGTTCATATTTCAGTCTCCCAAAGAACCATAAAGCAAGTCTTCACTATCCTCAAATGAATTGATTAGATATATTCCAAAAGCAACAAGACAAATGAGCACTGTTATGTTGATGGGAGGGTCAACAATGTTAACTGCCCTCAGTTTCTAGTCTTGCATTCCAGAGGAAAATAAAAAAACATTTACCAGTGAGCCTCATAGTAATGATATGATTGTAGAATCATTTATTGGGAAAAACATGCAAGAGTACACAACCATGACACAAAAACATGTCCATGCATCTCATCTCTGAGTACAGCACGTAAGAAGTTTCCCTTTCTTTGTTAGAAGTAGAGAAAACAAGATCTCACCCTAGATCACTAGCACAAAATCCACCAAAACAACCTGAATTATTTTTGATAATTAATAACTCATGGTTGAATGGGAGCCTTGGCGAAACTATAAAGTTACTGCCATGTGACCTAGAGGTCACGGGTTCGAGTCTCGAAAATAGCCTCTTGCAAAGCAGGATAAGACTACGTATAATAGACTCTTCCTCGGGATCCCGCATTGGTGGGAACTTCGTAACTAGATTGCCCTTTTAATAACTCATGGCTGTAGGTGATTTTGAATCAGAAACATTGTGAAGGAAAAAAAATCATAAGCTTGATGATGCTAGATTCATTGATTATCAACTTATGAAGAGATGTTAATCCATTCCTACATCTTATACATCCATGAAACAAATCCAAAGAACACTTGATAACCTTATCCTCGTTAGGAACTCCAAATTAAACTTTGGATATAAAATTGAATTTCAGATTCACCTAGAATATCTGGCTCATTGTTCAACAACACATCAAAACTCTATAATAAAACTACCTTTAGTCTTCTGAACCAAATCTAAATGCACACCACTACACACGCTCTTCCAGAAACATGGCTGAAATAGTGAAAAAAATTTGAGGTCGACTTGGGGCACATTTGTAAGTGACTATTGGTGATTCAGTGAAAAAAATACTTTAATGTGTAACCGTTTTATCATACTTTCATGTAATATATAACAACTATTTCATTTCAAACAATAACAGAGAAGGCAGCAAATATTTGCCTTTGGAATAGAGAAATGAACATCCAGCTTCTGATGATTCAATGGCTTATTTTGAAGTGCTTGTATTGCATCTTGTGCTGCCCTGATGTCAAAGTAAGATATCGTAACAAAGCCACGATGCTTGGAAGCAGTATATAGTGTGTGTATGTCCCCATATTGCTGAGCAAGTCAAGCATATAACAGTTAAGAGCCAAAAACAATGGACATGAAAGAACCACAGGGAAAAAAAGTTGAAACAAAGAAATATTTGAGTAAAGAAGCACCTCAAACAGAGCCCTCAATTCACCATCCTGAACATTGCTGTTAATATTTCTAACAAAAAGAGTTCGAGAGGGATGTTCACCATATGAGTGTTCACCAAAAAATTTGTCATTTGGTTCCCCCTGTTGACCAGCAGGAGCTCCACCCATGACAAGTTCAGTTCTTCTGATGCCGCTGATATTGTTGTCAGATTCTAGTTCCATACCACCACCACTGTAGAAAATATCATCATCAACATCATTCCCGTTGCTGTATTGGCCGATATATCCAATATCATCAATAACACCAGAAAGTAATTCATCATCATCAGGAAGCAGATTTCCAATTGTTTTAGCTTCAATTTGAGCCATTGATTCAAAAGGCTCGTCTTCCTCAAAGTTTGAGTGACCCAACTCAAATGACTGACCCAAGGAAGTGATGCTTGATGATAATCTCACTGCTAGAATGTGAACGACTATAATGAATCAAGGCAAAAAAATGAAAAAATAATAATAATGCAACTTGAAGAGGTTCAAGTAGAACTACGATTGTCGGCAAGTATTCCTTTCTAGGACTTAGCACTCATTCTAAAAATAGCCCAAGCTACCTAGCAACATTATCTAAATAAAGTGTCAAAAGGTAATGCATAGGAGGGAGACACACATTTTCTATCGAACATGTCTGATAAAGAGCTTGAGAACAGTCCATTTTCATAATGTGATCCACATAGGTCCGTTAGGCTTTCTTCAGCAAAGACAGGAGATGAGACCAACAGATCAGTCTGCAATCTAGAAACATGGTCTGAAACTCTTGAGCCAGCAGATATGTTGGCCATTCTTTGTTGTTCCTTCATATGATGCTCAGGATTAGATTCAGTCTTCTAGTCATTGAGAACGTAGAAACTTGTAAATTCAGAAAACATGGACCCTGCTCCAATCCTATGCAATTCATCAAGCGGTGATGATGATATAGACTTGCTCTGATGACATTAGACGCCTTGGTTCTGGAGAAAAAAGTCAGTCGGAATTCAATCAAATAGCATAGATGCCATAGATGATAGGCCAAAAATAGAACATGCGGTCAAGGTTCTGAAGCATTCAGAAACAATTTTAAATAATATAATCAGAAGCTAATTGAAGTTCAACCTCAACCCATATATTCTTATCCCATTAGAAAGAAAAGAAAATTAAGGTAAGGATTCTTTCTTTGCAGATACTCCAGAGTACTGACTCGCATCATCCAAAAATTCAGCGGAGACCTTCCAAATGTTCATGCTGGAAATGTAGAGGAAAATCGTCTTTAACAATGAAATAATAAAATCACTAACCGAATCTAATCCTAGGTCACATACTCCATAAAAACTCCTTTGTTCCTTATCACACACATCCTCCTATGTTTTGTTTTGCCCTTTGAAGTCGAGCCCCTGAATATTATCCTCCCCATCTCACACTCTCTAACACACCAGCGACGAGAACGTTGCATTGGCTTCATAACTAACATTATAGTGCATTACTTTTTTAATACATAGGATTATAATCTGTTTCTAAATTCCTTAGGTATTAAGGAGATTAACATCCTTTAATTGATAAATTTTTTTCTTGCTTAGTAAAAGTTGTAAAATTTTAGGTGTTTAAAATTAATATTCAATGATTGATCATATATATTATTTGAAAATCATACGTGTCTAATTTTTATTAATATTCATTTTTTAATTCTAAAAATTAAATATGTAGTTATGATGATTAATTTTTCTCCACAAATTAATCATCATAACTCCACAAATTAATTTTTCTCCACAAGCAATTGCACTAGTTGAATTGAAATTTAGGGCCCCAAAACTCCTTTACTTCTCCATGGCCCGTGGCCCCGGTTGGGACACCATCTCCACAAATTCTCGAGATTTACGATTTTCATTGAATATTTTTAACAAAAGAAAAGAAGGGGAAAAGGGTAAGTGACAAATCCAATGGATCCTCTCTTCGTCTCTAGCAAATTAAGGGCCCTCTGTTCATGACTTGAAAAATCAAAGGAAAAAAAAACACTTTTCAGCAGAAAATTTCAAACCAACACAGAAATTTTAGGACCGATGAACAAGATCGTTGCAGCAACACAAATGTAAGCAGCAAAGACCAACCCAGAAAAACACTAGAAGCATCTCCAAAGGAAGAAAGACCAGAGGATCAAAGTAATGGAAAGAAAGAGAGAGATTCACATTCGTACCAACCTCAATTCAAGCTGAGAACCTGCTTGCCTTGCCTCAATCCTAGCCAATACCAAGCAGATCAGCGGCGAACATCAAAATTCCATCTAAGAACCAGCAGAAACGAGGAGAAACCCAAGTCAGCAAGACGGCTCCTCGACAGATCGCCCCGCGATCCCTTCCCTCTCGCTAAGAACCCCCGCGAATGGGCAACAAAAAGCTAGGTCCGACACGAATTCAAAATCAGCCATCAGTATAAGATGAGAAGGCTACAACCGGACAGAATTTCCTGAGGAATCACCTCGGAATCCATACCAATCGCGAGTATCCAGCACCTCCGATGCCAACCTTCCCTCCTCCCAATGTGAGCTAAAATACCAAGGCCAGCTGCCGCTACGAATAAGATACTGATCCTTTCGTCACTTCGCGTGAATTTGAGAGCTTTTCTTCTGTTGACTCCGGCGATATCTACGGATGGATCCGGCAGAGACAATTACCCAGCGATCTTACCGTCCTCCGGCCAGCGAAGGAAGACGAAACGGAAAAAGAAAAGGAAGAAGAAGACTGTGAGAAAACTTGTATTTAAGACGAGAGAGAGAGAGAGAAGAGAGTGGGAAGGAAAAGAGACGGAGACGGCAGCGGAAACGGCACGCCGTTATCTGCACTCACGGCGTCCCCTTCGCGTTTGGGCCTCCCTCTGGAAGTGGGTTAGATGGACACGTCGTCACCTCCAATGGAATTTAGTTCGCTCCTATAGAAATTTACCGATCCACCCTCATTGGAAGGCTGTTAAGGCTGTTTGACTTGTCAAAGCGGGGCCCACGAGATAACGCAACATTTCCACGCGTCACGTTTCCTGGATTACGGGGAGAAAGCTGCTGGCTTCTCTAAAGTGAAGCTCCATTTGCTGTCGCAACCGGACAGCATACGGGAAAATGGCGTGGGCTGATTTTTGATCGGACGGGTTAGATTAACCGCTTGCTTGATGATAAGATGAGCCTCGATTAATGGAGTGCAGTTAATCATAAACAACACAAGTGAGTGGTTTACCATCGCACTTACCTAACTTTGCATTAAGATCTAATTGACAATCTAAATTGTGTTTAATATAGTTCTACTGCTCATTTTATAAATTAAGTTTGATGTATATTTATTTTTTGAAAGAATTGTATGTCAATGGACGAATGACCCCTCTTCCTAACAAGTATTTCATATATAAATCTTTAGCGTTGATGCATTAATAGATTTTTGAGTTTGCCTATGCCTGTAAAGTTTTCTCCTAAGAGAATCTTAATATCAAGCAAGCATATAGAAGAAGAGGAATGGCGCCACAATACAGTTCAAAGAATTGACCATTTCCAAACCAAACAATGTTAAGAAATATTTGATGGATTTGACCATTGAATAGTGCAAAGTTCTTTTTTTTTGAAAAAAAAACTTTATATTTTTTATGCTTGCCACATGATAAGTATGATAGTCCCGAATCCATTTTAGCTGGGGCATCACTTATCCAAAAGCCACAGTCTTCCCATCCGTCGGGTGGTCCAGATATTCTTCAAGTCTCATCTCATTATCTTACAATCATGTGTTCTGTTGACTGATGCACATGGATTGGTGGATAGCCATCGGTTTCTTGTGGGTTTTCAAATTTATATGCAGCAGCTGGCCCTGCTACGTACACTGAGCAGTTAGACAGTCCCATCTAGCTCGTCCAACACTGCACGAATGTACTATTTTATATTTATAGGACTCGTTCAAAGTGCCGTCCATCGGTGTGCATGTAATAATAAAATGAGTAGAGCGAACTTGGAATGCCATTAATTTATGTGAGGTGGTGCCTGGCATGGCATCGATACAAGTTGAAGTGGCAAATTATTAGCAGAAATACGATGGCTCTGCACCCGGATCTTAAGGATAAATACTAATAAAAGTATGTTCTGTGCATCGTACGTCGAAGACATTGAAAACTGACGAGGAGTACGGGAAGTTAAAGCTGCAGTTTTGGTAGCGCATGCAGCCTAATAAATAGCTAGATAGCAGGTGTTAGTTCTCCATGGTACAGCAAGTAGATGGAGCCATTTAACCATTTTCAGCGGGTGCATGATAATGAGAGTCGTCAGGAATCAAAAGGGAGGAGAGAGTGGCGTGGGTGTGGCAGGGCTGGTCCAGCAGAGAGAGTCACGGATTTCTGAGAGGAGAGAAAGGAATAGAATGTGGTCACGATTCACGAAGGACGAACGGGGTGATCGAGAAGTATTAAAAGAAAGTGTTGTTCGTTCTTATGTCAATCTAATTGTTTTTGGTCATTTCGTGAAAGTACATCATCCTTGTTATTTTGTCAATAATGCTTTGTTAATTTTGTGATCGACATTCTCAAATTTTTTTCAACTGATAGAATTATTATATTGGAAATGCTAGCTTTGATAACGTGTACCCAAATACTCCAAATGATGGACTAGTACGTACAAAAGACAGATTTCTCCATTTACTTAATATAAAATTAATTTAAAAAAAAAACCAGAGTTGAAATAGAAGGAAATAAATTTTCTTTCCTTCCTAATTAATATATAAAATGTTTCAACGAACCAACACCTCCCAAAGGTAAGCTCGCGAGCTTGCAGTCAGATCCGCCGCGATTCACACGTAACTTGTTTAATAAAAATATAACAATTCACATATGACACTCCATTTTGATCGCACATTGTTTTTATTTTATAATTTGCATATTCGTCAATATCTCTTTTTTTAAATATATAAGAGATCTGAAATACCTTAAAGTTTCAGATGATCTCGTATCCATCCATCTTAACTATTTTATTAATAAAACTCATTTTATATATTCAAATCCAAACCATGTTAAAACAATCTTAAACCTCATATGGTTAAAACAATTTTATATAAGAGATCACACACTTATCTTTTTCTAATCCACCATCCCAACGGTCCCACACGGTCGGCCTCACGACTATCTGTGAGAAGATAAATCGAGAAACTATAGTTGGCCACGACGGAGAAGGGTATTATCTCGACTTCATCGAGATTTGAACCCTTACCCTCTTCTACAATTTTGCACCATCGTAACCAACTCAGCTATGCCCCAGAGGTGATATCACACACACTTATGATTCTAGTAAGTATTTCATAAGGCCTCACTTCTAGATATTCAACTTGATTCACATGAATGAACAGATTAGAATTACTTCAAGACTATAAAGACTTAGATATGCAAAATAACGAATGATAACTAAACAAAAACGCACTACAAGGGAGGCATTGTTTGAAGCCATTTGGAACTCCATTGTTTTGCTTTTCAAAGGTTTAAGTAGCTTCTCCCCAAGAGGACCTTGATTATTAGTCACATTTTGTGTGCCTTCCACCACACAACTTTCCTAGACTACAGATCAACTGAAGCACCAAGTCCCATCCTCTACTTACACACACTTTGGGCTGCAAGACTTTGAGCTTCAAGTGAAGGTCTCAGGTAGTGGCCTTCCTTGAAGGAATGCTCGAAACAGCACAAGAGACCTCTCAGGCTGTGAGAATGGAGCTTCATGGGAAGCTCCTCTTATGGTAGCAAATGACAAGATATCACCATAAACTTGAGTCCATCCACCAACCTGTTCAAATTTTCTCAACATCAAATTTCTGAGTTCATTTTCAGACAAACCACTCAATTTTCGATAGGCCCGCAGATTTAGAGTTCACCTGTTCTCCCTCAAACCAGACTCTATATGGGACTGTTGTTTTCAGTCCTATCTCATTTGCCAACTTTTGCACCAGAGTTCGACTCCCAGTCAATGGGATCACAGAATCCTGATCGCCACTGAAATGAATGTCAAGCATCAGAATTGTTTGCCTGCTCTAAGAAACTGAAGTGTGCTTGGATTGATGTCTTCAATACTTAATTTACCTGTAAACCAACACAGGGATTCCGGCCTTCACAATGGATCCTACAACGTTGATTGTCGGTATTTCCAAGTTGAGCAGTTCATAATCGAGAACGCTTGTTAAACAACAAACAAAAGTTAGGACAATACAAGCGTTTACATTCAAAACTAGAATCACTAGTTGTCACATACAAGTTTAAACATCAGTACCTGCTGCAAACAGTCCATTTAGTAACTCCTGAAAGGTGTGCGTGAAGGGAATCTTGTACATCTTTGCGGTTGAGATAACTCACTGTTTCATCTTCGACGCAAACATCAACGTGCTCTGTAACTTGCTGCATCACAGGGAAAATATGCTTCAGATGGAAGGCTAATGAGACATATGAAGGAATTATCATTAGAGATTGTTAAGACAACTGTTGATATCCTACAAATTTAAGATCCAAGTATGTCACAAATCAATCATAAAAAAACAAAGAACAAATACGATTCAGAACTTACATGAGGACTTAGAACAGCTGACTGAGACAGAACTGAAGGTATACAAACATCAAGAGTGACGTCGTATTTGTCAACAAATCGGCTTGTTTCTCTTGTGACTTGGCTCATCACTCTTTCACAAAGTGGGCTAAGAGATCCTCTGTAATACTCACCAACATAGCGTGAGTAGTTACATCCAGAAGTGAATATTTTATATGTAGAATCTGATATCAAGCCATGGGACCAAAAGAACTCTGCTCTTGAGTTGAAGTCAGTTGAGAACTCAAGGACTGGATTGCCTAACTGTAGTTGACAGCCAAAAAGAAATCAAATTTTTTAATATGAAGATATTAAAATACAAAAAAAAAATCTCTTCACAGTTCATTACTCACGGCAATTCCTTTTAGGTTGAAGATCTTTTCCTTGTTATTAAACTCAACCATGAGTTTAGCAAGTTGTGGAACATAATGGCCTGGAAACAGTTGAGTTCTTGAGATCGACAAAGAACAAGCTTCAATATTTCTAACTAGAAAATCGAAGTCCTTGTAATTCTTTTACCTGCATAGCTTTCTCCAGCTATGTATAAATCCCTGCTCTTGTAATGTGGGAACCTTGTGAACCAGCGTTGAAGGAAAACCAAATTATCTCTGGCTTTACAAATTGAAACAAGCAAAAAAATTAGACTCACCACAGCTGCCAATTATGCATAGATTACAAGGCTTTGTGTCATTCGTATTTCAGTAGTTTTCCCTTTTTTTTCCAGAATCCTCAAGATTTACATTAAAAGTTGATTTGATAGTCAAACAAAATGATCTCGGAAAAAGCTGAATGAAGAATCTACCTGTCATCTTATCATTCACACTCTCGTAGAAGGAAGAATCTCTTGAGTATGAAAAACCAACTCCTGCTGGGGTCTCCAAATACAACATGTTGGCTTCTGCAAATTTGAGGGCGAGGTCACTCCTTTTAGAGAATGGATTAAGCATAAGGGAACAGTTCAAAGGATAATATTCATGGCGCTGCAATTGATACCTTTGTTCCAACTATACTCATTTGTCACCAGCAGTTCACCTTTTGGTCTGAAAGGCCCATTCTCTGAGAATGCCCCGACCCCAACAGAGGAGCAACCAGGTCCTTTCAACCAAACAAGTTAATCTAGATGAGATAAATTGATAAACCAAATAAAGGCTAAATTTTCTTTGATTTCCATGATTAGTAGATCGTTCAGGCCTTCTATCAAGCACATTCAAGGCGCGAAATGCTAAAACAGGTTCAAAATCTTTTGTTTCCTCCTAGGAAGAAATTTCTGAGCGAACTCTTGAATTACCTCCATTCAACCAGAGAACTAGGGGCTTTGTGGAAGGGTCGAACTCTGCTTCAGCAAAGTAGTAAAAAAGAGCCCTCCCCTTCAGCTCATCCACTGTGATGTAGCCTGAGAACTGCTGGAAGCTAACCTGAGGCTGGCCAGGCAGCTTGATGATCCTGTCTGGGATAGAGAAATTAGCATCCAACTCCCTTGAGGAACACAATTGGAAAAGAGTGACAGAGGCCATCAGAATGCCCCTCCATGCCCATGTTAGAGAAGGAGACTGCATTGTTCCTAGAGAGAGAAGAGTAACGCCGAGTGAAGTGATTGCATGCTTAACTTTGGAAGGCCTTATATACAAGGCGAAGCCTCATGGACCATTCAATTGCTTATCGCTTTTCGTTACTGAAAACTGACACTGAATTGAGCCTTTAACCATGACTTATTGCGCCTTTTTGTGCTAACTAATGGTGGCACGGCTCCAGTGCAGCAGTTTTCCCCACATTTGAAAAGCTCCAAACCAGAGGGAAAAAGAAAACCTTTGAGCTGCCCAAACAAAAGGTTTTCCTTCTCCCAAGTTTTCCCCACTGACACTCATAACCCATCAACAGAAATTGTCAAAGGAACTTTTCTGCAACTGGTCTTGTCTGCCAACCCAAAGGAAAATTGATCAAGTGACTCTGATGGATGCCACTGCTGTTTTGATGGATCAACCACTCACTCAAGCTTGACATGTATTGTTAGAGAAGGCATTGGCAGTTACTCGAATAGAATCTCGATGTGCAAAACCCAGCATATCAAAATACTAGAAATTCTCATGGGGTGCCTTCCGAGTTTAATAAGCCAAACTGAACATGAAATCCCCAAGGGAGAGGTGCTCTACGAAACACCTTTATGAGCAATAGCTAGCTTGTCATTATTAGTGAAGTATTCTCCAAGGAAGGAGCAATCGCTTGCTTGTGGAAGTATATGAAAGTTGTTCTGAAAAGATGCCATTGCTGGCTTGTTGAAGTGCATGAAAGCTATTCTGAAAAAAAGTGCCAAACATGATGATGTACTGCGCGCAATGCGGCCTGTCTCCAGTAAATAAACTACATAATGATGATCATAGGTATGTTTTTGCATTTTGATGTACGGTAAATTGACGATAGAGAGTTGTAGTTCATGTGTACGCAAGGAACGTAGTTCACCAACATGTGATACCATGCAGTGGTTAGATATAGATATGTTTTTTATATAATTAATTTAGAAATATAAATAGACTTCAACAGTATTTTAATTAAGATTAGTAAGTAGTTTTGGATTTTTTTAATCACTTTTTAAGAATATGTTATGAACGCAAACGAAGGCCATTAGAGTTATTTTAAATTGTAAAGAGTGAAATTTTAAATTCTGTAAACAATGAAAAAAAAAATCTAAAACTACAAATTTGAAGAATCTAATCAAAGCGCTGCGGCTCCTCGGATCTAGCAGTGATTGGACATATCAATTTGTACAAATATTTGTCAGCGCGGTGTGGAAACGAGGACTTGGACAGATTGTCAAAATTTAATGGAAGCGTACGTTTATTATAACTATATTTAATATTAATATAACGTACATAACTTTATTTTAAATTATTATAAAAAATTAAAACACAAAAGTACTATACTTGATCATAAATAAATTTATTACATACTACACTAGTTGATTTAAACAAATATATTATTATAATATTTAAATGAATTTAATTAAATTAAAAATTAATTTTATTATAATACCACTAGTAATAATTTTAATCTTTTAATCAAATTTATTATAATAGTGCCGAAATAATAATTTTTATATAAAAAATAAGGATAAATGAATTTTTCAAGAAATTTTTATATAAAAAATAAGGATATATTTTTCAAGAACACCTTTTTAATTTATAAAATTTTTATATATTTTTTTTCTTCTCCGCCACTTCAACTTCCTGCGATTTCATACCCTGTCCAAACTGTCGACAAGCGACCGTACTGCAGCAGCTTTTGAATATTTTTCAAGAAAAGCTTCGCTTGTGTTTCTGGCCGCTGCTGCCTCTCTGTCTCCGTCCGAGTCGCTAAATTCCGAAAGCTTGTGGGCGGATCGCGTCGCGTGAGACGGGGAGAGCAGGCCAAGCTTCTCTTTTGTATGAGTTGGCTTTTTGGTCCCCCTTCTTTATGCTTTCCTCACTTTTTGGTCCCTGCGATGATGCTTGTTGTAAGTGAGCAAGCAGCGAGTAATCATATCCGCGGGAGTAATCATTAGGGGAAAAGCTGGGCCAGGCGTGCCTTCATCAACTGGCTTGCATTTTTAGTTCTCGGGAGGCAAACCTTATTTCTAGAAGTACAAGGGGCATTTTGTTAAAATAATGATGGGAGGTTCAACAAAATAAATCCTCAAAATAATTGGATAATCTAAAAAATCATTCTACGTTTCATTTTTTTTTCATTTCATTTCATTTCATCCTAATGTTTCAGGTGGTAAGGCATCAATTACATCTCTGCGCGGTGAAGAACCATGCAATGATGAATTCCACCTCATTTCCCACAGAATTTCTATGAATCTCACTGCCGGTCAGCCAGTCGCAGATCACTTCCCCTTCAACTGGGTTCACATGCCACATGAGGACAAGAACACACGCAGATCGAGAAGAAACAATGCCGTGGCAAACTCAGAACCTCTGCCATGATTATTGATTGCTGCTAAATTTTAATTTTCGTGCTGAATGATTGATCTACAACTAAATTTACTCGAGAAAAAGTGTTTCAGCTTGGAAAAAGATGCACTTCTGACGCTGAGACTCCAAGGCCTGGAAGAGCTTTGCGTTCTGTTTACGGTCCCTGTCGTTGTCATCTTCCGTTCCATCAACTTGCTGTTCCGTTCGAGCAAAGCTCGGTTCTCCTTCTTCAGGCCCTCAATCTGAGTCCACAGGCCATGGATCGCCAACCGTTTCTCCTCGTTTCTCCTGATCAACTCATGCAGCTGCTTGTGGCTTTCCTCCATCACCCCCAAAGTCTTTTCAGAGCAGGAAATTCTGCTCTCGATTGCTCCAAATGCAGACTCAAACGCGAGGTCATCATCCGCACTGGATTCAGGGTCAGAAACAGAGGTGGCTTTGCCAATGCGAAGAGCAGAGACACAATGCCTGCGTGAAGGTGATAGAAAGTGGCTCGAGTTTTCTGGAAATGAACTCGGCAACTCGTACAAGTCCTCAAGGCACTTGTTCGACACTTTTTGAGCATCAGAATTGGCATCCTCTAACATTTTGCCTTCGTAGTCTGTGGATGTTCCAATGCAGATTTAGACTAAAAATTTGGAGACTTAAATGAAGATGAAATTAGCAGGAAAAACTGACTCAAGCAAACACTTTTCTCTTGAGGATTCCAAATCTAGCTATTTTGTTCTAAGAAAAAAGGATTTGTGGAGTATATATAGAAAGGAGATGGAGAATTTAAATTTGATATATAAACGGAGGTATTTAATTTCATTTACTTTCTGATTGAAAATTTAATTTTGTGGACCGTTTTATGGGAAAAGAGGGAAATATTTTTTCTTTGTGCTAGATGAACGGAAATCTTTAATCACTAATTAATTACCATATTCTATATTAATTAAAATATCAATAAATTTGAAAGTGTAAAAACAATAAAGTGAATTTCAAAATCAAATTGATCAAATTTCATAAACATTAAATTGGCTTGAATCATAGAATTTTCTTATATAAAGTACCTATTAAAATAAAATTTCTAAGAACCATTTCGAAATATCCGGAAAATACATTGAAAATTCTTACTAAAGTTCTAAAGATAAATCAAATTTCCTGAGAATTGTGTTCATGACAATTCTAAAGCTCTTTGTCGTCATGGAGTAGCCAGACCTTGGTTGGTGTGTGTGTGTGTGCTTCTATTCGAAACTCGGTCACGAGTCCAATGCATGTGTTGGTGCTGTTTTACTTGATGCTTATCCTTTTTCTAGTTATGTTTTTGATGCAAAGGTGTTTGCTGGGCAGGGATGATTTCTTGCTATGCTGATGTACGCCTGCGCTGAGGATGCCTTGCAACTTTTCTCTAGGATGACCATTGTTGGCTTGCGACCAAACAACTTCTCACTCACTAGTCTGATTAAAGCAGCCGTCTCGCTTTCATCCTGGCAGTGGGAAAGGCACTCAAAACTAGCTATGCTTCGGATCTTTGTGGTTTACTGCTTGATATTTATGCTAAATACGGTGATATTGAGGATTCTAGGACGGTCTTCAAGACAGTTTCCCGGAATGGCATAATTCTTTGGAGTTTTATGCTTGCACGGTAAGAACAAACTGCCATTTTAGGCATGATGCACGCCTCAGCAGAGCCCAATGAATACAGTTTGTCTAGTGTTTCGCAAGCATATGCCAATATCGGAGGCTTGAATGTGGGAAGGCAAATCCATGTTCATGCCGTCCAGAGTATTTTGTTGTGTGCTCTAATGAATGTTTATGCCAAGTGTAGAATATGGAGGCCCCAATGGAGATTGTCTCTTGCCTGTTCAATAGGAATGATGAGAGCTGGAACACCCCCATTGTTGGTTATACTCAACAAGTCTTTGGGGTGGATGTGCTAAGGCTGTTTTATCAGATGCATGTCTCTAAAGTACCAAATACACAAGTTCGCGTACTCTAGCACACTTCGAGCTTGTGCAACCACAGCTACCGTCTGAGCAGGCTAGGCGGATCCATTCATTGAAAGACCACCCTTAGTGATGATGTCGTTGTTAGTAATTCTCTGATAGATTCATATGCCAAAATGTGGGAACTTTAAAGATGCCTGTAAAATCCTTGATGCAATGATAGAACATGATTTGATTTCTTGGAATGCTATGATCTGTGTATATGCAGCACATGGTCTTGGTAATGATGTGATGAGAATCTGAAAACCACAATATGGCAAGGATAACTTATAGTCGGCCCTGCATAGGAGCAGTAACATGATAAGGGGCATAACTTACGCCATTGTGCTAGTGTTGGCCTGCAATGTAGCAGGTCCCTGTCAGAAGGGAATTTAAAACCGTCTCTGATTGACTGTATGCCAACTGCAGTAAGTAAAACGAGCAAGATATTCTCAATTATTCATGGTAAGCTAAATGCAAAATAACAATCAATCGGTGAGCCCTCTCCTAATTCACATCAGTTCTTTCTTCACAAATAACGCTGATATTTCATGTCTACCTGGTAGGTCCATTTCAAATATGGATCATCAGATGAAGCACTGTTCTCAATGAGAGGTCTTCGTCCATGGAAAACTTGCTGCCACTTTATTTATATGTCTTATTTTTACCTCACCTATGAATTCCTTGTGTCCTAACATCTGTCTTTCATGTGTTTGCGTAAAAGCCAACATAGACCATTATCTCTGGTTATCAACTATTGTCTTATTCTTTCATCGAAATGTAAATATGAAGAAACACCCATCACAATAAGTAGAGGATATCAATGTGAGGCTTCTCGGCAACAAAGCAATAATATACTTCCTCTTGAGAAACCTTATCATAATTGATACCTGTTTTCGTTTTTGAGGAATACGAGCTTTACTACAGATTCCTGTGCAATTTAATTTAGACATTTTGTTTGGCATTTTACTTGTGCACCAAAGAGCCAGTAGCAAGTTTGAGATCTGTGTTGGCTAGTTTTGTATTTGTATATGGTTCCTGAACTTTTCTAGCTATAAATGGTCAATGTTTTCCTATTTGGACCTTTATCAATACTCTTGTTAAAGTCCAAAAGCAGTAAAAGATTTATTTACTAAGTTATCTTTTGTTTTCTCTCTTCAAAACCTGCTGAATACCTAAAGCATATCATTTCTGAGCATCCTTCTTATTTTCGGTCAATCACCTGAAAATTTGTTCCTTCATATTTTCTGAGTATTCTTATTTTCTGTAAGTTTTCCATAGACTTGCGTCTTTGCTTAAATTCAAACTGTACTGGTCTGAAATTAAATTCAGCAATCTTCATTACATTACATGAACACAAATGATCATTGAAACCTTTTGGTCAACTTCACTGGTCAAAATTTGACTGCTGAAGCTTATTAACTTAGCTGTATTATCTACTGAAGGTCTATCATCTTATCAGTACGTATATTAACACGAATGGAGCAGTTGACATTCCTACAACACCTATCCATTAATGCACCATTAACAGATCGCTATTAACTTTATTGATCTGTTAGGACCTCTTTTCATTCTTTTACAATTCTTTGTTCTATATGGATGCAGCTTTCGTGCTACCTACTCTGATCAACATGCTTAGCTTGTCATCGTGATGGTACCGGGGACTAGTGTTGCTAGCTACAGAATCAGTCACTTTACACTGTACCCATGCAGAAATTATTGCTCATGAGTCTTAGGCCATTCTAATCCTCATACTACAGTACCCACAGACGTCACCATCCAGATTTTCTTCAGAGGAAAAACAAGCATCGAGCTTTGAATTGCTTCGAAGAATTATTGTTGCCTTAGCTATGATTCAATGCATCCCAACTGGGTCTCTATAGTTGCAATAGCTGTTTCTGCTCCTCATCCTGCAACATTTTGGCGAAATGTGCACTTTTTGTATAGAGATCCAACCACGAAGGTCAACAAGGAGATTGTTTGCCTGCAAGACACATTGGTTAATGAGCAATCACTAGAACACATGCCATCGAGTCTTCAGGGGCATCTCTGAGCTGCCTGACCCCTTGAAAGCTAAAATGTTTACGTCTTATCTACAAGGTCTATTAGCAGATTCATGCATCTCAAACTAATTTCTGGGATCATTGAAGGTGCTTGCAACTGTATGGACCTACAACCTCATTTATTGGCATAATCTGCAGTGTCTGGAAATCACAATCAAAAGTTGAACTCTTGATGCTGCCATTCTTTTACCATGGACATCTACTAACAGTAAGTTGACAATGGCAGTCTTCCGGTCCTACTGATATCTTATTATGTTTTTTATGATAACTATTCCCACAAAGTTGAGATCCTAGAGGTCCCAATGAATGGAGACCTCAAGTGTCAGGATGTGCAGAAAAATACGGCATTCAGATAAGATTGACAATCTGAGGATTATTGCATTATGATGATCAAATAATAGCCAAATGAAATGTGAGTGTCTTAATCCATTTCGGACCTCAAGCACCTTTTTTCAAATGAAACAAAGTGAGAAATGCCCAAATGAGCTAGGGATTCAAATGGAAGTTTGAAGACAGAGGAAACAGGAAGCATGTGGGAATCAGTTATCCATCTGTTTCAAGGACAGCCCATGCCTGCATGCAGACATGCTGCCATTAAATCCGTTGTCACCCTACTGCCCTCGACAAGGTCACGTCCTGCACCATGCGGTCATGCTCCAACAAAATTTACAATTAAAGGGCATGCTTCCCTGGATCAAAGAGATGAACAAACTGTTTCTCATGAGAGATCTTTCAGTTCACTCTCAAGTAACAGTTGGCCTTCCAACTTAAACATGAACCGGAGGATCGAGAACGTTGCATGGATGCCACGCTAACATGGGGCCAGGCTGGATGCCGATCTTATCGCTTGGCCTCCGAAGGAACAGGACGAGGCTTGTATGAACTGATTCCTACCGTCGACTCACTGCACACTTGACAAGCTCTGTCTTGGCATCTTTTGCTGCTTGCCGGCGATCTGCATGGTCATGCTGCTGTCGTGATCCACAATTTTTAAAGTCGGCGAGTTTTTTTTTCACCTCGAGAGCTGGGGGCAGTGCTTTGAGATTTAGGTTCGAGGGTTTATGGCAGGTTCTGCAGGTTCAATGTCTGAAATTAACAGTTGAATGATCTAGATTTGTATATCTGATTGGTCCACACAGTCTGGGTTTAGATTTTGACTCTCTTTAATTATCATGAAAGTGGTGGTCTTCATATGAAAAGCCCTCCTTTTATAGTAGTTTTATTCCAAGGTAAGAAGCAAAATTAGTAAAATATTGCTGCTTGTTCTACGATTTCAACGTAAATTTTCCCAAGCAGGAAAATCAAAGTGCTTTTTAGATCGGGGAAAATAATTCCATTCGACTTTTGACGTTTATTTGCTTAAAAATATCTTAGAAGTTTCAAGCCATCAAAATACTTTGTAATTAACGACAAATAAGATAAGTCGGAGGGTGTATATGATAGAATGTAAAAATTTAAGTGGATTCTTATCATTATAAAATTTTAAGGTGCATTTGGAAAAAAAAATTGTAATTGTGATGCTGAAATGAACTTTTTTGTCAGATCATGTCGGATCATATGATTATTTATGAGTAAATGTATTTTGTCACGTGATTCTATAATTATATAAAGGATTAATTTTATAGTCGACATCTATAGAGCAAATTAAATTCTAGCAAATATGAGCCAATATAATTATCATTTATCACGACCAGCGAATAAGCTCCGTTCTCCAATCCTTACTTCTAAACGAAAGAATTAGGATGAAGCGACATAAGTAATTAAACACTAAAGCAAGGAGTTCAACTTAGATTTTGCTTAATGTTAGTATTTATAGTTGCTTTGAAATATCACCTAACATCCTTTATGATTGCCAAGGAGACTTTTTCTTGAGAAAACAATGCCTTTTGCACTGAAAGGGCCATCAACTTTTGGCATGAAAGCGAAGATGAAACATCAGCATAACCTCGAAGTATCTACTGGTTGGCTTGTGCCACTGTGCAAACGCGCTGTTTGAACAGCAGCCTGCTCGTCGGCAGCTCAATAATTCACTTAGTCAATGTTTGTTAGCTACTTGTTGTATCTTATGCACATATACTGCCTAACGACAAGAGTCTCACTGTTTCAACTTTTTTAAAAAAAAATAAATCACCACAGCAAATTTCTTTTTCGCCTTACATAGACTTTCAAAACCATGTTCAGATTTCAAGATGACAAATAGCAATCCTTGATCGAATTCCTCCTCTTGTCTTCCTTTCTTCTCCCTTGTTTAGCCTTCCCCCTCTCTCTCTCGCTCTCTTCAGTGTTTCTCAGTAAGACAATGACTGATTCTAAGCCTGGAGTTGTAGCTGTTTCTGTTCTTGGCCATGGCGCCAGTCTGTTGTCAAATAAGAATAGGCAATAATTATGAAGTGCATCAAAGTGATCTCAAATACAAGGTCGATACATTGCGCTCTGACCAGTGTTTTGAAGGTGCTCCATTAATTATTTACTGGAAGTGGCACATGTTCAGAAACGCTGCTTGATCCTGGAAACCTTGTCTTGGTGCACCCACTTGGAGGGGACTGCCAGTAACTTCCTAAAAGTAGATGCTCACCATTTAGTTTTAGTTCAAATGGGTATACACCTTGAGATGGAGTAGATGAAACCTGAGAGAAGTTTGTGTGTGCTTGGGAATGCAGTGATGGAGCTCCTGATGCCTGCTCCATCAGCTGGTAGCTCGTGAATGCTTCATTCTCATAAGATTTAGCCTGAGACTGAAGGTGGTTGTTTTGTTCCACACAAGGCTGTGGTTCTTGTACTATGCCCCTTATCAGTTTCTGAGATTTTCAATACAAATTGAAGAATCATGTCAGGCTCTGTTTATTTATATGTAGCTAAACGAAGAATGCGAGATTACCTGCTGTTGATTGATGCAATCCATGAGGTCCACGTTGAAGTCGTATAGCACAGGACTCAAGGATGCAATCTTCATCGATAGAAACTGAAGAACAAATTTAGAAGATTGGTAGTGTTGAGCCAAAAAAATAAAATTTGGGCTTCTAAACAATTTGTTGTTTAATTGAATACCTCAACTTGGTTTTGCAAGGACTGCACGTAGTTAATTATCTCATCCAGCATTAATGCTTTTCCAGTCACCTGATCAAAACAATAGAAAAATTAGATGATCTAAAAAAGATTCTTACTATTCAAAAATTAAGTACCTTGTCACAGCCAGGAACAAGGCCCTGCAGCATCTTCATTCTTTCACTAATCTTCTCCCTTCTCACCTGAAACCATCGAACTTAATTATTCATACAAATATAATCGAGCTACGGAACCGGATCAATTGTTTCTCTCATTCAGCATCCTCACCCTCTCTGCGAGACTGTGGCTATCTGTTGCTTGACCTCTCTTTGCTCTAACATATACATCCGAGTTGGAGCTCTGTTTCTTTTCCTCTGTTTTCTTTGCAGCTCGCTTCTGCTTCTTGCTCTTGCCTTCCTTTGCATTGTTCTACACAATTTTTTAAAGAAAAAAATCATCCTAATTTTCGCCCAAAAAAAAAGTTCAGATAGTAATAACAGAAGCAAACAGCTCAACAAATTTCCACCTTGCATTGAGTTGACACAGTGGTCAAACTGGTCTCATCCGATCTACTCTTTCTTTTGTTCTCAATCATAGTTGAAGCTTCTTGATTCGCAATCACTGAACAGACAAAGTGGCCATCAAACGAAGCAGCAGCAGCAGCAGAGTTATCATTCACAACGGCAACGCTGCATGCGTCGTCAAGCGATGAAAAGAGATAACTGGGGAAGCATGAAGAGTCCAAAAGGAAGCCATGAGGCAGAGGCTGCTGTTGACACGCCATTGAATTGAACCAGAGGAAATCGAAGAGGGAGTTGGGGAGTGGGTGTGTGGTACTCTTTGGTTCGGCCGGCGGGCTATAAATAGAGCTAGAAGCCATGCATTGATGTCTATTCACTACAGTAAGTGTGTTAATCAAAAGCTTTCATTGGGCAATGATGGCAATGGGCATGGATGCATGCAAGGTATAATGGAGTGGACCGAACTCCCAACAAGAAAGGAATGGGGTATGGCATAGGACTAGGACTTCGCTTTCAAGCTTGTCTCGGATTTGGCGGTACAAGGTGGGGGAATGGGCTTTGTTTAGTTGTCGTGGACGGAGAGAAAGAGATAGGGAAAGATAGAAGAAGAAGAGAAGAAGAGAAGAAGAAGAAGAAGAAGAAGAGCAAGGAGAAGAAGTTGAGTCGTCTTTGTTGGAGACGGCAAGGCGGGGCGTCGTGGTCGGTTGCCGACTTCATTCCTGGGCCGAAGGCCAACATGACCCACACTTGGGTTCGGAGAACCGGACCGGACATCTGAATACTTTATCAATTGTGGTGTAGGTCAAAATTGAAAAGAAATATTGACTACGTGGAACTCATTAAATTCCATTTGTCTGGTACCTCAGAAGATTTTTTTCCAAAATAAATTATTTTAATCATAATTATATTATTAAGATAATTAAATCTATATGGTTTAATATAACCATGCATTTCATGTTTAAACTAATTTATTTCTTTTATGATATATTATTATTATACATTCACTTGATGAAACACCTTTGCATTAATAAATTTTATTGAATTTTGATTATATATTGTCAAAATTTCTCTACAAATGAATACAATAAATATTAATCAAAAGCCCTTGAAAACATTTATTGATAAAATAAAAATTAATTAGATTGAATTACAAGATCAAATCGAGTACTGAGAATTAAAATGAAACTTAAAACAACATCCAAAGAAATTATAAAACACCATGGGTTTACAAGGATTGGATCCACTAATCATCAACCAATTGAGTGATATCTCATAATAAAATTATAAGTAAGTATTTGCTTAAGCCATAAACAAACTAAACTATACATCTAAAGTAGATCCGTATAGGGACTAGGGATTTAGGGGAAAACCTATTTTGATACCAAAATAGGTCTTTTATGTAAAGCCTAAATCCTAATCTTGGGCCATCAAATTATGTGTTTCTTTGATTTATCCCTCTTCTCATCTAATCAACTCCTATAGTTCCCATCAAGTCTAACCAAGATTCAGTTGTAGTTTGACATTACTATAACTTTTTTGTGATTTGGTTGACATGTGACCCTAATGTGACTTGATCGACATAGTCTAGCTTTGATGCAACCTAATCAAGACTCAAATGTCAACTTGATCAAAATCTAATGTTAAATTTGTTGATAAAGAACCTAGTCAATTGGCTTGATCAATATAGTATAATTAACTTAATTAAATTAAATGATAAATAGAAAAGTGTTAAAACATGGCAAAATGCTATTTCGATATTCCTGCATCTCGCTTATGGAAAATGTAATGATTAATGACACTAAAAATCTTGAATTGAGCGACGACAAATTAACTTGAATTCACCAAAATAGTGACGGTGCTTAATTTAGTGAAAGTTGAAAAGGACTTTAAGCTCTTTTAGATGTATCATACTACTATAACAACAAGTGATCACGACAAGTTTAACTTATCTAAATGAAGATGAAACAATGACCCAAATAAGTAAAAAGGGATTTAAAACTCCATCAAAAAAATTAATAACAAACTATGTACATCTAATCATCAAAATATAGTTATTGTATATTAAATATGGATAAGAGACCATTCATAACCTACCAAATGTTACCCCACTTTTATTTTTATATATAAAATGAAACCTAAATCCTCTAAATAGAAGTGCGAAGTGTAATCTTACCCATTCAGCAGGATCAAGCACTAATCCTGTTAATTTAAATGCGCTGAAGTTCCCAAAGGTTTAGCTTCATCAGAATGAATTCAAACAACTCTGGTTCAAGGTAGTAGTTAATTCAAATTCACCTTAATTTGTCCAAAATAAATCAGGCAAAATTTGAATATTTGAATTAATAATAATAATATTAATTATTAATAGAAACATTTTGAAAAACTTACGTGAATTACAATTAGTAGCTCTACTTTTGCATCGGCGGAGTGGCATCCCATGCATGAATCATAATAAACAATGTTACAGAAGGATTTGGTAGGCGAGGCGACCTTTCTTCATCGCACTTTCCTAGACCCATTCAAGCCACATTTTCCCATTATCCTTGTAAGAATTATTATTTGTCCTTCTCTGTGCCACATAATTTCCTAGCTCAAAGCATGAAACATGCGAGACGTGCAGAAAGGGAGCTGCAGAGCAGCTTCCTACTGGTCCCGACAGTACCGGCAGAAATTTTTACGCGTATGAACACGGCATGCGACACACACTCATTCATTATTGTATGTTTATTCGGAACAGTTCATTGTACGGCAAAAGCGATTGTAACATAATTAGCACGTAACGTCGAAGGCAACATTTACCAGAAACCATAGTTAATCAATAAAGTACGAGATCCCTGAGACATTAATATTTATTAAAACCACACATATCGAACTAACACGTAATACTTAATCAGGCACGCAGCAAGCAAGTCATCCCTTGCCACCTAAACGCGATTCAGGCCTGAGCGAGCAGCACGCAACGCCAGCTTGCGAAGGCCGAAACGTGCTCTTCCCCGAATCTTCCGCCAGCTGCTTCTCCTTCGCGTATGGACCTGCAGCCTCGGTCAACCTGCACGTTTTGAACGACCCACGACACTCGTCAACCGAAGTGGTTTGCAGTAAGCAAGCAAAGCAAAAACACCGCGACACGTGCAGAACTAATTTCTCATTGTTATCTGAACATGTTGAATTAATTTGCGTGCAGATCGAGATATAATTATTACCTCTGCTTGCGTTTCGCGAGGAATCGCTGCAGTGACTTCCTCCGTGACATCGGAAGCAGGTCTACAAGAAAAGGAGGGCCATTGTTTAACTACTAGCTATTTCAAGGAGTAGAATGTTAAAAAGACAAACGGGGCAAAGGAGACGTTGATTACCCTCCGGCAAACGCATGCCTTCCGTCCCGCCGATCACATCGCCGGCATTTGCCGTCTCTGCTAGTTTCAAGATCGCCTCCGTCTGTAAATACTTAATATTTGTTCCCTTTAACGATTTTTATTTAAAAAAATCGGAGAAAACGGAAACGGGATGGGAAAAAGCGAGTAACCAACCTTGTCTCGTGGGAGATCAAAAACGGCCACCGTGCCTCTGTAGAAGATCGTCAGCGGCATCGTCTCGTTTGAAATCTCCGTAACCGATCTAGATTTTTTTTTGTACATATTGAATTGAATTTGTTTGTCGAGAAGGGAAATGATGATTTTAATCCGGAGTAGAAAGATGGATGTGGAGAATGGCGGCGAACCTGATGGAGGGGTTCGGAACCGTCACCGGCGGCGGAGACGAAGAAGGAAAAAGCAAGGCGGCCTTCGCCGGCCGCATCGCGCCGGCGCCGGGGGCGATCACGCTTCGGAGAATCTGCGGGTTGATCCTCGACACTACGCTTTGGATCCCTAAACAGGAAGCCGAAGAAAAATCTCAGACTGGAGAACCAAGAGACGAGCGCCCGGCGAGAACAAGAGATGGAAAAATGGAGGGCGGTCGATCAGATCATTACCTCGCGCGGAGCTTCTTCCATCCACGGCACCGTATCTGGCCGCGTTCTGCTTCTCGATCTGGAAGAAATCGTGCTCCGCCATGGCATCGAGTATCGACTTCTGCTTCTCCCTACTCTGTTCGCTCGACGGGATTTTAAAAGAGCCGCGATCGGGAGCAGTAGGACACAAGCGCGTGTCGACTTGTAAATGCTTGGATCTGCATCGTTGGACCGGATCCGACGCCTGCGATGCTTTGGTTTAGTTGGGCTGATCCACTGGGCCGTTGTATATTTACTAATTAATCGATATGGGCTGGAAACAACTAGTGGGATCAGTTGGGCCCATTAGCCCGCGTTATGCTACTGATCGGATATAATTTTTGGTATTTTGCAGGAAGTTCCAAAAATTCAAATTGTTGTTTTCCTGAAGTGGGCCAGCCCCGCTGGCGTTCGGTTGTCGCTTTGACTTGACTGCAAACTTGAGGGAGAATCCACATTGATGAGATGATGGCGAACTGGATCCGGATGCCACCGAAGAAGTCCGATCCACGTAGAAGGATCCGTTTAACTAGATCCAGGAGTCCGAGTAGAAGACAAAATTTTCCTTTTATTTTTCAAAAAAAAAAGGAAAAAAATCGAAAATTAATTTTGGGGAACTGCGTTAAAACCGGCGTCCCCAACCGTGTTCTTGTTTATTTGACATCTCTCAAATCCTACCAAATCAAAAGGCTGCTTCATCGTCTTTGTTCGTGGATTCGCATTGCTCGGCGGGAGTTCTGCTCCTGCGATGGCGGCGGCCCCCAATGTCGAGACGATCGCAGCGTCGCTGAGGAGCTGCTCGCTGGGGGAAGGCCGAGAAGGGGGGCGCTCGCCGCCGCTCCAGGCTCATCTCACCGAGGCGAGCGATGAGAGCGGCGGCGGGATCTCGGTGGACCTCAACTCGGAGATCGCCCTTCCAGTCCAGTGGGAGCAGTGCCTCGACTTGCGGGTGCGTGCGATCTGGCTCCCCCTCCTTAAATGCGGCTCCTCTCCTTCTCCCTCTCCCCAAATCATTGACTATAAATGCGCCTTAAAATTCAAGTGATTTCTTTCGGATGTTGGTCGTTTTGGTTCTGTGTGAATTAAGAAGTTGTTTTCCTAGGTTTGGTTGCCTTTAATTAATACAGCTTTCTTCCCCGTTCCACGCTTCATTCAATGCCACCCTTGTCCAGTTTTATGATTTTATGAGTTTTGATTGAGATTGAGTAATTTGTTCTTGTGTTGTTGATGAGCAGAAAGAGAGATCTTCTTGGTCTTCCACATTGCATTTTTGCGTTGTTTTCCTTTTAAAAAAATTGCCCATGACTGTGTTTTTACATCGATGATAAGCTTTTCTTCCTTCTTTCTGTTTGAATCCGGTATGTAAATTCCTTCTATCCATTTTAGACTGGAGAAATTTACTACATCAACTGGGAGAACGGAGACCGGACCACCGAGGACCCTCGAAGCACTTCCGGCGGCTACAGCTCCAGTAACTACTACTATGACGACGACGACGACGACGACGGGGCCTCCGACGAGTACAGCTCTTCCCGAGGCGGCAGCGGCGGCGACGACGAGGATGCCTCCGACGACGAAGACACAGCCGATTCCTCCAGCCTCTCCTCCGCATCCCCGTCGCCATCTTCCTCCGTCGAGGAGCCCATCGGCGAAGATCACACGCTCGTCGCTGCCGGCTGCAAGGCCTGCTTCATGTACTTCATGGTCCCGAAGCGCGTCGACTCCTGTCCCAAATGCGCCGGCGGCCTCCTCCACCTCGGCCGCAACGGCTAGCTAGTTCTGAAAAAACTTCGATCTTGTTCTTCTACAAGCCATTCGCTGTGGGAAAGGTCAAAGTTTTATGATCAAGCTGGATTCTTTTTGGTTCGGATTGCATGCGTTCTTGTTCCTTAATCGATACTTCCCTGTGAATCGCATTGAGATAGATTCAAAGGTCGTGATCAGTATCTTGATTATATTTCACTCCTGTGTTCTTGATTCCATTCAAAATCCTTCTTTTACTGTTACAACTGTGCTCTTTCCATATGGCCTGACGATATATGAGACACAAAGTCGATGAGTTTTCTTTGAGAATTGAAGAATGGCTGGGACTAATTGGGAGAAGACGAGTAATGAACCTGTCCAAGTAGCAGATTGGACCCGCCCAAGTACCAAAATATTCCTTTTCTTTTATCTTCTAGCTCTCACTTTCCATTTCAATTATATAGCAACAATATTCTCTGAAAGCATCAATTAATGGCTCCTCTCTCCTACTTCAAAGTTGATGTCTCTAATGGTCGATGCATCAATTTTAATTATTATTATTATTATTATTATTGTTGGTCTTGCTATATTAGAGTAAGCTCCTACAACATAAACTTAATCAATCAAGATAATCCACACCAAGTTGACTCTTGCATATTTAGCATAGTAGGATTTACTAAAAATATGTTTTGTTACATCAGCTTTTCTTTGTTTTATATATATATATATATATAGAAGTTCTTGAACTTTTATCTTTTAAATAGGATTGAAGACTTTGACAATTGAGGTCTTTACCAATTGGTCTAGTTGACACCTCTAAATATAGATATTATTATGGCACATAAAACATATATATTATTCATTATTGGTGAGACACTTAATGCTATAATTGCTTTTGGCTATGAAATATTTCATCTAAATAGTCAAAATATGTGATTTGCTATTGTTATTAAACATGATATTATTATTAGGAGAAGAGAAAGAAAGATCTAAGTTTGGTAGATCTTTTTTGTGGCAAGAGCAAGTTAAATAATATATTTTTGATTTTGCAATTATCTTGAGAACTAAAGATTTAATAATGTTAACTGTCTTGTTCGAAGACAGTTAACATATAGTTCTTCCATAATTTTGCACTTGGTGCTTATGATCACTTCCATAATTATATTCTTTATCAAGAATTTTCTATTACTTCTTCTTTAGAATGATCATTTTAAATTTTAATTTGTGCCAGTGTGGGCCTTCAACACAAGTGCCGTATGATCTCATTGGCATGAGAAAACCCATCACAGTAATCATGTCGTCGATCAAGAGCATTAATCCTCTGACATTACTTATCTTCCACCACTGACTTGTTAATGTCATGCATGAATTCAACTGCATGACTCACGAGGAGCACCTTTTAGCCTTGGCTCTGAACCAAATCCTGGTCTTTCTTGTGAGGAAGCTAAGACAGAGCAGCAGCCATTTCCTTGCAGATGGTAGACAGCAACCATATTCACCAGCACTCCCTTTTGCCCTACAAACATTTTCTCCTCTCTCTCTTTTTTTTTGTTTTTTGTTTTTTGTTTTTTTTCCCTTTCCTTTCTCCTTAATTCCGTAGACAGCAAAAAAGATTGAAAGAAAAAACATTTCAGAAGCAGCTAAAACAACAGCCACGCTGCTCCCACATCCTTAATTAGTTTCCCTCTTCCACGGCATGCTCTCTCCCACGGCTCTTGCCACTGTTCCTTCTGGTGTAATCACTGTGCTGGAGTTGTGGAATCATGACCAAATGATACAATCCTAGCTATGCACAGGTCCTGCCAAGTACTTGGAGAAAATTATATGTGGGAAGACAGTGATGGCTTTATAGACCACTGGTAAAACCCCCCTTCCTCCACCTAGTGATATAGCTTCTCTACCAGAAGCAGCACAATAATTCTGATGGGATCATGGGAGAAAGATAACTCGAAGCCCATCACCACTAACATGCAACAGCACACTGATGCTTCTCAAAACTCACCATGGAAAATTGCATGATGTATGTGGGAACTGGAAAGGGAGGGAGGGGTCACTGTGCATGAAAAAGATGTTGAACAGGACAGCCAAATTGCTGTGTACTGTGGAGCAGAAGCTTGGAAGCAACTGTGAGGGATTAGAGAGAAGTATTTATGAGGAGGGAAGGGGGGGAGTGAGACAAGAGTTGGACCCATTGAGATTTGAGCATCATGTGTAAGGAAGCAGAAGAGACAGGACAGGACCACGCCATGCATGCATCCAATAGTTGCAGTGAAAGTGACCAGTGCTAACAAGGAGCAGCGCTAGCTCAGTGGGCACTGCTCCACACAACCATATGCTTAAACAATATATGAAAACCTACACCGGGATGGACTGATCGCCCAGTGGTAAGGAAAGAGATGACTCATGATAGATCAATCGTTGTGATTAATTATTATGTTCTTCATCTGTGAAGATTTTCTTTCATAGAGAGAATTTTCACGAAGAGATCTGTGAAAATTATTTGATATCTAAAATAACTGAGTGAGCGTTCATTCTTATCTAGTGGTGCTTTTTGGATGATTTATGATTCCTTTTTTTTTGTAAGATATAAATAGAGAATTTAGTATTTGTTTTCAAGAATCGTTCTCTTGCATGTCCTGTAATTTTATTGTCTAGAATTTTATTTTTCAATATTTATCATGGTTTTTTTTTAAATTTTTTAGAGAAATATGCTACGATATTTTGGGAAAGTTGATAACCAATAACTCTTATTTTCATTTTTTTTTAAAAATTAAAGGTGAAAAAAATTAAAGTTCAGTTGGCCATCTCATTGGTGTTCAAGAAATCATAATGTGATCACTTTTAAGACATCCAATAAAATTAGAACGATGCATAAAAGAAATAGTATGATTAAAACACAATGATTAATCGGTATCAAAACTCAAAAAAAGACTGAAACGAGCTAGTAAGGGGCATTTCAACACCTTATTAAACTTTGACCATATGATAATTTTATTTAATTTTTTTATATTTAAACTTCGAATCTAAATATACAGATACATTTTAGAAAGTCATCCAAAGTAACCAAAGTACTACATGGTCATTTAATGTCAAATTTTATATATTCATAAATACACACTCTAAGAGATTATTAGAATTCACCAATGCTTTTAAAGTAATCAAATGACTCAAAAATAATTTTATAGAATTTTTAATCAAAATTCTTAAATTTTGAATATGAATAAAACATACATTAAGGAGAACGTTGTTGTAGTTTTTTTTTTAAAAAAAATTATCAAATGACTAAATGATCATATAGCAATTTTGATCAAAATTATTACATAATTGTATAGTAATTTTGATCAAAGTTATTATATTTTTTAAAAAATTAATTCTTAAAAAAAATTGTATATCACTTTCGTCTCTATTTTTTAAATAAATAAATTTAATGCTTTATATATATATATAGTTAACATATTCTTTAAAATATAATTTATGTAACAATTTTTAAAAATAATATCAGATTTATAATCCTCTTTTATATATTTTTAATAAAATTATAATTTGCATCATTTTATTTTATTTTATTTTATACTTTATTTAGTAATTTTAACTAAAATTACTTTATGAATATGCCTAGGCGTGTGCGTTAAACTAATTGGGTAGTCGACCTTTTTTTTAGTCAGTGGATAATGGATTTTGACGGTTTTGAAGATGATAAAAAACTTTGTTTTGTAATTTATAAAAAAGAAAAAACTCATTTGATTTTTAACCATAAAAGTACTAATCTTACATTTCTGGTTTTCAAATGTGATAATTGTCATGATTTGGGAGATGTTTATTCAAGATAAAAAAAATAAAAGAGTTAAACTAATGTATGAATAAATAAAATAGCTAAATGGGTTATGATTTAATTTATTTTTAGAATTATTTATTTTAATAGATAAAAAAATAAAGAGAAAAATGATTTATACTTTTATCCTCCTAATTCGTCTAACACATTCAGTCTGATTGGTTCACATGGCCAATCCAACTTGACCTACTCATTTTGACCGTATAGTTTGACTATTCATTTAGATCACTTGGTAATTGATGAGATTGATTAGTGTTTTCAAGTCATGAGTGGATATTATTTTAGAAATTACAAGTAAATATTATTTTATGTAGAGTGACAATTGGACATATTTTGATAAGTACAAGGGATTTAGTTGCTAATGCTACCCTATTTGAGTGGAACCAAAATTAATCAAAGGTATCTCTAGCCCATTTGATTTTTCATCATTTTTAAATATCTTTGTAGGTAAACGGTAGCAAGAATGAAATATTTTAAAATTTTATTCTCTATAATTCATCCTTCTAGTATTCCATCCAAGTAGGCATGCCTTGATCTAATCATTATATTTGTGACAAATTCATTATAATAACCTTGATATTAACGCAGGTATAAAATTTTGGATGGTCCAAGAGAATCAAACAAAAAATATGTTGTTTATAAAGTCCATCTCTCTTCTACATGGATAAAAAAAAGCGAACACAAAGATATTAATGTACGTAATAAACACCCAAAGAAAAAAATATATCTTGGGGTATCAACTTATAAGTTCTTCACAAGTTGCAAGATCAATCTTGTGGGTTGCCGCGTTCATTAGGGGGCGTTGCTCCATCACAGAGAGCCTTCGTGCAGTTCATACAAAAACTTCAAAGCAGCAACAAGCTACAGATTATCATACGATCATCAGTCAATTGAGTATGAACAAATCAAATGTCATCATACGAGAGGACAAACCATGATATGTAGGGCAACAATGTGCAACGGAACTATGAAAAACACCAAATAATTTCCATTAGAAAGGCGATGCAATCACTTAAATGTAGTCTTGGGTAACAAAGGCGTATAACATCAACAGCAACATTTGAGTGTTTCCAGACTTGAAAACAGATTCAGATAACAAGAGAAAATATCTTTCTTAGATAGTCAACTTCTCATCTCACAAAAAATTGAAGTGAATGAGATGTAGTTTTTAGCATCTCAACTCCCACATAAGAATCAAGCCGAGGCAGGGTAAACTAACTTAAGACAAATTTTACTTTATGCTGCTAGCATCAATTTTTGTGGGGCAAGACATAATATATAATATAAATTATACATACATTCTTCATTAGATTTGATGAGCAAGCAAGATAAAACAAGATGGGATGAGACAGGGCATTAAAGATCTCACGCCAAACCTCTGTTTTGCCCCTGCATATAAAATGAATTTATCCATCTCATTCCCGCTCCAATATACATTTGATGATGAGGGATGGCCCACATCAAGATTGGTCGATATGGATCCCGAGGTGGGTCAAACTATCACCCTCATCTATATCATTTCAACAGTTCATTGCTGATTTGTGATCAAGAAAAATAAAGAAAACTTTAAAATGTTTGATTGTGCAGCTTGATCTAGTGCATAATGAACCCGTTTTATAGATGGTGTTGGAAGCATCAAATACATGTGCACCTACGACTAATATTGTTATCAAAGAAAACAGAAACTCAAATCAATATATCCAATTGAGTAAATTTGATTTAAGTACTAATTAACTAGCCACATTAACCCACACGTCATTACTGTATTGTTGCTAAAGTGACCCAATGGATCATTAACCAACAAACCAATAAACTATTAAACACAAGTACAACTACTGCATATGAAACAAACACCATTGTGTAAAAGATAAATAAAATAAAGAGACCAATACCCATCACCAATATTATTTTCCACCACGTCCTATTTGCACATCTCCAGTTCTTTATCTTCCTCGAGCAACTGTATCACGACTTGAAGAACAGCACCATTTTTTCTATAATTTAAACATGCAAACGCAATTCAACCAAAGAAACAATGACAGAACTTAGACATATATCTTAATAAATAAGATTCGAAAAGGGTGCAAAATCTGATTTTTTTTTTCTACAAGCGGCAATATCATCAGAAACCCACCTGTCCTCGGATAATGGTTCGACCCTTGGATATACTTCTTTTTCTAATAAAAACAAAACAAAGCAAAAGAACAAACCCAGGACCATTTGGAGTATTCTCTCACATTTGTTCACGATCACTGAAGATCCAGCTGAGGACCTGCTCGAATCATCAAAAGCCTTAAATCCACTTGGAAAAGAAAACTATGCTTGATTTCAAAACAAGGAAAAGGCAGAAGCCAGAAGCAACACATCAAAAGCAGTAATGTTTTGGATTCTACCTGTATATTTATGTGAATAGTAATCACCTCATGAGGAGTCCTAGTTTCGAAGATAAATCACCAAAATCAAGGTATCAGATAGCAGACCCTGAATTATTTGGAACTACTTTAAATACATCCACCAGGTATGTCTTAATAAGTCCATTTCCAGACAGCTGGTCATTTATACACCTGGGATGAGTTCAAGCTTCAACTGTTAACCACAGACAGGAGCCAGCCGAGCTGAGGTGGTGAGGTGCATTACACAGGCTGGATAGCATGGTCCCTGATACCTCAGTTAGCAGTCTGGCTTGCTGCTCCCTTATACATGCATTGTCCACATTGCAGAGCCACACCTTTAGATCTAATTCTTCTGAACACTTTCTGAGCAAAATTAGCAACAAAATTTTGGCAAAATTTGAAATTCATCAAATTAAGAACCTAGTCATCTTAGTAAGGCTAAAGGTAAGAACTAAAGAACCAGATTTAGCATTTGAAGTTCCCCAAAAGTCCAAGCAAATAGACAGGTCGACATTTTCAGTATGACAATGAAAACTCAGCTCACAGCCCTGCAGGCAGCATTTCAACCAAAAAGAAGGTAAACTTGCTCCAAACTCAATTCACCGCCTTTTCTTGCTTGATTCTTCAGTATTTGCCTTAGATGGAGCAGCAACTAGCTGGATGAACTAGCACCACCCATGTCAGAGCAGACACCAATGGTCCATATTTAGTTAGCAGCTACTGCATAGTGCCAACTAATTATGTGATGAACACAAGAATCAGAAGCTTTTCAGAAATATTATTGAAAAAAATGTTACCTCTGCCTAAAACATGTCAAAGCAGGCCATGGACGCCAGCCCATGAAAATTAAAATTGAATATTAGAGGGAAATAAAAAAAAAAGTCAGATAGTAACAGATGGTCAGTGGATGGATTATGATATCTCACGAATGCAAACTTCTTCTCAGGAGGCTTGTTAACAAGAACATCAAATGGCAGAACAGGAGTAGAATAAGCTTCCTACACCAGTGAAGTCATGAAATTTAAAGTTCAAACTACAGTGTACAGCCACCAAATTAATAAGGAACAAAACAATATGCATAATAAAAATTAAAAACTATACCTAATTATAAGTCATAAAAGCAAACTATTAGAAGCACTTTTATAGCTAATTAAGATAACTTCACTACGCATGTAGCAAACCCTAGAATGAATTCAGCATTTCCAAGTTTTCGCAGCAGCAAAACACACAAGAAGCAAAACACTAAACTTTTTTGTTCCCATAACATAAAACAATGACTTCAAACCTATTGCCACTTTACAACATGCATTTTGAAACAGGATAAAACATAACCTGCAGTGCAGCCTTAGTGGGAATACGGAATTTGACAACAGCAGAACCGTGGAAGACACCCTTCAAGTTAGACTCAAACGTAAAAGAGAGAGAAGCAGAGGAGCCTCTGACATTAAAAGAATAGTATTGATTCTAGTGGCTGTATTAGTAAGAGTTTAGAAATAGCATAAACTCACACATCAAGTTGTTCACAAGTATTTGATGTGCTTTCCAGAGATAAGTTACCAACTATTTGATGTTCTTTCCAGAGACAAGTGCAAATCTATCTTGGGGCCAACTATCGTCACTAAGGCTCACATCATATGCCATCTTAAAAGTATCAACTAAGATAGACTAGAGAGCATGATCATAGGATAAAAGAGTATGGAAACTCTAAGAGAACACAAGCAAATGCAAGAAATCGAATAGTTCATTCTTATCTGACAATGTAAAAGTTGGTGATAAGTGACTAAAATCAATCAGTCTTCTAGAATCTGAGGTGCTGGAAAACCTTGTAGCTCAGAGGTTTAATGGACTCTAAGATAAACTCATAAAAGTCTTTGAGAACTCCTTAAAAAGGAAGTTTGCTATGACATTGACTCCATAAAATAAATCTCATAGAAGTGGTTGAGAATCAGTAGAGGGAGTAGGGATGCTTTTGTGAATGCATGTCATAGAGGGAGAGAGATGAGAATAGGAGGAAAACAACAACCAAACTGCTGAAGAAAAGTTTCAGTTTGTATGAGTAGACTGTACTGTAGAGGCATACAAAATTCTTTCCTACTTAAACAGATTGCCATATCAGAAATTGAGAAGGGCATTGCTCCAAATTTAATCAAATGTTTAATAATAAAGGACAGAAGCAACTTAAAGTGTCCCTTTAAATGCTAGAATCTGAGTCCCTTTGATCCAAATAAGATACTTGTCTCCATCTCCTCATCCTAAATTCCCTAACCATGTGCCAAACCGTAGTGTACGATCTTGTTTAGGCCTTTCATCGCCTTTTCTTGAATCAGGTTAATGCACAATGTAGCAACTTGTTTCATAACCAACCTATAGTCCATGAATGGTACTACTCTCAGAGTTCTTGAAAGTAATTCATTCCTAAGAGCTGTAGCTTCTAGATCTGGAATGTTGAGTTAATTTAATAAACTAATGGAAATAATAAATCTCCACAGCACATTGAATATATGATATGCACGATTATCATAGGACAAAATCATCTGTGAGAGTTGCTCGGAGAGGAATGAATGGATCTATGACAAAATAAGAATTTTCAATAAAAAAAAAACATATAACATCTTCAAACTAGCTTCAGAAACTGAAACAGAAACAAGTAGTAAAAGCAATTCAAGAATACATAGCATAATGCAATCCACATAACATAAGTTCTATCCAAAGGTTTATAAGCAAAAAAACAAAGAATACATTTTGCAAATGCAGGAAAAGGTCAAATGAGAGCCTGTCCGATGGAAAAAAATTCACATGATCAAGATCTTCAAGTAGATCATGTTACTTCCCAATTTGCTAAATCCTAAGCACACGGATTCAATCCCATTCACATAGTTAGTTTCCATCATATGCCATTGTTACATACTGTGGGTAATTTTAGACACGATAGTTTGATGTATTGAATACAAATCTTGCAAAGGAATGCGTGAAATACACACACACACACACACACACACGAAATAAGATTACGTTACTACAGTGCTTAAAAAAAAAAAAAACAAATATAATTATATTTTCAGAACAAAAATGATATTTGGAAATTTGATAAAATTTAGCTAGATTAGCGTCCTAGAAGTCCCTAGGAATCACGACACTAGGAGTTCAACAATACTGAATATCCAAACCAAACGATTCCAGATATAAGATATGGAGTCCCAATTCTTATTACCATGTTTTAAATGAAACCCCAAGGACTGGACTTCTGATTCTTAAGAACTATTTTTACATGCCCAAAACAAAAAAAAAAACCATTCCAAAGAAATAGGATCGATAGAAATGGGATCGCGTATTCATAACTGCACGAGAAACTTACTTGAAGCATCGAGATAATTGAAAATTACTGGATTAATAAGGAAAACATCTAAGTAAGAAGTAAGAGACACATGCAAACCATACGAACGAGATCGATCGCAACGGAGACCTGCTCAGCGCCGGATCTGAGCCGCGTCAGGCTTACTTTCTTGTGTGCGTCCAGGAAGGAGGACGCCGAAGCTAGCCATCACGTAACATGGAGATATTAGAAGAATCGTTGCCAGGAGGAGGAGAAGACGACCTGACCCCACCCAGATTCGCCATGACTAGGGTTTCGCCGCTGCTAGAAAGACCTGGATCAAAAAGGGACCAACGCGAGAGCAACAGATCGTCTCGACAAACTTTCCATTTGTCCACTTAGTCTTTTAATTTGTTCACTATGGCCCACCAATTTTTAAAAATATATTTCCATTTAGTTGAAACAGATGGCATTTTTCCTCACAACTTCGTGCGTATATACATATATTTCATGTATCTCTCACTTACACTTCACTTATTAACTAAGATTAATATTATTCCATAAATTGTAGGTGACATATTTTCTAAATAATTTTAAAAATTACATCTATAGAGAAATATATTCTTATCTGTAATCATGTTAGTTGTGCATATCCATGCATTGCCATGCAGATGGTGCAATACCACCAAAATTGCATGCATTAATCAGTAATAATGAACATGCATGTGTGTATATGCATGTATATATACCTGGCCTGTAATTAAGACTTGATTAGCAGTATAAAGCTTTATAGGAATTGAAAATTAGGAAATTGACAGAAGATTTCAGAGACTGGCATGAAGGATAAGAGCCTCTCAGCTTAAGCCAAGGGGATGACTGCCCTACAGAAAACCCAAAGATATTGACGAATTCATCACCTCTTCATCAGAGGATCTCTGAAGCTAGATATAGGCAAGTCATTCTTGGCTTAACCAAAGCAGGTCCTTACCCTCATGTAAGACCCCTCTTCTAACTCTACTAAGATTTCCTGCTGTTCTTGATGATCTATCTGCCCTATTTATAATGCATCTGTGCTGCAGGAAATAATGTTAAGTCAACGCCAACTTGCACACTGACAATCTTATATATATACTCTTTTTCTCTGAAGCATAATTTGGACTACACTTTTCCTTCTTTGCTCCATGCAGAATATATTCGGTTCCCAGCTGCAAGATTATCCATGCATGCTTTAATAATTTTATATATGTTTTTGTTTTTCTAGCTAGCTACGGAATTAATTAAGGAGTTTAATAAGCAAATCCTGTAATCAAAGACAGAAGCATTAAGTTCATGTGCATGCATGCAAGTCGATCTCCTCATTAATCTTCCTCTACTAATTAATTACGTACCTTTCAGAAGTGGGATGATGAGACGTCGATCTGACTGGGAAATTGATTCCGAGTTTCATCTTCTGATCAGGACTGATGAAGACCGATCGAGTGGGAGAAAAAACTCATGGAAGGAAGGAATAATCCAACTAAAGTGAATGATATATATGCATCCCCTTTAATTTGTTCTCTGCAAGTTGGTGACCATTCATCCTGCAGTGCTTTGGACGCGACTAAGCCATGCATGCACGATAAAAGTATATATTTATATATTTTGCATATGGTCTCGTAGATCTTGTCTAGCTATTTACTACTGTTCGATCGTTTTCATTTGTGAATGATAAAAGTATACAAATTAATTAAAACAAGTTATATTATAAGCTAATAATTAGCTTGAGCATGGCGAATTTCAGTTATCTTGTTAATATTTACAGACTAATTAATTAGCTCGTGTTATAAAAAAATCACAGACAAGATATTCCACTTCCTCCTTTTATGCATCCCTTTTAATGATTAATAAATTAAATTTGGATGGCACTTTTGTCCAAATCGAATTGATTAAAAGGGGGAGGACAAACACAAGACATGTGTAGTGCTTTAGGTAGGTGAGAGGTCAATCTAATCTGGAACATTTGAAATAATTATGAGCAAATAGAGTTAAGTTTAAATAATTTTAATTATTTAAATTAAGATCTATCATTGAGAATTATTATTGATATTTTCTCGTGGTTATTTAAGATATATATTATAATTTTTAAAAAATATATATTATATTTTAATAATTAATTAAGATTTGATTAAAACTTCCAATGGCCACAAATATAAACACGTCGCTTATAATTTATTATTTTTCATTGTAATTGCTTTTTATTAAAAACCATTTTTTCCCTAAGCTATTTATAAGGAGATTTATAAAAGAACTTGTGATTAATTTTTTCCCATCAAAATAATCTTATAGATAAAGCATATTCTGCTTAGCATATTTAGAAAATTATAATAGTAAAAATTAATAATTTTAAAGGCTTAAAAAAATTGGAAATCAACTAATTACTTTGTCAACATCTTTAATTGTGGAAAGTTGAACGGATTTAAAAATCAGACATAGAATAAATATTTATGATTATATATTTTATCAAAATTACCTCTTTTGATTCTAAAATATTAATTAATATTCAATTTAAATTAAAGAGATTAGTTATGTTTAAGTTTACTTATTTGTTTATCAAACTTAATTATTTAAATTTACTAACAATATTATTTTTTATATATTATAAATAAGTTAAATTTATAAAAAATTATAAACTACAAGAATATAATTAAATTTTATATAAGTTAATAAATAAATTATGTATGGACATTAATAAACTAAGTTTATTAATATTTAAATTTATTTATTTTATATTCTTTTTACTATTAGATAAACATAAATAAAGTTTATCGAATCAAATACTAATCACGAATATTCTCTTCATTTATAGAGGATGCCATGCGTGTAAGGACAAATGCATGTTCATGATCTTCCGGATCAATAAAGAGTTAATTCATTAATAAAAAAAATTGTCGGAGAAAATCTGTCTCATTAATGCCAATAAAGAATGTGTTATCTATAAACTAATTTCCATAAAATAAAATATTTCTATGTTTATTGCAAAAGTTATTTATAAATGCCAAATTTAATAAAATCATAAACTTTGACAAGGGATAATTATTTCTAATCTTTTTTAAAATTATTTTTCTTGAGTAATTATATCATTTAAATAATATATTTAACTACCACAAACGATCCTATTCACATTAAACACATTGATTGAGTAATTAGAAAAATTAAATAAATCAATTATATTAGCTAAGCAAGCTAGATAAAAGTAGGTCAATCATATCAACTAGATCGAATAGGAAAGTTGGACAGGCAACGTTGAATCAGGCGAGTCGATCGTGCAACACTTGGTTTGAATTGAATCTCCTTAGCTAGTAAGCGTAAATTCACTTGGGTTGAACTTCTCTTAGCAAAGCCACATTGAAGTCTAAACCATGTTAAATTTCTTTATTAAATTTATTCTAACTTTGAATAAGGAATAATTATTTCTAATAATTTTTAAAATAATTTTCTTTAACAGCTCTAACATTTAATAATACATCTAACTAACACAATTTATCCTCTCGATATAAAACAAATTGATTGAGTTAGAGAAATTAAATAAATCAATCATATTAGCTAAGCAAGTCCATCATATTAACTAAATCAAATAAGAAAATTGGACAGGTACATCGAAGACCATTGGTTGACCATATGAGTCAATCATGGAACACTTAGTATGGACTGAATTTATCTAACTAGACCGAGGTTAGTACTGACCAAGCTTAAATTCACTCGGGTTGAGCTCATCCGAGCAGAGCCACGTCATTAAGGCCTAAATCATTTTTATTTTTTTTATATATAAAACAAGTCAATAATAGACACATCATTTGCTTTCCCACCTTCCCCGTCCTCGCTCAGCTGCTCGTCCATTAAATACTACCGAGTTTCCGCTACCCCAGCCTCAGATGGCCCCCGAAACGCACCCACCAAAGTAAACCATTTAATAGGACAATACGGATGGGACCCTTCCATTATTATTCAACTTCTAAGTCCTTTCGACGAGTACGGTGTGGGTGCTAATTTCCATTCAAAGTATTTTTTATTATTTTCTAAATATTTTTAGAGATTAAAAAATACAAAAAAATCCACGAAAGGAAGACTTGGTAATTATTTGTATTCTATTGGGAGCACAACACAATCGGACTTACAGTCCTTGCTGAGAGCGTCGTCGGGTCTGCTCCAGGAATCGATCGACCCATCGCCACCCTTCCCGCCATGGACGCCGCCGTTCCCGCAGGAGACGGCGACGACCTCCGTGACTGCCGCCTCCTCCTCTCCTCCCTATCTGCCGCTGCCGCAGACGCCCAGTCGTTCCGCGGTCGCTGGACCTCCATATCGTCCGCCGTCGCTCGCCTTTCTGCCTCCCTTGACGACCTCGCTCCCCTCCCACCTACCCCCCTCGTCGCCGACCTACTCCGCTCGCTCTCCCAAACCCTCTCCCCCGCTCTCGCACTCGCCTCCATCTGTCGCTCGCCGGATCCCCCAGCGGCCAGGCTCCGTACCCAGAGCGAGATCGCCGCCGCCTCCGCCGCGCTCCACCAGCTTGCTGCTGATGCCGATCTTATCTTACTCTCTGGCGCGCTTGCCTACCTGCCGTCGCCTCCGATGGAGGCGGGGAGTTCTCGCCGAGAGCTCGTGCGGGCTGAGGCTAGGAGCCTTGTGACCAGACTTCAGATTGGAAGCTCCGAGTCGAGGATTGCCGCTTTGGATTATCTTCTCGACCTGCTCCACGAGGACGACAAGAACGTCGTGGTCGCTGCTGGACAGGGCGTGGTGTCAGCGCTAGTCCGCCTCTTTGATTCTGTCACTGGCACGGTGTCCTGTCACGAGGCGAGGGAGAAGGCTGCAGCTGCGATCGCGAGGATCTTGGCGGTGCAAAGCTGCCACCATTTTATAGTGGCAGAAGGGCCGCCCCTCCTACACCACCTCGCTCGCGTCCTTGAGTCCGAGGGTGGCGCTGCCAAGGAGAAGGCCTGCATCGCCCTCGAAATTCTAACCCAAAATAGGGATAACGCCATCATAATCGGGTCCCGAGGCGGGATCGCCGCCCTCCTGGAGATCTGCCGCGCTGGAAGTTCCTCTGCCCAGGCCGCTGCCGCTGCAGTGCTGAAAAATCTCGCCACAACCCAAGAGCTCCGGCAGAACTTCATCGAGGAGAACGGAGTCCCTGTCCTCGATCAGTCTTTTAGCATCAGGAACACCTCTTGCCCAAGAGAACGCTATCAGATGCCTCTGTAATCTATCTGCTGGTGGGGAATCCGAAAGCATAAAGCTATCCATCTTCAAAGAAGGGGCTTTGGAATGCCTGAAGAACTACTGGGAAGCAGTCGACAGAGGAGAGGATCGAAATCTTGAGCCTGGGGTTTTCTTATTAAGAAACTTAGCATCTTTCAGGTACATAGCTGAGATCATTGCCGCAAGTGGATTGCTTCTTCGCACCATAACTGCACTAGAGAGCGACAAACCAGGAACAAGAACAGAGGCAGCGAGGGCAGTCACCGAGTTGGCTTTGGTTTTAGGGAGGGCAAGGAAGGAGTTTGAGGACGCAGTGCCTCCTCTGGCGCGCATGTTGGAAGCCAAAGCCGCGGAGGAAAAGGAAGCTGCCTTAAGGGCTCTGGCTTCACTGATGTCATTCCCTGGCTATCAGAGACTACTAAGGAAGGAGGAGAAGGGGATTGTAAACATTGTTCAGCTCCTCGATCCCTTAGTCCATATAGATAAGAAGTACCAAATATCAATATTGTTATCAATTTCGCACTCGGGAAAGTGCCGGAAGCAAATGGTGGCTGCAGGAGCTTGCAGATACTTGCAGAGACTTGCCGACATGGAAATGGATGGTGCTAAGAAACTACTCGAGAACTTGGGAAGGGGAAAGATACTGGGAGTGTTTCCAAGAACTTAACTATGGAAGTCAGCTGTGAAGGATACCCAGCTTGAAGCTGCTTCATATGTATGTAAAATTAACACTACTTCATCCATTGTTCACCTTTGTGTAGATGATTTTGTTCTGATTCAATGTTGGTGTACATGCTTTAGATTGTTGAGTCCTTGATGAGATCGTTGGTATTTAAGTAAAGATAAAGGAAACCTCTAAGATGTTCTTCCACTCGTTGACAACATCTATAAGTAGTTTCTCTGCTGTATCACAAGTTGTAAACACAATTGCCACAAGGGCAGTTCTCTTGCTTAACTGGACAATAAGTCAATTACTCGGTCGTTAGTGTAGTTCAGATACTTTTCTTTCAATAAAGAACTGGAAGATGTTGGGTGGAATTGATTATAGAACACTGTACAGAGTAGGGGACCTTGCTTTGTGAATGAGAATAGTGAATCTGTTTCACGTGTGTACGATCACTTGCTTTAATAATCTTCATAGGAAAGAGCAACTTTAATCTGATTTAGTCATCTAGCCTCTATCAAGTGAATCTTTGGGTTTAAAAGGTGTTGGAGTAATCTTGCTACCTAGTCCGGTAGGTGGCATTGATTTGGATCAGCCACAATTGGTCGGTTTCAGATTTAATAGCTGAGAACTTTCTACTTTGCCTTTTGTTTAAAATAGCAGCTGGCTGTTGTACTTATTTAACTTGTTTTTCACTTTGATTTATGTTTAGTGACTTGTTTCTTTCACAGGACAGTTGAGTGTTATGCTCTACTCCAATGGCCAAATTCTTTTTCATTCAACCTAGCTGTTGTCTTTCCTATGTTCATAACCATAGTCAATTTCAACTAAAGGCCCGATGAGTGAAGATAAAGACACTTGCAACTTTCACTTAAGTTATAGCACTATGAAGTTATGCCACCTGGCTCTGATTGCTTGTATGCTTTACTTTAAGAATTGGATTTAGCTAGATGATACTTTAGAAGTGGCTAAACCTTTTCCACCTGTCCCAGGCAGATGCATAATGTCTAGTGGTCTACAGGACTGGAACTCAGAGTAAGCCCACCTATTTTGGGGCTATAAATAATGACTTGCTTTATGATATCTTTGACAAATCAAATATACATTTGTGATTTTTCTTGCACTTCAATTTAATTTCTTTGACTAGACTATTCATTTGATATGGTTGACTTTGCTGCAGTAGTCCACAAGCACATTCCTAGGCAAACCCATTTGTCTTTTTCTGCACTTAATTTCCCAGAATCATTCAGCTATGTAACTTCTTAAAGTATTCTGAAGTTCATGAGCTTGAAATACTGTCTAGATAGGTAACTTGCATCCATACAATTCCTTAACATGATTTTTTTTTAATGGAACAGATGCTTGTTCCACCAATAGGATTATGGATTCAGGTTTCTATGGCGATCCATGAAACATATTCTAAACATGCCTGACAGTTGAAGGAGCTGCAAATGAGTTCTTAATTGAGAATGATGATGAACCCTCAACATCCCATAGGAAGCATGTGGTGCTTCTTTAATGGCAAATTTTAACTCCATCCCAGGGGAGATCCATATGCCAAGGCATCAGTGTAGCTTTCACTCAAAAATTTACTTGTAAAAAGTGATGAGAATTTAACAGAGCTAAAATTAGTTGAAGTGGAAATCATATTAACCTGTTGGTAAGTCAAGGTTTGATTCTTCAGATCTTATGTGTCTCCCCACTAAACCTTTTCAATGTGCAACCAAAATATGTTTACATCCAACTGTTCTAGGATTTTGATTTCTACATCAATAATAAAGGTTCGGATATAGTTGAAAAGTGGAAGGTGAGAAAACTGATGTGTGACCTAACATTATGAGACAACTTGAGGAATGTTGAGTGGTAGTAGCTAGGAGAAAAAAAAATCAGATAATTCTGAGTGTTTTTGACAATTGCAGCTTCTTATTATGTTTCCACATATGCAACTCCATCCTTGTGATTCAGGATGAAGTCATCGGTTTAGGACGCCATTTAGCACACATTCATTGCTTACTCTGTTGGTTTGCGACTCCATACTTCTTTCCATGTCTGAAATGGATACAGATGGCTTCATCTTCTCAACTCTTATCAGCTTTTGAATTCCAGGAGAGTTTGGAAAGAAGTAGTATCCATTTCGGACATGGAAAGATTTCTCACATGAAACCATCTGTACTGGGTGATGCGAAATCTTCATATCTAGTCCAGATATTACTTATGTGAAGATTAAGATAATGGTGATGTTGCCAGAGTTTGCTCCCGCATATGAACTAATCATAGCCTGAAATACAACAACAGGATGTATACTTGCTTACTTGGGGGTGAAATAGTTTAAGGAATTTTAGCATCTGTAATTGATCAACAACATCAAGGTGGTCGAGGAACTCCATGTTATCTCTCGAGCGAAGATTCAAATAAATAGAACCAAATAGAAAAGTATCTGCAGAATCTAAATTGCTTGAAAACAAAAAAAGGTTTCAAGTCTATGCTTGAAACACTCTACTTCAAAATGTGGAGGAGTATTTAATTATTAGCTCTTCTCTTGGACTTGGGTAAGGATTCACAGAAGGATGAAAATCCTTCCAACAACTGGGGAGGAAGTGGAAGTGTAAATGGCGGAAGAACAACCGCGGGATCTCCTTTGTTGCCTCCACCGGCCAGGCGAGGAAGAGCAAGTGCATCTTGATTTTTATTGAGTCCTTGGATGAGAAATGAGAATGCTCCAAAGCTGAGGCAACTCTGCAGCAGAACTCCTGGTGAACCTGCCATTGGAACAAGCCCGAGATATAGCCATATTACACTTCCACTGAATCTATTGGTTAACTCTGCAAATTAGATGGTGTTTTTAGGAACAAAATAAGACCAGCACTTTAATTGTTCCATACAAAGGACTCTAAAACCCCTTATAAGATAACAAAATTAGATGATAGTTATCCCCTCGTGCAGCATCAACTCAATTCAATTCAATTTCTTATGTGAGTTCTGATTGAACTTTAGTGCTGCATCATTTGCCAACTCATTTTGTTTCGAGTGAAAGTACTTTCAGCGCCTCAACTATTGCATCATACAAAAACACAACTTGAGCGAAGGAAAGCCACGAATTATAGACCAAAATCAAGGGGGGAAAAAACAAATAAATGTAGTTTCATCTGCAAGCAGTTGTAACAGGTAATTCTAGGGGGGAAAGGGCCCAGAACAATATTAGGGTAAAACATGAAAGCTACTAATCCATAAATCAATGCCACGACCAGATGAGTAAGATAAATTGTACAAGAGACAAGTAACAAAGGAGGAATAATATGTACCTGGTACACCGAAAGCAAGACCTGTACAACACCCGGCTATGCCTGCATTGATAGCTGCAAACAACATGATGATTAAACTTAGACCAATAGCTTCATTTCACCAAAATTATTCAACAAATTTTATTAGTGCCATACCATCATCCTTTCCTCTGAATCTCTTTAGCAAACATGAAACAAGGCTATGGACACCGGCTAAAACTGCAAATGTCTAGCACGCGAGCATGCCAGTTACAAAGCTTGGTTTATGTATGCTGTGCAGGAACTAATGAGGAACCAAAACAGAAAATTAGAAATCATTACTAGTAATGGTACCTTAGCGGACGACCCCACATCAACCAAGGATCCCTTGAATCCTTTCTTCTTCATCAAGCCTGATCCTGAAGTGAAGACCATCAAAGTAGCCAACATTCGTCAACATGGAAAATAATTCAAACAAATCCAGAAATCAACGAACTGATAGGACAAATAAATACATAATAATAGAACAAATTTTGCAACTCTGTTACCACCCACTTTTTCCCCTTATCCTATTTTTCTTGATGTGCTGTTTATAATGAGGAAGTTAGGTCCACAAACAATCTTAGCACTTAGCTGCAAATATGTAACAATTAAACAAATGCACTCTTCAGTGAAGAAGTGAACAGTGCCTCTTCAGAAATTATATGATAGCTCTACAGCTCAAATATAAGTAGATATTTCACAGATGCATGCATTCTTGGATCATCATGGTAAATATACAATAAAATCAGGTCACTGAAGAAGGCTGAAGGTGGAGAATAACTGGTAGAAATCATCCAAGGGAACAAAAGTTTTTCACTCCTACATGGAAATCCAATAATCAGAGCACATTCATATCAAATAAAAACTTTTCCAATCTATGTTACATTACAAGAAGTTGACAACACTATTTGACTTAATTTTCTCAGAACGTCAATTTTGTACCACCCCTTACATAAATGCTACTTCCATTGGACAGCCACATCTCACACCTTTTCATTGCCACATAAGACCTAAGTGGAAATACACACATCAAAGCACCTAATACATTTGTCGTTTTCTTCGATTTTCAAAGCCAACACCACTGGCATCTTGATTCTTCCACTTGAACAATCAATAGGGCAAAGATGTCTAATCTTCCACCAACATCAACTTCTAAAGTGTTTCTATATAAGATAAACTATAACCATTTGCTAGATGCAAATATGCCTAACAGTTGAAGGCAGGATGGACACGGACAACTAGAAGTTCATGAAGCTAAAAACATGGTTCCAACAATTATTTAGGCCTTAGTACGACATGTCCCAAATGCCACCAACCTATAAGGAGCAAAAGGGTGAATAATCAAGAGATAGCATCTTTAGTTACCACCATAGTTCCTTCCAAAATATCAAAGAATCATGACCATCTTCAGTATAATTTTAGTTTTTATTGTTTATGCCACTGTCTCTCATTTCATCAGGATATAGAGAATATAACGCACCAAAATCGGACAGAGGAACTCTATCATTTAAATATCTTAACATGGTACATGGTACGAAAATTTGGCAAAATCTATTGTTGTATCACTAACATTCCATAAACAAGAAAATTTAAATATTTGGAAATGAAACTCAAATCCTAGTCTAATGATCGGGAGACTATATGCTACATGGAAGTCCTAATTCAATTGGCTCGAGCGTTCTTCAAGCACAGATCGTGATGCAGTAGGATCTTCCCGCATCATTTACACAACAATTCTACGTTAAAGACTAATTGCAGAAAGACTAATGCGCCACAGTCGCCAGAGATAAGAAACTAGACAAAGATTGCGCAGGGAACCAAAGAACTATCATATCGAATTGGGAACAAGGAGAGATGGAGATGACCGGAGACTAAGATGGAACCTACCGAAGCCAATAACGGATCCCATGAGAGCCCCAGCTGCCGAGTCAACGGAGAAGCGCAGGAGGCACACGATGGGCGGTTCGGCGCCGATGGAATCCGAAGGCTTGTTCTTCGGCTTTGGGCCTCTATCTCTGCCATAATCTCCCCCTTCCTCGCCGTCGTCGGTGTCGGACTCCGGTGGATATCGCGCCGCCGCTTTCGCCATCACTGCTCTGCCCGAGTCTCCAAGAATCTCTCTCGCTCTCGCTCTCGCTCAGGCTCAGTAGCGACCTCGGCTTCGGTCTGCTCTTGTGTGGATATGTCTGGAGCGATAATTTTTGACTGGATTAATGTCTACCCATACATCCACCGCCCTTGTCATTGGAGGCGCAGGAAAGACCTGGTATCTACTCGTGTTAAAGGGAGTTCGGGCTACTTCTAAACGATGAACGTTTCAAATTGTTCCTGGAATGGGATCCGTTAAAGGGGATGAATTATTAAATTTATGATGAATTTTTAAAATTCTAATAGAAATTTAAATTTTCGTTTTTATTAAATAACGATATATTTTAAATATATAATAAAATAATTTATCCATTAAATTTTTAATTTTTAAAGATATGTTTTTGACATATAACTATTAATATTTTTATCAACTTTAATTTGTATAATGATAATGTAATATATTGGATTTTGATATACTGGACATTATCGTGAGCACCAAAGTGTAAAAAAAAAAAATTAATTTTTTTAGCATCTAAGGTTTAAAATTTAATATTTAGTTTAAATTAAGTTAAAATTAATTTTTTTTTACTATTGATGCTCATGGAATGTACTCAACGTAACATTCCTCGTAATATATATAATCTATTGGCTTTAAATAATTATTTTTTTTTTGAATTACATTGGTATTTTCATATATATAGGTAATGTAGGAGGCACCTTTTTCTCTTAAAGTTTTATAATGAATGGTGTTGTTATTAACCGAAATCATATGGTTCACTCTGTGCACATTAAATGAAATATTAGAGGATATTAGATTTATCCTACAAAATTCTTGAGATGCCTAAATCACTAGAGATAGTGAAAAGGAAAGTAGAGTAAGGAGTACAAGCCAAAGATTCTGAATCTCTAGATGATGCTCCTAGGGGCGGATGTATTAAGGGGCCCGAGGGGCCATGGCCCCCCCAGCAAGTTGAACCTTTAATGTGTTTAGATTAAACCCTTAGGGTTACTGGTTAATAGGTTTTAGGGTTAATGGGTTGTTGATCTATTGGATCCTAAACCAACCCGATAAGCCGATAAGGAAACCTAGAAATCGCGAGTCTGCCTTCGTTGGGTCCCGATCGCGCCTACGTCTTCTTCGTGTCTTCGTCGGGCGCGGCGGCAACAACTTCAGCTTGGATTGCCGGCGATCTGCAAGGTGGCTGAGGACGTCGGTGAGTGAAGGGTGGATTGGGCAGTGCCGGTAACAGGGTCAATCGGCGGTGGCAGTGGCGTGAAGGGCAGACCGGAAGAGTCGAAGAGAAGAAGTAAATCGGGTGAGTTTCAGCCGAATATGTAAGTTTGTACTTAGGTCCTTGATATGTATCTTTGGGCAATTCTTTTGTTCAAATGAGTATATCGTTTTCATTATATGACCCCCCCAAATATGAAATCCTGAATCCGCCCCTGGATGCTCCTATCTAATATTTATGTGCAAGAGAAGCAAGGAGTCTACAAGGTTTTAGGTTCGTGATCACAATCTTCTTAAAAAATAGGAGGATTATATCATTAATGATGACAACATTGACTGTAGAACGTTGTTAGCCAGATGTGACTATCATGGAATGGTCATTATTAAAGGCCCAGCATGAGATCGTTACTGAATAGAGAATTCGGGAAGTTGAACTAGTCCAATCTTTCGAGAGTCCAATCTTGAGTAAGAAGCTGTAATAAAATCATCCTTACTAGTTGGTATATCCCGAAGCTTTCTAAAGTAGATCACGTAAGTATGGACTACTAATTTATAGTAGGATGCGCAAGCATGGCATACTAACCTCTGAAAAAAAAAAAGGTTTGCCAGTTCACCTTTAATCTGATTTTTTTTATGTATAATATAATGATAACAATAAGATATATAAAATAAATCAAGGTACAACTAAATTAAATTATACAAAAGTTTGTTTATAAATTTCAAGTGATCCCCACTCACCTAAAGATGGCAACGTTCCTGCACATGGTTCCTTATTCCTCCACTGAAACTAAATTATTGTTGAAGTCAACTTTAGGAACTTCATCAACCTCAAAACAATCCTTCAATACTCTACTATGTCAATGTATATTTGTATCAAAATCTGGTGTTTCATAGTAGAATCAAGCATATGAAAGTGGAATTTCATTTTGTTCCTGCTCCAAAACAACTTACTCGAGGTAGTTCATTTGCATTCAAATGGCCAACTTGCTAGCTCTTTCACCAGGCCTCTTAGCGTCCACGACATGCAACTAAAAGCTTGAGAACGCCTTTCCAAGGTGACATGAACAGACTCTGTCTAAATTACCCGTCCCTCTGATAGACCAAGAGTCAAAATTTGTCTTTCACTTATGTACTACCCGAACAGGTTCAGAATCTGCCTCAACTGAGATGGTTTCACTGTTTCAACTGAAATAAATTGATCTCCAATTCCTATTTTAATGGAGAATAGGTCTACTTTAATGTTTGATGCTTATGCTATTACCCAGCAATATGAAGGATAAGCCATCTCTGATGGAATTGTTTAAGCCATTCATGGAATTGTTTAAGCCATCTCTGATGGTGAGCATGTTGAGCTGGATAGGATTCTCTCGCTTTTTTGTTAAAAAGGAAAATGGAAGATGCTCAAACAATTGGAACAGCCTGTTTGTGCCTTATTCCTAAGGATTCAGATTAAACGTGAGGAGAAATATTTTGACAAACAATCAGGAATACAAAAAGAATTTGGACAACAATGAAATTCCAAGAACATTTGGAAAATGAAAAATAACTTGTAAATAATATTTCTGAATAACTTTACTGTGAAGACTGCAACAAAGTTTACACAGGCAAAAAGAGTCATACTCAGAAACCTAGTCAATAAGCCTGTTCTAAAAAAGATGAAAACTTATGAATGACTATTACTTAATATCCAATAATAACACCAACTAAAACAGAGAAAACAAAAAAAAATGGTGCCTAATTTTAGTGATTCAATTTTTTATTCAATAAACAATACGTAACTAGAACTGTCCATCCAAAAGGGGGAAAAAAAGGACAAGAAGAAAAGAAAAGAGGAAACTGCCAAGATCGTAAAGCCAACCAAGAACACAACTAATTAGTTGAATAGTCTAAATCTCCACGAAATTACATTTGGTTTTATTAGTGAAGGAATAACACATACGACAAGCAAAGGTTGAGTGCTAAGGCAGCACATTAGCATGCATAAAGTGACCGATGAATATCTACTTTGAAATAACCAAAAGGCAAAGGGGAAGATGTGCTCAACTTTATGACCAACAGGAAAAGAACACCCAAATCACCCGTGAAACCTACCTGGTCACCATTAACATCTTTTCATATTTGAGAAGAAAAATCGCCATCAAGACCTGAAAAAAAGCCATAACATTATTCTTTATAAACAACAAAAAAGCCAAAGAAATTGAACCATACACATGAATATGGCCAATGAACCTCTCTATATTTTAGAAATGAGTCGCAATATGTAACAGTTATTTGGGAACAGGAAGTAGCCCTGTAAATTCCAAGCTAACAAGCAAATCCTTGGTACATCTCAAATGACAAACAAATTGAAATGAAAAGAAAAAAAATTGAAGCCTGACGACAATGAAGCAGCATTTTTGCCAGGTGTTACAATAGTTTTGCTGTTTTCCTTTGTTCCAGAAGGATTACTTGGTCTACTTGCAACAACAGTTGCATAAACCTGAAAGATTCTGAATGCATCCCGCAGTAAGATTACATCTCAAACAAACACTGAACCAAAACCTACTTGGCAAGTGGAACGAAACTTGAATTGCAAACCTTAACACAATATCCTTTATTTTGAATCTTCTGAATCTTTTTTTTTTTTTGAGCGCTGCCCTGATTAGCCCCTGATTAGCACTATAAAATTAACTAATTGACACAATTTATGAGACATGTAAAATTCAAAGTCACGCATCTGACTGCATGATTGTTCATCTATTAATGGTCTTAGATCCTTGGAAAATATTGCTTTAAGTAGCAATCCCTGAAAAATAAAAGAAAAGTATTAGAAAAATAATAAGGGAAATGTTTTTAGCATGCAACTATACACCAAGTTCTAAATCCTTTGACAATTTCGTAACAGTAAAGACATGGAGAAGAAAAAAATAAGCACTCTGCTACACGTGCAATTAGCTGAAGTGTCTCATATTGACAAGTACTAACTGAGAAAAACAGAAGAAAAGTTTATTTAAAACATACCCAAAAAAGGCAGGTATGACCTTAAGTTGCATACAAATCATTTGTTAAAGATTGCACTATTAAAGTCAAAAGTTTCTACATTTGCAAGAAGCATTGTCCATGTCCTCTAAACAGTAGCCCCTTGAACCATATGGCAGCTCTTAAATTTCTTTTGAAGCACACTTTTCATTCTGTTCACTTTATTCAAAGCTTCGTATTGGAACTATGGAATTAGTAAACACCATTCAACATTTGGTGAACCTTAGATATATGGATACCTAATCAACCCTCCTGCCTTTGTCAAACACAAGTATCTCCATTGACCACTTCTAAAATGAGGTGGACAAGGAAATCTATACTCAAGTTGGATACTTAATCTCTATCTGAATAACATAATTGCTTACTCTAAATCTGTCTTAGTATTTTGTGGACTAAAGTTGATAATCCAAACAAGACTGGAGCTCCAAGTGGCACGATAAAACAAAGTATTTTTTTTCAATGATCAAGAACTGTTAAATTCAAGAAGGGATAATGAAATGCAAATGCCCCATCCACTCCATGTGATGTTTGAAAGGAATAAGCCATGCAATATGCAAATCTAGATTTTGTTTGGTCCATGTAAATTATCTCCTAATATATATATCATAAATGCATATGACAATCCAAATAATTGGATAGAGCAATAGCATGAAGAACCAAGAAGTCCCTAGAACCTATTGTTAAGAAGAGGGTAACTTTTTTCAGGCAGTGACCTATGTTTTTTTCAGGTCGAGGAGTGAGATTAAGACGTGGTCAACAATGGTATGAAAGCCATATCTCATGCCAAAGCATCAATTTACTGTCTGGCTCCTTGCCCAAGGCCGGCTACTCACCAAAGACATGATCCCCTAAGAAGAGTGCAAAACCTGCCCACTTTGTCAATAGGCAGACAAAACTTTAGACCATACATTTTTTAGATGTACAATAAGCAAGGCTCTTTGCGACAAGGTCAGATCTTGGCTGCACATATGTCAAGAGTTAAGCACCTCCAAGCGGATGCTAAAGGTTTTCCATCAACGATTCCAAGGCAACGGTAGCTTGACCAAGGCTCAGTATTTAGCAATGTCTTGTATGATTTTCTTGCATTGGCAAACAAGAAATCGATGTCAATATGAGGGTGATGTCCCTAACATAGAGAGGATGTTTCGAAAGATCCAGACACATGTTATTCATTTTTTTGAGCATCTAATATGCACACCCTCATTTGATTTATAATATGATTTACCTTTATCCAAAAAAAAAGAGGGTGACTTTTTCATTCACACGCACACTACTGGTTGACATTGCATCATCAGAAAAAATGATGGGAAAGGCAGATGAGGCCCTAAGAAAACATTCCTAGAATCAATTGAAAAAATTAATCCACCTAAAGCTAGCCTAATTAATGTTTTGGTTTGTGGTCATCTTTGCAAAGGCATAACGCTTTGCTTCTGATGGAACTCATTAAATAGTATCCTCCACAATTGACCTCTTAAATGTGCTCTGATGATAAACAACACATTGACATTCCTAATTCTTGAAATGCAAATGAGGGCAATTTAGATTATGTGCCACCAAGTTAAACTGAAGCTTGCATAGAATCACAAAGCAAATCAATGGACCAGCAAGGGCAATACAAAAACCATTTGTTGGTTTAACACAATGGCTTCCTCCTCTACTGATTTGTTTGAGGACTTCAAGCATTAAGATAAATGACTACATGAATCCTCTATCCATGACCATACTCAGGCAAAAACAAAGATCAACCCGAGGTAGCTGGAATATGACTTCTTAGATAAGGAGGGGTAGCTTAACAAAAACGATTATCCTATGCTAATTTAATGAAAGCTTAGATGAGAAGATGGTAGAGTTATTAAAGGATTCCCTTTTCATTCAGAAGCTGAAACTTATAATTGTGACATGCAAGAATGCTTTTTTATTAAAATTTGAAAATCTTTAAGCGGACAAGGCCAGCAGGAAGAGCTGAAAGAATGAGAGTCCATTATTGTGAAGTTTGAAGATACAAAACTCTGAATATTAAGTCCGAAGGAATGTTGTAGAGTTATAAAAGAAAAGGACTTCTAGTTTCGAAAGATCCGATCTATGCAAACAAAAGGCATTGCACATATCAGCATCATGCTAAGGACCACAACAAGATAGCTAGTACTTGAAAGCAAATGATTCTTCTGGTGCTTTTAACAACTGGGATTATAAACATAAAAAAAGCGCAATCATAAACAATCATTGTGAATATTCAGGAGTAAAACATCCCAAAGATACCAATGAGTCAGTTAGTGCAGATATTTGGAAAACATGCCACATATGCCCAGGTCCGCACAAGGCCAAGCATCCCAGATGCACAAAATGGAGTGGCAGGTTAATGAGGGATTATTTTTCACTGTTATATACATTACCATATGGTTATGTGTCAAGGATAATGTATGTCTAAAGGCTAATAAGGGATTACTCTATCTCATTTTCGTATGACCACTATCTGAGTTATATAATTCTGGAGCTTGAATTGTGACAAGGCGACTGTTTGAAATGTAGTTATAGCCTATGCTGTTTCAATCCTCATTCTTCCATAATGAGATGGTGTGAAGTTGTTAGCATATTTGTAGTTAACTGACCCATAAAACCTGAATGTAATCTAGATAGTGGATTTGTTGACAGTTCATATCATATAAAAGACAACTGAAGCAAACAATTATCCAGTTTTTGATAGGTCAAAAAATGAGATGGCCTGAAATTGTTAGAATATTTATAGCTAACTGACCCACAAAATCTGAATGTAAAATGGGTTTGTGACATTTCATATCATATAATGATAACTAAAGCAGACATTTATCCGGTGTTTGATAGGCCCAAAAAGGTTTGATGTTTGGTGATTTTGAATGTTAATTATGTATGTTCCATGATACCGTGAAATGGTCAATAAGCGCCACAAATTCTATAATATCCATAGAAGAATAGTAGGAAATGAGATTGGTCTTATATCCATTTATAAACACATTGGTGCATGTATTCATACATTTGCTTGAAAAAATAAGTAGCAATTTTTATTATAACCATCAAGACAAAGAGGATCATTATGTAATCCACATCTAATGTACAGAACTTATAAACCTAAAGGATGAAGAATTGAATCACAGTGTGCATCGAAATATTAATTATTAGCAAGTGTTTTTCAGTAATGATATCACAAATAGACAATTAATATTTATCCTCAAGCTTTGGGCTATATCATGATTGTACAACGAAAAAATCTTGTACAAAAGTAAAATGACTAGAGTTGAAAAAGTTACCTCTATCTGGTTGTCTATTGGTAATGCTATAATCACCCATGAAACCTGCAGAGACCTTGCCTATGATATCTGAAGGCACATTATCAAGCGCATAACCAAATGAACCAGTACCTCCAAATTCAGAAGATGAGGACGGCCAAGTTGGGTCTCGCCAAGTTGGGTCTCCATAAACTGAACTGCCACTATAGAGTTCTGGATAGGTTTCTTCGAACCCACCATTTGATCCAACACGGGAAGCCTTCAAAGCACTAGGACCATTGTTCCTTCCGAACCCCCCATTGACTAGGTCAAAATTGCTGTCCACACCTCCATAACTAAGACTCCCACCAGTATAGCTTGAAGTGTTCCCCCCAACCTGAGATGAGATGGGAGCAGTGCTACCCCAATTTAAACTATTACTTCCAAATCCACCAAGATTCCCATTGCCATGAGCCATATAGGCATTGGAAGTTGCAGAATTCGTAGTATAATTAAGGCCTCCAGTGCCCCATGCATTACGAGCCATTGAGCTAAAAAATGAATTAGTGTTTGCACTACCACCACCATAACCAATCGGACTGTTGAACCTAGTTGAGTTCCCACTGTAATAAGGGCTCGGACCACGTCCATACCCAATACTGTTGCCAAAACTGGAATTCCCTCCGATGCTCGGGATCAAACTCGGTTCAAAATTCATTCCCATACCAAAACTAGGATTGTATGATGGGAAGGTATTTCTTGCACTACTAGGAAGGCCTAATCTACTATCCATCCTCATTCCATATCCACCAAATGAGCTTGGATTATATCCCTGAGTATAGCCATTAAGAAAGTTGTTTGCCCTATTAAGACCATAGTTATATGCGCCAACAGGGGAGCGCATATTGGGACCAGGGGAGAGTTCTTTAGGAACAGCTCTCTTGACCTCAACAGTCTTACCATTCAACTCATGAAAGCTTTTATAAAGCACCTTATCCACCGCATCCTCTGAGTCATAGGTGATGAAACCAAATCCCCTAGGTCTCTGGGTGTTGTGATCGTACATCACTACAACGTCAGTAATTGATCCAAACTGATCAAAGTACTTCTTGAATTCACTCTCTGTTATTGTAGATGGCAAGCCACCAACAAATATTTTCTTGGTACGACCAGAACCTGGAGAGCCATGGACACTACTGGCACTTCGATTAAGGATCTGTTGGTCATCCCTTGGAACTGCCTTCTTAGCCTCAACCTGAGAAATTGATCGACTAAATAGTCAATATAATCAGTTCAGTAACAACGTGCCAGTTAAATGGGGTTTGTCTGAAACCAAATCCAACAAACAGTATCTACAGCCTATAATAATTTCACATCATATGCACGGAGTAAAGGATATTGGCATGTAGATTTACATGGATGCTTATGTACATATTAATGCCTGAAAATAACACACAAGATTAGACAATTACCATCCTGCCATCGATCATGTGTTTTTCCATGACAACTCGCTCAGCCACGGCTGGGTCTGAAAACACAATGAATCCGAACCCACGAGCACGGCCAGTGTTCCGGTCCTTCATGATCACAGCCTCCACGACCTCACCGTAGTTTTTGAAGTACTCCCGGAGTCTGTCCTCATTGGTGTCCCAGGAAATTCCGCCAATGAACAGCTTCCCAAGATCCATCTGCATTCTCTTTTCTGCAAATTAAATGTTTTTAAGGTTCGATTGTCAAAATTGCTACCAATGAAGCCCAATTTCATCAATTACAAACAAAACACGAAAAAGATCAACATAATGTCCTCTCAATCGGATGAAACAACGATTAAAAAATCACTTTGAAGTAGGTTATCGATGCGAATTAGATCGAATCGGACTCGAACAACAGTTCGGAGACTTCCCCCAGTCCCCGACAAATCCGGTAGCTCCGATGAGAAGAGTAAGGTAAACACGTTACCCATGACGTAGATCTGGCCCAAAAACGGCCATCGAAGAAAGCTCTAGATCGACGCTCGATCAAATCAGACCGGCCAAATCAAAATCCAACACCGCAGATGAAACAGCACCAAATCCACAGGAACAAAATCACACAAACCTGATTGGATTCAGGTTCTCCAATCAGGCAAAGGAAAAAACAACGAAGAAGAAATCGCAACTCACCGATCTGAAGCTGCCGCGTCAGATGCGAAGGCGAGAAAGGGATCGGAGGGGCGCGTCTACGATCTGCGAGGCGGCATCGCGGGGTTCAACAAGAAGAAGATCGCGATCGCCAACCGGACAATCTCCTCCTCCTCTCTGCTCCCCCTCTTGGATCAACCGATCGACAACAACCGTGAAGAAAGAAAGAAAGAAATAAAAGAGGGAATCGTTGGCTTTAATGCTCGCTTTTTCTTCCACCGTTTCCGCCCAACTCATCCAACGGGAGATGGAGAAGGGAAGCAGAAGAAAGGGTGGTGGAGGTGGAGCTGTTGTTCACATCCAATCCAATCCAATCCAATATATATGTATATAAAAATCTATCTGGCTATCCAAAGAGGAGGAGGAGGATGAAGAGAGAGCACATGATCGAGAGCGAGGGATATATAAAGAGAGGAAGGGAGAGAAGGGAAAGGGGTGAGATGTGGGTCGTCGCGTTGTGTGTAAAAAAAGGAAACAAAAGTTGGTAACACCATTTTTTTTCCATTTATTTTTATTTTGTAATGTTGAAAAATTAATTAAAGGTCAATTAAATTGGAAAATAAAAAGCCTCTCCTCATTTCAATATTAATTTAATGATGGATTTATTTCTACAAGTTATCATCCTTTTTCTTAAATAAAAAATCATTTTGTTTTTTTTTTTGCAGTTTACCCAAATTCTCACCTATCTCTTGTTTCGGAAATATCCGTATCATTTTACACTCTTTTCTCTTTGTTTTTTTTTCATCAATAAGGCTCATTAAAAAAAGAAAAATATACCTAATTTGTGATCCTTTTCTTAAAAGGAAAAAAGAGATAAAGAATGTTTAAATTTATAAAATTAATTTTTAAAAATATTTTAAAATCAATTTAATAAACATTTTTTAAAGAATCAAAATAAGATTAGGTGTGTTGTTATTTCTTATTTTAAACCAAAAAATTAAACTACGGTATGTAAATGATTTTGTTTTTTAATTTGGTTAAATTTTTAAATGGATAATTGAAACTGATATATGGATTAAAATATTTTTAAAATAAAAGTTAAAACCAAATTAAATTCCTCGTGCTTTCATAATTTTAAAAAAATAAGAGAAAATATATCTTAGTCAAAAATAAATAAAATAAAAAGAACGGAAATCTACTAGCACATTTTAGGAAATCTACTAAGCTTCTAAATTCTGCAAAACTTAAAGTTTAGATTTTTTTTTCTATTTGAAGTACGTAACTAAGCTCTCTCTTAGATAATTATACAGACAACCTTCTAATAAAAAATGATTATTATCAATTGTTTTTTTAAAAAGTTAATTTTCATTTTTCAGTTTCACAATTTTAAGTGTATTGATGCTTTTCTAGATTAATTTATAGTACAATTTTAATATAAGATTTTATTTAGTAAGTTATTTGATCAAATAATCCCATAGATAAAATAATAGTTGCTGATCGAACCCCAAAAAAACAAAAACTAGCTGTATTTAGTTAATTTTAGATTGTGTGTCAATGATTTACAATTGTAATTTGAATTGAGAGTAATCATCCTTAATAAAATAAAAAAAAATAAGCACATAAAAACATGAAATAGGTAAATTAAATAATACTAACGTGCAATATTCACAACTTAAGACGTGCTAGGCGGATCACTCTTCCCAATAATTTCACTATATTATCCCTGTGAAAGAGATAATACAGATATTAACTCTCAATATATAATGAGATTTCGAGTGACACACCACCACAAGCTTGCTCCTAATTAAGATTTCTTTTAGCAAACAACAATCATAACTTCTTCCTAAAGGATCGAGATTAATAAAAATCTAAGAGAAGAGGATAATCGATCAAGTAGTTAATGAATCGATGCATTTCAATTCTTGTCCAAGCTCAAAAATTTCTTTGATTTTTATAGAGCAAAACTCTCTAAGCATTTCCCTTTGTTCATATACAATTTGCAAGATATCAGTAAAAAGTAAATGATGCACTGAAAATCAGAATCAAATGCTTTAGGAGGGAAGATGTGGACGATAAACACTGATCAATCAGAATCAGAACACCAAAATTCTATAAACTTGAGTAACACAAAGTTCAAACCTCTGCACAATAACTAAGTAACATCACTCACTTCATACCAATAATCACTTTTAAACAGAGGTGTAAAACACCAAGGATTCATTTATCTGAAGACTTACAAATGTGTTTCACATTCCTCGACTTTGTGAATCATCATCTACGATGTCCGAACTTGCTCACTCTATGACCTCGGAAGAGTTATCGTCTATCGAAGACTTCTTTGGGCTTAAGTTTTTTGTTAGAAGACTGGGCATCCCTTGACTGATATTCCCGGTGCAGTCGGACATGTTGCCAGTGGGCAGTGATCAAGCTCTGTGCCCCACCAATTCAGGTTGTGACCCTCATTCTGGAGGGCAAAGAACAATAGCACCCCCATGAATGCCGTGCCAGCATCCAAAGCTGCAGATAACACATAGTTGTACCTCTGCCACCAGCCCTTTCGATACCGGAAAACAAAGAAGTTGAAGATCGTTCCGGTGATGAGCCAGCTAGCTATGTTGGTCGGTGTCGCAGGCGGCATACCGGCAAAACCATAAGATATGACAGGAATGTTGATGAGCGGGATCCACTTCTTCTCTGGGTACATTTTGCTCAATATCCATATTGGAACCGGCAAGAAAGCTCCAATAAGGAACAACCACACCAAATTCCGGTAAAGCCCTCCGTGCCCAAAGAGGCGACCGGGGCCTATGAGACCCCATATGACCGAAGCATCGAAGGTAACTCTGTACTTGGGGCAAGTCCATGGGCTGTCAGGATGTAGAGCTTCAACATCACAGATATTCGTAATGTTTTCGAGCATCCACCACGCCACTGCAAGGTTCAAGACTCCAGAAACAAGAGTTCCGACAAGCTGAGAGGAAAAGATTGAGCCACAGATGTAACAATTGTAATCATTCAACCTTGATCATTCAGTGAATGAACAACAATAAGAATGGAGATTTTAAGTCACCTGAGCAGTGTACATGCACCGAGGTGGAATCTTCATATAATGGCCAAGCTTCAGATCAGCAAGGAATGAAAGGGCATGGATAGTGCTGATTCTCCCATAGATCTTGAACAGAAGATTAGCAATCGGTTTTCCAGGAAGGACATACCCAATCATATACTGGGCTATGATATCATATCCAGGTTGCTGTAAACAATTATGATGACTGTCAATGCCTTGATCAGCTATTTAAAGAAATGTACATTACACAATTCATAACTCATAAGATGTTTCAGCAAGAGCTACGATGTCATGCGAAGTTTTCTTTACCTGATTTGTGGTTGCTTGAATTACTCCAATGGGAAGTGTAACAAGCCAAGCCAAACCAAAAGCAAATATCATGCCCCACCATGGCAGCTGCACATCTCGTTTCCAAATGAAGGACATCATTAACGATAATACAACGCTTCCTACTAGTAGAATGAGGAACCACCACTGAGGTACTTGCTTGTATTTCTTCATCAGTTTAGCATGGATGTCCAAGTTTGCTGAGCTCATTGCTGACTTGCTTTGCCTCCAGATGTCACTGCACAGAGAGAAAGAGTTCATGGTTTATTGATCCAATAAAATATCTGAAAGAAGAGTTCCTATACAATAGGTTAGCAATTAACTTTGGAGACAATAAAAGAAGAATTGATCATTAGCATTTATCAAGAATAAGTTTTAGCTATTGAGCACCTTCCATGGAAGAGAATAACATGGACAATGGTTGCTGTGAATCTTGCAAATCCTGATCCTATCGAGAGTGCAAAAAGAGGACTAAGATAGAGCTTTCCGTAACTCTCATATGCAGCGACATTTAGATCGAAATTCGGCGTCAATATCTTGGTAGTGTCATATTTCTGGCCTGTTGTAGTGAAGAGCTGATTGGAGAATATTGGAAACTTCTGCGCGTCGAATGTGTTAAATTTCCAGTAGCATAAAGGGACTATTATGTAGATAAACATAATGAATCCAACAGCCACATTGAGGATGGAAAACCATGGAGTCACTAGAGGACTCCCATGGTACGCCGAGATCCCTGCCCAATCGAGTGTAAATGCACCAACCCCAAGCCCATGGTACGCCGATCCAATCTGCTGTGCAGTGATACTATGAGGCCATACCCAACACATCCATGAGAAGAAGGTCAATATTGGTAAGAGGTAGCCCGGGAAAATGTAGTAGCCAAAGCTGGCTATGAAGAATATGAGAAAGAAGTTCATTCGGCTTAGGCCTTTCGATTTCTCATCCTTCTCATGTAAAGCTCTGCAATGCCAGTCAAAGAATACGTAAAGTTCATAGGCATCTAAAGGCTTGAAAGAACAAGAATCACATCTGTTCAAAAATTCAGAAACATTTCATAACTTTGAATTTTGCATGTTGAATGCCAACCATCCATGTAAATAGAAAAGCATCTTAAGCATTCAATCCTGAGAAAGAAGATTGAGCCTTCTAAAAAGGTCTTCTAGACACTTTTTCCCCTCTAATAAACTACACGAATAAGTCTCACTTGGTTTTCATAAAGCTAGCAGTTTTAGCTTAGAAAGTTTTCACTGTTCCTGCAAAATGATTGAGATTGATGCAGATAGGTGCAGCCATTCTATCCCAATTGTTGCACAGCAGTCTCAAAACAGATAATCAGCTTGTAGTGGAAGATTGAAAGGAACCTTACCTGAAGAGGGAGACCTGAGCAAGGTTAGAAGGCCACCACATATCAGCTGGCTCCACCAGATACTTTCTCATCATCCCAGCCCAGCCATAACCCAATACCTAGACTCATGAACCATATACAAAAATTAGCTAACGTGATGTCATGCTCGACATGAAACGACGACATAGTTGATTCACTGATATTCTTGGCAATTTAAACAAAGGAAAGCGACAAGTAAGGCTTATTTAACCATTCATCAACCAACAGATATTTTAGCTTGGGATGCGTGTGTTAAAAAATAAAACAAGATAATCAAAGAACCTAGTTTAGTTACGAGCCTTGGATTTTGCGTTTCTATATTTCTCCCTTGAGAAGAAAATAGAAAGATACTTCTGTTTGTAAAAGTCCAAGACTCAAACAAACATAAAAGACAAGAGGTAGCAAAAGACTTAAACTATGTATGATGAAACCAAGAAAAACAGACACACTGATAGAAAAAAAGTGAAGATAAGGCTGCAACATTTCGTGGTTCAGTAGGAAATCGAAGCTGAGTCTATAGCAAATGGCAACCAATGAACAAGAAAACCAGAGAAGCATGTGCCATTTCTGCAAGAAACTACAAATTACATGCGAAATGAATTCAGATCTACATGAATTAGTTAGTGGATAATATGGGGATACCTTGCTAATATGACAAGAAACAATCTTCCAGAAAAAAAAATGAACAAGGGAAAGGATTTCTTGTTGCTAAGCAAAAAAGTTGTTTGAGAAAAGGGCATGTATCCACAAAAAAAATGGAGAAGAGATAGGTTGGAAATTTGGCCTACAAGTGGCAGATTTTAAGCTAAAATCTAAGAAAAGGTCCTCAGATATAAAGGGGGAAGAATAAAGAATGAAATAAACGGAAAGGAGGCCTTCCTTTCTACTAACCTGCGTCGTGAGCACGATAAGCAGGGCGCAGAGGAAATTCAAGCTCTGCCTGTAGTAGGCTTTCATCACCGTAATGGCGCCGATGGAGTAGGCATCCCCTCCTCCGATGGACACGCCGCAGTTGGCGAAGACGGTGATGATGACGTGCTCCTTGATGTTGAAAGGCCCGGGGTTGAGGTTAAACCCCCAGCCGCCGGGGAAGAGTCTCACCTCTCGGTTGGGCAGCACGGAAGCCATGAATTGGCCGATGGGTAGCACCGCGATCTGAACGAGGATGGCCGAGATGGTGAGCGGCTGCGTGCGGTAGGTGAAGAAGGTGTTGAGGAATATGAGGAGGCAGCAGGACGTCAGGCCGAGGAACCACGCGCGGAATGTCATCACCGGCATCGTCGGGTCGTCCGTCTCCGGCACCACCAGCGCCACCTCCTCCACCGGGCACCTCTCCGCCTGCTCCTCCCCCTCCGGAGGGGGGCCCTCTCCCTTTCCTGCCATCAAAGAGCACAGATCTTGAGAGAGAGAGAGAGGAGGAGGAAAGGTGAGATCTTGGAGTGACGACGACTGAGAGAGAGGGAAGTGGATATATAGAGTGGCGGAGGCTGGAGGTGTGGCAGCGGCCGAGCGTGGAGGTCACGAGGACCGCGACAACCACACGCGTTTGTCTTGGCTCAGGCTCGCGACGCCGGGGCGTCCAGGTAGTGCAAGTTCGGGCGCCATACGCTGCCACCGAACGACGACGTGGATGACGTGGCATGGCCACGTCGTCGGATCACGCTGCCTCCGCTGCGCCCGCGAGTGCAACGTAAAAGACGGGCCCTGCCTCACGTATCTCAGCGGGACCGGGAGGT